>NC_086153.1:235269079-235572109 GCF_035149785.1 Candoia aspera | reverse complement strand
ACAGTATCTGGCTATAAGCATTTTGCTGAGGTTCTCAGGGAAAACTCAAGACTGAGAGAATTAGATCTGATTCAATTTGACCGAGATGACAGAGCCTTGGAAATGTTCTGTGAGGGGCTAAAGCATCCAAAGTGTAGACTAGAAAAAATCCGGTAAGTGATTGGAGTTTTCTTTTTGGTTTGATTGGTATAGCTCACTCTTGACTGTTTACATTCTGGAAATTCATCCATGGAGAAGTAGTTTTAATCTAATCAAATATTATTCATCCTACTTTTTTTGAAGAATATATTTCATGACAGTTTAAACAAATATTCTTGTGACATATCTGATTATTTTTTGCAGGTTTTCTGGGGGGTTCCTGCCAGAATCCTTCTGCGGGCACCTTGCTGAAGTTCTCAGGAAAAACCAGAAACTGAGAGAGTTAGTGTTGTCTCCCGATCAATTATTTGACAAAGCGAAGGAGCTTCTGTGTGAGGAGTTAAAACATCCAGTCTGTAGACTAGAGAAGCTCTGGTTAGTCATCAGATCTTTTGTGTGTGCGTGTGTTTCTGTGAGCTTCATTTGTATGTACTCGTCCCCTCTCTTTGGGAGCTAAGCAAGAAAGGCAGATTTACTTTTTAATTTTTCCTGGCTGATTAAAATTGTAAAATTTTAAAAGTTTGTATCACTGTCAAAAGAAAGGTAAGTAGTGATTATTCAGTGAAAAAACTCTAAATATATTATAGTGATTAAAATAAACTAAATGTGACAAGAAGTAACTGATTAACAGAAAAAAGATCCCTGTAATTATAAATAGGTGTATAAATTTATTTCATATTTAAGCTTACCATTAACTGTAGACCATATATTCTGTCATCTTCTCATTTTTAAAACAGAGGCTTTTCAAAAATAGATAATAAACTCATATCCGAGATCCATTTCTTAAAATCAGGAGAGTAACCTTCCTTTCAATCATGCAAAATTATCTTCTGTGGTGTACCCCAGCCTCGATAGAGCCAAAGCTCTATACGAGATGACAAATTCCATATTTTTGGAATATAATTCAATATCACATTGAGATCCTTAGTTATAATTTTATTTATTTATTCGATTTGTGTGGCCACTCATCTCAACAAATGACTCCAATATTTCTTCCCCAAAGTATATTAACATAATAAATGATTTGAAGATAAAACAAGGCTATAATAGAGCAAGACCAAATCATATGAGTTAAAGCACCTTCAAATTTCTTACATTGCCAGTATGAGAAATCTATTTTCCATCCTTTTAAAACTCTTTTGAGGCATCCAAATAAAAACAAGATAATATTTTATGATGAATTCATTTTACTTTTAAGTCATAAGTATATTTCACACCTGGACCCATTGATTCTCCAAAATTGGATATTTGAATTCTTCATTCCACAGTTTAAACATAGAACAGTTTAAATGTAGAACTAATACTGACTTCCATGTCACTTGTTCGTTAGTTCTAAAATGGAATTGCTGATGTCTGTTCATGCACTGCACCTCTTACAGCAGCTAAGAATACTGGTACCTCAGGGGCTGCTAAAGCATCCAGGCCATACATTTTGGTTAATACAGGTGTCCTGTATATATTGCCAGGTGTAGACATTGCAGTTAAGTCATACTCAAAACTCAGTCTCTCAAAATGTTTAAAACAACCACGGAAAATATCTAAATAGGCCCAAGAAGGGACTTTTCATAAAGATTTTGTTCTAAAAGAATATAGATGTAATAAAAGCCCAGTAATACAGTTGAAAATCTGGTAGGTTAAAATCATCATTGTAAGTTAACTTCAATTTGGCCAAGGATATTCAAGGGACTTTAGCCTGTCATAAACATTTTCTCATCAACATATCTGTGTAAAATACTGTATATAATGAGACTTAACAATGGAATCCCTCCTAAGATGTTCATTAATCTTGATGTAATGTTCATTTTAATAAGCTTAATGAGAATTTTAATTATTGAGTTATATCTATTGAAATTGCATCTCCATATTTGGACATCTTTCTTCAACAGATCATGACATTCTCAGTTGGAGGCCAAACATGGTGCAGGTCCTTTGGAGATGCCTGGGGAGCAGACTTAATATTGCAGAAGAATAGCATGTTGAGTGGGGGCAGGGGTTGCTCCTAGAACGCCCTCCCCTGACTGGAAGCTGCAAAGATGAGGTCACTTGTCAGCCAATAGAGATTGTCAGTATTGGAGAATGGAGGTCCAGTGTTCTAAGTAGGCTAATAAGCGGGATCAGACAATGCCTAGAATGATCTTGGGTCGCTTAGACTCTTTCTGGAGGTCTGGGTCTGCCCTTGAAGCTGATCCGGTGGCTCTCTGCACAGCCTCAATAGAGACATTACTGGGGGCTTATTCTTCATGAAGAAGTTAAAATCAGATTATCTCTCATTACAGGCTGAATGGAGAATGTATAGACACGAACCACAAGAATGGAGCCTCCACTGGAATTGTAGAGAAGAATTTTTCCTTTATGCTGTATTTATTTATTCATTTATTCATTTATTTCTTTATATATTTTTGGTTTATTCTGAGTGGGTAAGTAGCCTTACACTGGGAATAGAATTTGGAACAGCTGGAATTTGATACTCTCCAAGTGAAAGTCTGTAAGAGGAGCCACAGTTCAAGCTAAACTCTGTTTTAAAGAATCCATCCTTGGCTTTCCTTTCTTCTGTTCACCTGAAACATTCAGAGGTACAAAATTAAATGTTAGCACAGGACCATGTTAATGGAAACATGGACAGAAACTACAGATATTTTCTTCTCTGTGAGAAGAACTGTGCTCCTTTCAAGTCTGAAGAAGGGGAAAAAATCTCTAGTTCCTCTTAAACAATCGAGACCATCAAAGATACAAATACTGTAATGGTAAGAATAATTTGCATGGCTGTTGTAATATACCTATTGTTGTGTAACTATTCTGGTATTACGGCTTTTCTCACATAGCTCGGAGGAGGAAGGAATATTAGGTATGTTCTCCGCCTTGAGTTATTTATAAAAATAATAAAGGTGGGATAAAAAATAAATAAATAAATGTAGAATCCCAATGAACAAATGTTCTTTTAGCAGAATATGGAGACACAAGCATGATTTGATCTAGCTTCAGTAACTCTGAAGGTTAGGATTAGCTTTGCTACGTGTCAGTGATTGCTCTCTCTCCAGAACACATGTCTGCACAAAAGCATTGACAGTGTTTATCTCTTGCTTATCGGTATATTGCTATATATTTAAAATTATTTTATTTCAATTTTTTACTCCTAGAGGATTTCTGAGGTTTCAGTTAAAAAGTTAACATCAACATAGGCAGTCCAACAAGAAAAAAAGCATTCAGAATGGGAAAATGGATGCCATGGTTACTGATACACAATTCCAGATGCAAGAAAGCCAAATAAGGAGCAAAGAAATTAGTAAAGTTTGGGACTAAAAATTTGGTCTGAGTCTTAACCTAGGAGGTCATCAGCAGTCGAAGAAAATCCAAAGTAGTAGCTTTCAGTGACTTTTAGCAGTAACACCAAAGGACAATCACACAGAACCCCTCCTGGATACTAAAGAGACATTCATTGTGCAACGTAAGGTTCGTTTTACAGAATGTTTTCACAATTTTTCTGGAACTTCCCTGATTTGCTTATTATTCCAATAAACTGTAAATTGATTTTCCTTCTTGCTGCAATCAATGATCATTTTCCTTAAATTCAATGGACAAACCTAAGATGAAAGGGATATTATAACCCAGCTTTCAGTGTGAACTGAGCATTTTGCTTTCATTAACTAGAAAACGGTGTGCAATTTCTTTATTTCATATTAACCTCCATTTAATTTAAAATTTAACCAAGAACGGTGCTGAACTTGGATTTCCTCTTTCCTTCCCTTCCCTTGTTTCTTATGTGCTGTCTTCACCCTGCAAGGTTTCATAGACTGTTGTGTATAATGTTTGTCTCCCTAAATTGACAGTCATCTAAGCCTGGCTAGCTCAGGACTGTGCCCTGGGTGAGGAATCAAGCCCCTGCCACTTCTGGCTCTGGTGGGCCATGTTAGCAGAGTAGGGGTGCCTTGGATTTCAAGTGGGGGGCTAGTCCAAAGGTCTGGGGCAGCCACTGAGAAGGTGCGTCTCCAAAGTCCCATCAGGGGCAACATTTAAGAAAACCTGGAATGTGCCTGCCCTATCTAACCTAGTAGGATGGACAGATACCTGCTAAGAGAGGTGGTCCCACAGATCACCTGGCCCTGTGCCACATAGGGCCTTAAGTGTGATAACAGCACCTTGACTTGCACCTGGAAAGCAACCAGGAGCCAGTGCGGTTCATGCAGCAGTGGTGTTACTCACGTAAACCACAGGGCACCCAAAACTGCATGTGCCACTGCATTCTGAACCAGTTGCAGCTTCCGGATGGTCTTCAAGGGCAGCCCCATGTAGAGTGCATTGCAGTAACCCAAATGGGAGGTGACTAAGGCAACAGGAGGTGACTAAGGCATGAGTGACTGTGAGCAAGGACTCCCAGTCCAGGAATGGGCGCAAAGGCCACCTCCCCCCAGCCACGGCTGCCACCTGCTCTTCCAGCAGCAGTTGGGAGTCCAGAAGGACCCCCCAAATTGCACACCAGATCTATCTGGGGGAGTGTTACCCCATCTGTAGTCAAAGGAGTCAGCTCTCCTGATCCCAGGGGGCCAAGGACCCACAACCACTCTGTCTTGCTAGGGTTGAGTCACATCTTGTTTCTCTCTATCCAGCCCCGTACAGCCTCCAGACACTAAGCCAACATCTGGGCACAGATCTTCAGAGATAGTCATAATTATTTACATTGCACTCACCTAAAAATCCCATCAAATCAAAGCCGAATTAGGCATCCAAGAAACAAATCCTTAGGCTTTTTAGGGAGTTTTCCAAGGCATTTCCCCAGCGACCGTCAAAAGAGTCAAACCGTACACTGCATTGGAAAAACCATGGCTTCAATGACTCACTGTGCCATTATGACACAAGAACATGGATCGCACACCGGAATCCTTGTGGAGCTGCAGGACTGAGAAATGCTGAACCTGTCCATCACTAGGTGAAATCCAAAACATACCAAAACCCTAAAAAGGACAGTCTAAAAATGTGGATACTTTATGCTGATTGTTAGGAATTCACATTTGTTTCACTTAAAGGTGAGAAATTTTCATCTTTGAATGCCTATGTCCCTATGACAGCAATTAGCAAATTACCACTGACAAATCAGTGATCACTGAACAAAGCATAAAAATTATGGATCATTTGTTTGTTTCACAGCACTCCTATGGAACAAAACCATGGATCCAGAACATGGTTTTACCTGGATCCTCTGGATTTATACAGGGGATTATTTTAGAATGATAATGAAATAACAGAAGCATAACCCTAGATTGCATCTATAGGAAAACTATGAATTTTACTAAGCTGCTATGGCACATCTACGTGAATACAGATTTATTCTAATTTATTTTTTACCCATTAAAATCAAGAGACTGTCAGATGGAACCTTTACTATAACTGTAGATCTCTGCTCGCTTGCTTTATCGTGATCATTTGGAGTGGGAATATAGGAAGAGATGGAATTTAATACATTCCATGTGAAAGTCTACAGGTCTTTCTCTGAGGAACTATAGTCTGAACCAAGGAGCACTTGAAAGAATCCATATTGGACATTACTCTGATTGCCAAAAATGCAAAGTGTCTGCAAACTTTAATAATGAAAGTTAAGGACCACAGTGAAAAAATGGGACTAAGATTAAATATAAAGAAAACCAAACTAATGACAACAGGAACAACAAACAGCCTTAGAATTGACAATGAAGATATTGAAGTGGTGGATCCCTTCTGCCTTTTAAGATCAGCCATCAAGAGCAAAGAAACAAGCAGTCGAGAACTACCAGCAGGAAGAGGGGTGGAGTAACACGTATGCTTTTGAAAGAGAAACTGTCTTTGTAGCAGGTACAAAGTCCTTTTCACCTGCTTAGAGACTCAGCATCGGATTAGGCCTGTAAATTTTCACTGCAGAGTGGTAAGTCTAGCACACTATATCATTTAACATGGGTCAATTGCTTTTCAGGGTAGGTGCTCGTAAGATATTTTTGTGAATGGGCATATGCAGGCGCTTCTAGTGATCAGAGACATCCAGATTGTTCACGCAGCGAAAAGCAGCCTGGAGCAAAGTATTTCCTTGTACTTTATTTGCGCAATAAAGTGTTAGCAAGCTAAAGTTTCATATCAGTCACACTGGGCAGTAATGTGGCCGTAGTAAAGCTGTGACCTAGAAGGGCAAGCATCAGCCATAAGCTAAACCCTAATAGCTGGCTGAGGGTGTGGGCACCTGGAGCGTTTCCAATATTACTGTGTAGACCTTCAGGAGATCACTCTGGTTGCTGTGCTTTGATAGCTGGGGCAGGGTTTCCTTAAAGGTGAGCTGTCTTCCTTCTGTCCTGGGCTTTGACTCAGGCCCAAGATCGACCTTCCCCGGCTCCCCAAATATGAGGATGACCACCCCTCCCCTCTGCTCCAGCCTGGAGACTTGTCTGTGCCAGGTCCCTCCCTTGATGGCACAAGGCGTACAGCCAGCGGGTGGGCGGGGGCTTTTTCAGCACCTCGGCTGAAGAGTCTTTTCTTTTTGAGTTCTGAGCCACTCTGGGCTGTTTCATGAGCAGAGTTTTTAAATGGGCCCATCTGTCCATACCAGGTCCCAGTCCACAGAAATTGGGCACCTGAGTTGGAGTTATCCTACGGAATTTTGCTCCAGGAGTTTAAAAAAGCACAACTTGATTTGCCCTGGTGACTGAGCATTTAAAACAAAGGAGCTGCTTTCCTAGGAGATTAGAATGCCCCCCAATCCTGAATGTACATGCACTTGCATGCCCACCCCCCCAAAGCCCCCCACCCACATATATACAGACAGACAGACAGGCAGAATTGGGGGCACCTTTGCCTTCCAAACTACTGCAAGTGATAGCCATACCCCGTGATCTGGACAGTTACAACAGACCGGCCACTTCAGGGCCCAGTAATGAACATGCACAAAGCTTTTAAAGGGATCTTCTGTTTTCTCATTTTCTGACTTTGTTTGCCCACCCCCCTGCATGCCAAGTTCTTTGCCTTGGAAACCCTGAGACCCTTTACAGATCATCCCGGAGGGCTTCCTTGGTGCCTTCACCCTGTTATCCAGCAGGTCTACCTCGTCTCGGGCAGGGACTCCTGTGAAATGCCCCACCTTCAAGAAGGGTAACATTTCCTTGGCGGGGGGGGAGGGGGAGGACTTCCCAATGGTTAAAGAACAGCAGATTTAAAGTACTGTGAAGGCAGTTTGTTTACTCATGAGGAAGTAAGAACAGACTTTCTCTTTTCACATTCATACTTAAAATAGTACAAAGGCAAAGATGGTCTATATACATTTCCTGGTCAGACCAACAGAACTGAATCACCATCGCAAAAGAGGAAAAAAGATAATTTTAAACATTCCTACGGAGGCCCAGTGCTTGAGAAAAATGTACTGCTTTTGAGAAAGAGTTTTCTGCACGTAGGTAGCAAAATGAATACTGGGAGAAAATGTCTCCAGAGAAGAAGCAGCCCTGTCTCCAGAGAAAATGTCTCCAGAGAAGAAGCAGCCCAGTTGGTGGCTGGCAATGGAGTCTCCAGGATCTCCAAAGGCTCATGAAGGTTACTCAGAAGCTGTGGCTCATTGCAGACAGTCAGAACTGATCTCTCCCTGTGGGATGATTGGACTGGATTGGATTGATTATTGGGATAAAATACCATCAAAGGGCCCTTTCTATGTCCATGTCCATGTCCATCCCAAGGAACTCTTGCTGGGTGCAAAATCCGGGGCTGGATATTGATATAGTTCAGCCTTTCTCAACCTTTTGACCCTGGAGGAACCCTTGAAATATTTTTCAGGCCTCGGGGAACCCCAGCACATTCAGGCTCAGCTATACACCAGAAGTTACAAATTTATTATATTCATTTCACGTGTAGGCCTCCATATATGCATTAATGGGGTTCTTAAACTAAAAATAAATAAATAAATAAGACTTACTCTTTAATACGAAGTTGCCTGAATTTGAAATAATTTTTTTAATAAATCATGATCTCCCAGGGAACCCCTAGTGACCTCTCATGGAACCCTAGGGTTCCACGGAATCCTGGTTGAGAAACCCTGATATAGTCTATGAAGCCCATTCTTATCACTTGGATAAATTTTCCTGGGTTTTCAGTATTCTCAAATCCTGTTGACTTGGATTTGAGAATACTGAAAACCCAGGAAAATTTATCCAAGTGATAAGAATGTATGTATGTATGTATGTATGAATGAATGAATGAATAAGATTAATAAGGCTGCCGAACAGTGTGATTCCGGGTGGTGTGCAGGATAAAAAACAGAATAAACACCTCCCCCCCCAAACCATATAACATAATCGCTTTGATTGGTACCATATCACATAATTTGCATATTACCTTTTTTCAGCAAGTTAAAAGTGGGTGGGGAGGCAAATGCTAATGCCTATGTCAGGATAACATTATACAAATGATGTGATTTGTCTATTTGCATCCGACATAATTTGTGTGATGATGTCAGGAAGCATATGTCATTTTGAAGCCATTGTGGCTTGTTAGGGCCACTGTTGTGGCCACTTTGCTATTGCAAGAACTGCTGTCTCTCCATGTCCATTACTATGGAGGAGTGTCCACTCCTGGAGAAAGCTGATCTGGCCGCTATGTGATCTCCATGGCATAAGAAAAGGGTTCCTATATCCCAACTGGTGCCAGAGATGATGGGTTGGATGCAGACTACAATGCATAATGCAGAGCAAAGGACCCACCATTGTTTAACCTGCTTTGACAGGTTAATCGGAAGCTGGAAATGCCAAGGGTCAGCTTCTCATTGTAATACGGCACACAGAGGTGATCTTCTGCTCCTGCTTGCGGGAATGCTTGAGTTTTAGGACACAACTTTTGGGCTGGTGCAAAGACTATACTTGACAGAAATGGGCTCCCTACCACACTCTTCGTCTCCTATTACTAACTCTCTCTGCATCTTTGAAAGTTCTGCATTTGGTTTTGGGGACTCATCCTCTACACTGGTTGGGTGAGGAATACTAGACCCCAGCAGTGCCACTGCTTTTCCTCACTGCTTCACTTATTTTAACCCAGGGCCCTTTACAATATTGCAGAGTTCCTTCATTTGGATTTCTGAGTTTGTGGCTACTTTTAACATACAGGGAAACCCCTCTTTCAGTTCTATTTTTGCTGTTCTTTTGAGCAAATTGTATCCTTTAACTGTGATATTCCCAACAGTGAGATCTATCCCACCAGTTCTTCTTTCTATCTATTCAATCATATAACGATTCATCTTTGTTTTCCCGATTCTGAATGTTGGTGTATAGATAAGGAAGACCGTGAACCTTGGTTCATAATGGTTCATTGCATAGTTTGACAAGCAGCATTACATCGATATTCCTTCTGCAGTGCTCAAGGCTTTTGCTGGGGCAGCTACTTAGTTTTTCACTTTCAGCTTCCGCTAAATTCATTTTGAAGCCATCTTAATCATGTATGCCATGCTTCAGCCAGGCCGTTTGATCAGGACTTATGAGATGCAGATCATAACTGTCAGTAGTCAAGTCATGGTCCAGGCAGCTAAATCTCTCCGTATTTTGAATTCTCAGAATCAGAAGGTGAACGCAGCAGTTCAGCAAACTGTCAGCCTGCTGTGGGAGAGGAGTTTTGCTCTTGGCCAACACTAGAGATGAGCACAAGTGGAATCTTGCCGGACTGTCTGCCCACTCCAGTTGTGAGGCGTTCATAGACCTTGGCCCAGCGCCCTTCCGAAGGTAGGAGGCAAAGGAACAGAATGGCGCAAAGCAGGCCCCTGAATCTTTTACGAAAGAGGAGTCACTGATCAAACTCCCTACCACAAAACAGTGTATTTATGAACTGGCTCTTCGGTTAAGGAATGGAAATGAGCATCGCCTCCTAGAGTGGGACACAACTGTGCAGGGGAAACCTTTACCTTTAGTATATTGATATCAATCACTAACATTGTTCTATTGTTGAGATTAGCAATGGAAGAAGAGGGACCCCAAACGCCTTCATCTGCATCCCATGGGGAGAGGGCCACACAGGAGAGAGCCACTTGCCATCTCCCAGATAGTCACGTTCGGTGGGGAGGCGTTCAGAAATCAGACTTTCCCCTGTGTTTTTATTTTTGTTTGGAGGAATGCCAAATATTAGCAGTGAGGTGAAGTAGTGAAGGTTATAGACAGGAAGACAGGTTCTGGGGTGTGGTCTGCACTGGGAAAAATGGCTCTATGCTTTTAAGATGAAACAAATCCGTTTGTGGTAGAGGAAACCCCCTGGAAGCAAATGGATCTACATTTTGCTGTTTCTGCTTGAAGGAGGGATGCAGATGTCGGTGTGTATGTATGTTGGGTTCTCTCTGTGCGGAAGGTTTGCGTGTATGTGAGAGAAAGGTTGGCAAATGCAGGTTGGGACCAGTTACTCAATCTCCAGAGAGGTGCAGAAAGTGGGCATTGCACAGGACTTTTGCCTGGGTTTAATTCTTTTATTCCGCCCACTTTCCTTTTGGGGGCAGTCATAGTAATTTTAGATAAATTAGAGCCTTTTGCCTTCCCACTTCGATAGCATTTCCCCACTCATGTATCTCTCAGCTGCAAAATCCACAGCAATTTTGGTCCTCAGGCAATAAGGTTCATCTTCTCATGGTCAAGAAGTGACCCCACGTGGAAGTGTGTTGTGGTAGTTCTTGTGTAATTGCCATTGATTTTTTTAATAAGAATTTTGTTAAGTTTCAAACAAAGATAAAAGCTACGAACAAAACAAAAAACTACAAAAAAGAGGAAAAACTAAAAAGGTGTGAGAACACAAGGGAAAAATTTTTCAGAGTTACAGAAGGATGTGACTTCTGATGTTTAACAGCAAGGATATATAAAAATTTCCATAATCAATCTCTTATTCTGTATTAAACCAAAACCGCATTATTTCTCGGTGGGGTGAGCTCCCGTTGCTCGTCCCAGCTCCTGCTCACCTAGCAGTTCAAAAACATGCAAATGTGAGTAGATCAATAGGTACCGCTTCGGCGGGAAGGTAACGGCGTTCCGAGTCGTCATGCTGGCCACATGACCCGGAAGTGTCTATGACAACGCCGGCTCCAAGGCTTAGAAACGGAGATGAACACCGCCCCCTAGAGTCGGACATGACTGGACTTTACGTCGAGGGAAACCTTTACCTTTACTAAGTACAGTTACTCCCCCCTTATATTGAAATAGGTCCAACTGCCCCGCTCAAAAATTGCAGCTTCTCTTCAAAACATCTCCCATGCCTAATGACTCCTTCTTTTTCGTGGCATTCCACCAGAAAGTCAGTCTCTCTCATGGCTGGCAGATCTCTCTCCCCCTTAAATTTCTCCAACTCCACTATCCAATCTTCATCCAGCATCTCAACAGAAATCCTGATCTCACTCTTAGAAGAAGCATTTCTATCACTGTTGAATTCCTCGGTTTCATCCACCAGGTCCCCAACCTGAGGGCGCACGTTATCCCTCATATTTTCCACGATGTCCTGAACAGCTTGCATAAAAGCTTGGTAGAAGTCAGAAAAAATCTGTTCCCGTGTGAAAATAGAAATAGAAACCTGAAGGTTCAAATCAGCTGATTCAACATGTAGGAAAATGCTAATATCTTCGAATTTAGTACAAAAATAATAGCAGGAAGACAATTGTTTACTCTCAATCCTTCTTTATGTTTGGAAGGAAAACAAAGTCCAAAACTTAAAAAAGAATTTTTTTAAAAAGTGATCTCAAAAATAATGATAAGCACAGAGAGCCAGCTTCTCCTTGCTGCAGAAAACCTCTCTTAGGGTACGCACACTTTAAAAAAAACATAGATTTAGTGATTTAGAAATGGGGTGGCTGGTCTTAGTGTCTCTTTGAGGCTACAGCTCGGCTTGGAAAGTGCTGACAGCCCCACCTCCCAGCTAGCTCTTACCAGTCGAATGCAAAACACTGTTTGCAATCATGTGGCTGGAAGCAGCTGTCCAGAAGAGAGATGGGATGATTCCAGATGTTCTCCTTTATCCAGAGAATGTTTCTGGACCTTGGGAAAACCTGCCTGAGCCCCCCAAAAATTGCGTTGTCAGCTCCGCCCGTTACATCTGCAGGCACAGCTGCTCAGTCCGCCATTTCCCCACCAGGAGTCGTCACTGTAACTGAATCTATCCACCTTGCTGTTGGCAGTCCTCCTCTTGTTCCTTCCACCTTTCCCAGCATTAGAGCCCTTTCCAGAGAGCTAGGTCCTCTCCCTCTGCTACGTGGTGTTTCAGTGTACTCCTTCCATCTTCGTTTGATCTCATTTGAATCGGTTACTATCTGTCCACTGACATCCTTTAGCATACCAATTCAAGGTCGGAACCTCCGTCTGAGCTCAGAGATCTTTTGAGAGACTTTCCTTCTTTTTCCATCTCTGTCTCCATCTTCCGTGTCTTTACTGATGTTCTAATACTGCTTCTTGTCTCTTCTAACAGCTCTCTGAAACTCTTCGTTAAGTTCTTTCCTGAGATTTTTGTCTTTCTTGGCTTTGGCTTCACTTCTTGGCAGTTCCCACAGTTTGTTCTGACATCCAGTTTGCTTTCTTCTGTTTCTTCATTTTTGGCAGTGTCTTTTCACACTCATCCTTAACAACTTCTGGAAGCTCATTCCATAATTCCTCTGGCTCTCTATCAGTGAGGTTTAGCATTTCAAAGCGATTCCTGATGTTCTCCTTGAAAATGGTGGGTGTATGTTCAAGATCATATCTTTCCTCCTCCTCTTCTTCTTCTTTAGCTTAACAAGGAACTTGCACATGAGCAGTTCATGATCTGTTCCACAGCCAGCACTGGCCATGTCTGTGACACTATAATTGAGCTCCTCCACCTCCTTTTAGCAATAATATACTCAATTTGTTTTCTGGGTACTCCATCTAGTGATGTCTATGTATAGAGGCATCATTTGGGTTGTCTGAAGACAGTGTTAGCCATTAAGAAATCATTGTAGTGGCAGAAATTGAAAAGTCGGTCTCCTGCTTCATTTCAGTTTCCTAAGCCATGCAATCTAACTACATTCTCCTCTTTTCATGTTTCCAGTTTTGGCACTGCAGTCTCCAATCCCAAGCAGCACAACATGCTTGCATGTTCTATCAATTTCAAATTGAATTGATCATAACACTCATCAATCTCCTCTTCTTCTGGATCTGTGTTGGAGCCTAAACTTGAATGACTGTCATATTAAAGGGTTGTCCACAAAAACTAATCATATTACTCGGTCATTGATTGCACTGTAGCAAGTACAGTACTGTTGTTGCTATACCCTTCCTAGCTATAAAAGCAACACCATTCCTTCTTTGTTTTTCATGTCCCGAGTACTGACTGAAAGTGTCCAATCTGAGTCCATCTCTATTTGCTGATGCCAAGATGTCAATTTGTAGTCACTTCATTTCATCTTTCCCTGTGTTGAGCTCTCTTGTGTTCATGTGTCTTATGTTCCATGTTCCTGCTGTAATTGTGTCTTTGCTGATTTTCTTTTCCTGTATGGCAACATCAGCAACTAGACATTCCAAAGGCTTTAATCTAGCCACATCATAAACACCATTAGTATCCTGAAAGACCCTCAACTCTTCCACTGTAGCGTGTTGAGTGCCATCTGACCTGAGGGGCCCATCATCCGGAACTATATTGTCAATCATTTTATATTTTCTATCCATGTGGTTTTTTTGGTAAAAAAAATATAGGAATGGTTTAGCATTGGCTTCTCCTGTGCAGTATGAATTGATGCCTTTGCCGTTGTCATTAAAGTGATCATCTGCCTCCAGTATCTTCCTGTATAGCTGCTGTCCAAAATAGATTCCTGCTTGCTTTAGCTGGGCAGCTGGGATGACCTTCATGCCCTTGGGTGACAGTGCTGGGAATATATATTGTCTTGGCATACACTCCTGACATTTTCGCTCACCCCTACCAGGAGCACCCCCTATCATGATGAGGCAGCATAATCAGAATTGGGGTGTGTGTGGGTATTAAACTTGTGAAATAAAATGAAAGGAGTTTAGACTGAATAATGATAATACCTTGAAGAAAAATAACTAAATATATGATGGTGATTAAATCAACTAAACTAATTTTAAAAATTAACAACAAAAAGTTCCTTATATAAATAAAGCTGTATGAAATTAATTCAGTTATTAAACCTACCATTAAATTTAGATCTTATGCCAATGTATTATATACAGTTAGTTTTTGAACACAAAGACTTCAAAAATAGATAATGAACTCATGTCTTGGAACCCTCCTTAAAATCAGGAGAGTACCTTTCTTTCCATTCATATAAAATTATCCAGTTTGCTGTACTTCCAAGTTTGATCAAGCCAAAGCTCTTCATGAGATGACATATTTCATATTTTAGGAATATAATTCAACATTATATTAAAATAGTCTTGGGAATAAATATAGTTAAGATACATATTAATTTGAAACCAGAACGAAGCTATAACAGAGCAAGACCAAATCATATGAATGAAAGAACCATTTTTAAAAACATTTTATTGAAGTTTTGAATAAACATAGTAAAAGCTAATATAAACTAAGCTAGAAGAAAAAAGAAAAAGGTCAGAAGGTGCAAAAAGCAAAAATGGCAAAAAGGGAAAAAAGTATTTCGATGTAAGAAATATTTAAAGAGATTGGGAGACCAAAGAGTTTTGGAACACTAGTTATTTTTACTGTAAGATTTGAAAAGTAAGTATATAATTAAATAATATACTCCTGGGAAATGACTGAAACAGAACTAAACCAAGATTAGGAACCGAGGCTTGATGAAGGTTGCAAATAGACACTAGAGGGAAATAAAGGACCAAGCCATCTTAAAAATCAAATCCTGCAGTGCCATTGCAATGATTTAAAGGTTAAGATTGTGAAGAGCAGAAACAAGGAATATCAAGTTGATAGGTCCTTTAGTTCTCTCTAGTGTCCATGAAGTAGATCTCAAATTGATAGATATATGGAGAGAGATACGTATTTTTCTAAAAGACATGGATCTTTTTCAAGAATACTGTAGATATGTTTGGATTTCTAAAAGTCTAGCCACACGTGTTAACAAAGATATTGCCAAAGACCTTTTCTTACCGTAACCCAGTGACACTAACATACAGGAAGAGACTTAAAACCTACGTATAGATGGGGGCTAAATGAAACTTTCCTACAAAGAGAATCAATAATGGAGGACTGTAAAAAGAAACAGAAAGATTTTTTTGAGAATAATCTCAACAAAGGCACTGATATAAGGACAGTATGGGATGCTAGTACAGCCTTTAGGAGAGGACAATTTATTCAGCAGAATAATAAACTGAAAAGTCAAAAACAAGAGAAGATGCAAAAGATTTTAATGGATATGGAGATGAAAGAGGAGGAATTCAAGAGATCTCCAGGGAGAAAAAATATTTCACAACAAATCAAACTTTTACAGCCCCAACTTTCTATGCTAATGATAAGAGAAATGGAAACAAAAATGAATTTTGCAAAACAGAGAACTTTCAGTCAACTAGCAAACAAGCCAGGGAAATTGGTGGCATATAGATTGAGAAAGGAAACTGAAAAGGCAATGATTGTAAAATTACAAAATGAGAAACCTATAGTGACTGACAATGTACTGTAGGTATTCAAAGAACATTCCACCACTATTACGTAAAGCTATATAAAAGAGAAGAAACTTCCTTGGTAAAGATAGACAAATATTTAAAGAAACAAGATTGACCAAAGATACTGGATACCCAAAGATGGATGATGAATGGACCAAAAACAATGAGTGAAGTCTGTGAAGCTATAAAAAAGAGGAATAAAGGAAAAGCCCCTGGTCCAGATGGACTACTGGCCTCTTATTATAAACATCTTGAAGATGAACTTTTACAACCTTTACCAAAAAATGATGAACTCTCTTTTAGATGATGGAAAGATACCGGATAGCTGGGCAGGGGCAAATATAGCACTGATTCCCAAAGAAGGGCAAGATCCGACTTCACTGAAAAATGATAGACCAATATCTCTACTGAACAATGCTTACAAAATATTTACAATTATATTAGCTGAAAGCATGAAAATTATTTTGCAAGATTTTATTCATGAAGACCAATGTGGCTTTTTACCTAAGAGACAATTAAAAGACAGTATTAGAAATACTCTTAATATATTAGAGTATCTGGAGCAGCATAACAAAAAACAAGATGTGCTGATATTTCTGGACACAGAGAAAGCCTTCAATAATTTGAACTGGAGTTTTTTGTTCAAGATTTTGGAAGATATGGACTTTGGGGAGAATTTTATTACATGGGTAAAATTGATCTATACTACACAAGTGGCACAAATTATTATGAATGGGGAACTGTGTCATCAACAAGAGTCACTTGTTGAGATGGGCAGCTATAGAAATCCAATCAATCAATCAATCAACTGACTAAACCCTACAAAATACAGAAAGGGCCTAGGCAAGGATGCCCACTTTCACCACTGTTACACTTTTTGGCCCTTGAAGTTCTGAACAAAGCTATAAGACAAGATGAGAAAATTGCTGGAGTGAAATAAGTATAGGCTGCCCAGAGTCGCCCTATGTGAGATGGGTGGCCATATAAATGTGAATAAATAATTTTTTAAAATAAGTATATAAATTAAGGGCATTTGCTGGTGATTTGGTTTTAATTCTGGAAAATCATATAGAAGGAATAGATATATTAATGGAAAAATTAAAGGAATTTGTTTAAAATTAATAAGGAGAAAATGAAGTTACTGACAAAAAATAAGAGCACGGAAGATCAAAAAGCATTTCCTGTAAAAATAGGGTTTCAGGTTGAGAAGGGTATTATTTTGATTAATATGAATTGCATGTTATTTCAAAATAATTATGTTCAGGTATGGAGTGAATTTAAGAAGGACTTATTGAGATGGGAACAGTTACAATTATGATTGCTTGGAAGAATTTCACTGGTGCAAATGAATGTGTTACCTAGAATGATGTTTTATTTCAGACAACCTGTTTTGAGAAATGATGTACCCTTTAAACAAAGGCAAAAGCACCTACCTCGATTTAAATGGCACGGGAAGAAACCAACGGTCAAATATAAAAGGAGGATTGGGATTGCCTGATTTTAAACTGTATTTTGCAGCCTGTGGTTTGGTTTGGTTTGGTTTGGATGAAAGAACGGCTGTTGCTAAGAAAGAAGAGAATGTTAGAATTAGAAGGGCACAACCTGAGGTTTGGGTGGGATGGTTATTCATGGTATGATACAGTTAAAGTTACTGTAGGCTTCAAAAGTCACTATGCTAGGGGTGCCATATGAAGAATATGGAAGAGCTATAAACCCAGGTTGTGCCCAAAAATACCTTTAGCAGCCTCAGCAAAAGAAGCATCTTTATAGAAAAGAAATAGTGGGCAAAGAAAGATGGTTAACTTATCAAGATGTGCTAGTACAGGAAAATGGAGAACTTAAGATGAAATCAAGAGAACAACTGGCTGTCAATGGTTTTCATACACACAACTGAGGGAGAGTTTAATATGGAGAAAAAGCTACCAGGCACAGAACAACATGTAAGAAAGTTTGAAATGGAATTACTGTATGTATCAGTGATGAAAATGTGATTGCTAAAATGTGCAAACTTCTGTTGAGATTTGAAATGGAAGAAAATCAAGTTAAAGAGAGCATGATAAAATGGGCTAAGAATTTTGATTATAACATACAGATGGATCAATGGGAGAATGTGGTGAAAAGGTATGAAATTCACACTCTTGTATAACTTAAAAGAGAATTTTTATAAAATGATGTACCATTGGTATATGACACCTGAGAAATTATCTAAGATGTCAAAAGGTACTTCTAATTGCTGTTGGAAATGTGAAAAGCATGAAGGGACATTTTACCATGCATGGTGGGCTTGTGAAAAAGTGAAAAAAAAATATTGGGTACAAATATCTATGATGATGCAGAGAATTTTACAAATATTCAGATGCAACCAGAGTTTTTCTTCCTAGGACTTATGGACTGTCAGTTAGAAAAGGCTCATGGACAATTGGTTTTATACATGGTGACTGCAGGGAGGCTATTATATGCACAAAGATGGAAAAATACAGAAATACCCATAATGGAGGAGTGGATGGTGAAGATGGTAGAACTTGCAGGAATGGCTAAATTGACTTGTCTGATTAGGGAAGGAACAACAATCACTTTTATAAAAGACTGGAAACCCCTTATGGACTTTTTGCTGAAAATGGATAAAAATGAACTGGTGACTTCTGGATTTACCAATTAAAAAGGGCTGTATATGGGAAGAATGGAACTATGTTATGTAATTCTGAGGGGAGAAACGGTATCAAGTATGCTTGTAATTCCTGGAAAGAGGATTGAAAGGTACTTATTTAAGTAACCCTTCTCCCCCTCTCCTCCTCCTTCACTTTCTATTGTTTTCCACACTTTTTTCTATCTCTTCTTTCTTTACTATTTCCTCTTTATATCTTTTTGTTTTATCTTTTAACTTTGTAAAAAAAAAATCAAATATAGCCATCACCTGAGCCAGCCATTTTAGATAATTACCACCCTATCTCCAATTTCCCCATTTTAGGGAAGCTGGCATCAAGGGTTGTGGGATGGAGCTAGAAACATAAACGTCATTTCGTCCAGTCCCCTTCTCAGTGCAGGATCCATCTCTGAGAGATGCCCACCCACCTTCTCTTCGAAGCTGTCCCGCAAGGGGCCACCCTTCCCACAGAGGGCTCTGGATGAAGCAGCGTATCTGCATCTCTTCTGTTCTGGGTTCAGGTCTGGGCAAGGGAAGGAAGCTACCTGGCTGCTCTCATGGATGACCTCAACAGAACTGGATAGTGGGGGAACACCCTCTTATGTATCTATGGCCTCCTTTTGGACAACCTACAAGGGGCAGTTTTGAGTGTTTCTGCACATTCCAAATAGTGTGGCTCCAAACAGGGATGTGTTACTCAGGGTGGGATCTGCCCGCCCATTACCTGCAAGCCAAGAGGAAAGCTGTGGGTTCACATCCCTGGATAGGATAGGGAGAACTCTGGAGGGCAGGCTTCGTGGTTACAGCTTGCCACCCCAGGTCAGGATGAGTGCCATATATGTTTTAGGGCTGTGACCTGCCTAGAATGTATGTGATGGCTGACAAACACCAACTTGTATAAATCAAATAATAAATAAACTGCTGTATTATGGGCGGCATAATTCCTTTGCATTTGTGCTAATTTAACTTGAAAATAGAAAGTATTGTTCCCTTCAAATTTTATTTTCCATAAAATATCAGTTGAATTCTCTAATTTTAATTTTAGATCAGATATAATTCCTCACAATTGACATGAACCACGTTGTGAGAGAAGATCTTTACAGAGCATTGAATGAACTCCTTAAGAAGCAATTTGAAGAATTTAAATGGAGGCTAAAATGTATTGACTATGATGGAAAGCCACACATTCCTACAGCTTCACTGGAGAACGCTAATCGAGAAAACATTGTAGATCTCATGATTCACTATTATGGAGAAGATGCTCAAAAGGTGTGCATTCAGATCCTTCAAAAAACCAACATAAACGATGTTGCTAAAAAACTTGAAGAAACGCTGCAGAAAGGTAAGGAAAGACAACATATTGCAAAAATGTTCTCTCCGCTGAAGATCAGTGGGAAATAAAGACCCCTTGTGATTTGGGAAGCTGCATTCCACGGAATCTTGTTCAACTGGTCCGTGGTGGTTTACTAGGATTGGCAGTGGCTGCCTGGGATTTCAGAGTGGGGCTTTCCTTATGGCCTGAGATTCCGTGTCTTGAGCCTGGAATCAAACACAGAGCCAGTTTTGGTCTAGTGATTAAGGCAACGGGCTAGAAACCAGGAGACTGTGAGTTCTAGTCCTGCCTTAGACCTGAAAGCCGGCTGGGTCCCCTTGGGCCAATCACTCTCTCTCAGCCCAACTCACCTCACAGGGTTGTTGTTGTGGGGAAGATAGGAGGAGGAAGGAGTATTAGGTACGTTAGCCACCTTGAGTTATTTATAAAAAAAATAATAATAAAGGTGGGATAGAAAACTAATTAATTAATTAATTAATAAGGGTAACATCTGCTCCATCATTTTCCTATCACTGTCAAAGGAAAATGATAAGCCAAGTTCAAGCAAAACAAGTTAGTCCATTGATCTTAATTCAAGGGAGATCCTTAAAAGTTGAATTTAGTCCATCCTTTTTCTAGCATGTTTCCTGACATGATACAGTATTAAGATATCTTACAGGTGGTGGTGCTAGGGGGGAAGAGAGGGGAGCATGTAATGCTGGGCAAAGCCAGAGAAAAAAGACAGGCAGCATTCTCTTGCAGGAGCCCCAAGTAGAAAGGAATTTAGAGTTGGCCTTGGGGAAGGGCAGCCCCCCAATATCAAGTCCCCTGTGTACACTTCTATACTAGGGATCCCAAATTGGGGAGCCGAGAAGTGTCCCAGAACCAGTCCTTATCCCAAGAAGAAATCCCATTTGTGCCTTGTTGCAACCTGTATGGCTGCTTCGGTTTGCCCAACGTTCCGTCGGATGGCCTCAGACTGGTCTATGTGGAAACAAGGGCATTCTTGAAGGAGGGCACAACCCTTGAAGAGCTGTCCGGAGATCTAGGGGACTGCAATTTCATCAAGCTACTTAGGCTAGAGAAGGCAAGGCTGAAAAGATTGAATAGCTGACATGGAGTCATCGAAACCCAGTCCACATTCAGCTGAAATGTGGTGAAGAGCTCACTTGGCTTCTAAACTCCAGTGCCTGAAAGGGACATACCCACAATTTGAAAAAAAGCAAAGGAACTGTTATCCCAAATGGGGGCTTTGCTGTGATGAACATGGTATGCAAAGCTCCCCAGATTTAAGATATACTTGGAAAATAAATTGTGGAGGGTTGCAGCATTGGGATACACCCACCCGATTTCAGCTACTGCTACATCTCAATTCCTCCCCTCGTTCTCCAACACCGTCAGTCACCCACTGCACACTGCACAAGCCAACTTGTCCTGGCGTTTGAGCCAGTTAGCCTTGAGCAAGTGGCTGGGGTGCTTGGTGTTGGAAGTCCTGGCAAATCCAGCGTGCCTCATTAGCATGGGGATGGTTGCTTTAGGATGCAAATTCTCCATGCGATTGAGGAAGCTGTTTGTTGCCACTCTCACTTCCTCTCTCGTCCTCCTCCTTCCACCAGGAGCAAGCACACGGCTGTGTGCTGCTCTCCTCCATTCTGGGCACCATGCGGTGGGCCTGGAATTCCCCTTTCACACAGTCCTTGGCAGCAAATAGGGCTGGGGGTTTAGGGCAAACTAAGTATTTAGAAAGAAAAGAAGAACAAAGGACCTTCATCTTTTCCACCAAGATGGATGCAACAGAACCAACAATAAAGTCAGTAAGTTATTCTTTTACTTATCTTAACCTAATGTGTTTTTAAGATAATATTCTTTTTCTGTGTCAGCTGTGTTATAAGCTCTGCTCCATTTCAGTGGTTCTAGCAGGCCACTAAATAGGCTTCACTTTGGGGGGCTGAATACTGCCCCCTTTTAGATCCATGTCTGTGAGACTAGGCTGAAACTGCATAACAAAGCAGGCATGTAAAGCAGAGAAGATTCTTGTCTAAAGATCCTTGCAGGGAGGAAGACAGGAAGGAGATCAAAGGACTTGCCAATGGATCCCATTGAAGGAGATCAAAGGAAACCCCCACCCTAATCCCATCAGCAAAGCAAAGATTTTTGTCCTGACTCCCAGGAAACACTCTGAGACAGGGAACTGGTCTCTAATGTTTTATTGCTAATACATAACAGTAATCCTAACAAACTGAACAAGCGTGGGAAAAACCCAGCCATATAAACCCCGCAGGTTAAGGCGGTCCCAATCTGTGCCTCTTGGAATGGCTCACCAATTCCTCAGTGCTACGCATGCGCTTAACAGTCTGGAAGGGAGCCCCCTGCTCGCCATCCTTACTCATGACATCACCCTCCCCTCCAGATTCACATTCCATTTCAGCCCCCTCCCCTCCAGAGTCTTGATAAGATTCGCCGTCTGCTTCTAAAGTCCCATGGGAACTGGGCAACGATGGAAAGTCTTCAAAGGAAAACTCCTCCAAGGACGAAGCAGTACTGCTCTCCAAGTCAGATAACGCCTCTGGGCCAGGTGGCTGCTGCTGGAAAACATCTAGAGAGTTAGAAAGGTCAGCCCCCCTCCCCCCTGGGAGCTGTAAGCCCGAGGTGGAGGGCTGTGGTTCCCCCACCTCCTCTGCAAGTGGAGTCAAGGCTTCAGGCGGGGGGGGGGGGGGGGAAATACACACTCACAAACTCCTCAGCTTGGGCTTCTTCGGCCTGCTCAGGCGAAAGAGGAATCTCGGGTAAAATGCGAGGCTTGGGTTTGTGAGGGAAAAGCTGATGAAAACGATGAACCAGTACTGGAGCATGTACATCCCTGGCATTCTCCCACGTGCGCTCTTCCTCAGGGTACCCTTTCCAGTGTATGAAATATTGGATGCCCCTTCCCCTCCTCCTAGAGTCCAGAATGTCCTCAACCTCGTATTCTTCCTCCCCCTGCACAATTACTGACGGTGGGGGGGCCAGTTGCGATCGTAAGGCACTTGGGGGAGGGTCCTTGGCTAGCAATGATCTGTGAAAGACTGGATGGACTTTCATGGATGCTGGCAGCTGAAAACGATAAGCCACTGGATTTATCTGCTGTAGTATAGTGAAAGGCCCCACAAACTTAGAGTCCAATTTCTTGGATGGTCGGGTAGATTTCAAAAATTTGGTAGAGAGCCACACCTTGTCTCCTACCGCAATCACTGGCCCTTCCTGTCTGTGAGCATCTGCATTTCTCTTGTAAACACTCTTTGCCCTGTTCAGCTGCTCCTTTAACAACTCCTGTGCGGCTTGTTGCTCTTTAAGAAAATCAGCCGCGGCTGGGACAGTTCCCTGCTGGGAGGAGGTGGGCAACACCTGAGGGTTAACCCCGTAGAGTGCTTGGAACGGAGACATCTGGGTAGATGACTGTACAGAGTTGTTATAAGTAAATTCTGCCATGGGGAGCAGGGCTGGCCAATTGTCTTGCCGATAAGTGGTGTAACACCTGAGATACTGCTGTAACCATTGGTTAATTTTCTCTGCTCGCCCATTACTGGCAGGATGATGCGATGATGACAGGTGGATCTGGACCCCTAATGACTGGAAAAGGGCCCTCCAGAACCTGGGAGAGAACTGTGGGCCTCGGTCGCTCACCACATGATTAACCATGCCTCTATACCTGAAGACATGGTCCATAAACAACTGTGCTGTGGCTGGTGCAGATGGGAGGCCCTTGCAAGGAATAAAATGTGCCATCTTTGTGAAAAGGTCCACTACCACCAGTATGGAAGTCAGCCCTTGGACCGGTGGTAAATCAGTGATGAAATCCATGGAGACAGTATCCCAAGGCTGACTGGGGGTGGGTAGGGGTTGCAACAGGCCTGTGGGCCTCCCTGGGAGAGGCTTGGCTCGTCTGCAAGTGTGACAAGAGGCAACATAACCCTTTATGTCTGCAACCATCTTGGGCCACCAGTAGTCTCTCAGAGCTCTATGGAGAGTCTTGAAAATGCCTCCATGGCCGGCCGTTTGGTGGTCATGGCAAAGTCTCAGTACTTCTTCCCTTAATGAAGGGGGGATATACAACCGCCCACTATGCCAGAGTATTCCTGCCTCCACATTGAAAGGTGAGGCATTGTCTTGCGGGGCCCTCTGGAGGTCATCCATCCGGGCCCTGGCGTATGGGTCCTGTTGCTGCTGAGCTCTGGCTCTTGTAAATAGGTCCTCTGCTTGTCTGCCTGCTGCTAAAATCTCTGTCTGGCTCCCCCTCATAGACTGATCAAAGTTGTGAGGTTGTAATATAGTAGCCTGTACCTCCTGGTGAGCGGTGGGGCTTGCCTGAAAGGATCGAAACAGGGCATCTGCCAAGCAGTTTTGCGACCCGGGCACATAAATAACAAAATTGAAACGGGAGAAAAACTGGCTCCATCTGATTTGGCGTGGGGTGAGGGATCTGGTGTTTTGTAGAAGCTGTAAATTTTTGTGATCAGTACAAACTTTCACAGGAAAGGTCGCCCCTTCGAGCCAGTGCCTCCACTCTTGGAATGCTGCTTTAATTGCCAGCAACTCCTTGTTGAAAACATCATAGTTTCTCTCTGCTGGTAAGAGCAGGCATGAAAAAAAGGCACAAGGCAGCAATGTATTCTCGTCTTTGTTTGTATATTGCAATAACACTGCCCCAATGGCAATATCTGAAGCATCTGCATACATTATGAATGGCTTCATGGGATTAGGGTGCCTTAAGAACGGTTGGGAAGCAAAAAGCTGCTTCAATTCCTGGAACGCTGCTTGCTCCCTCTCCCCCCATATGAATTTTGAGCCTTTCTTCAAGAGCTGTGTGAATGGTCTGGTACGGTCACTGTAATTTTTTATGAAACGGCGATAAAAATTACAAAATCCTAACCATCTTTGTACATCTTTAACATTTCGGGGAGGTGGCCAAGAGAGAATTGCCTGGACCTTAGCAGGATCCATGGATATGCCTTCTGTTGATACTATATAGCCCAGGAAATGTACTTCAGTTAAATCAAAGGCACACTTCTCTAGCTTGGCGAACAACCTGTTCTCTCTCAGCCTTTGCAAAACATTACGTACTTGGGTTACGTGAGTTGTGGCATCCTCAGAGAAAATTAATATGTCATCTAGATAAACGACCAGATACTTATCTAATAAATCAGCAAAAACATGATTCATAAATCTGGAAAATATGGCTCCTGCATTAGACAAGCCAAAGGGCATAACAAGGTACTCAAATTTGCCAAACCTGGTGTCGAAAGCTGTCAGGTATTCGTGGCCCTCTTTCACCCGGATGAGATTGTACGCACTCCTGAGATCCAACTTGGTAAAAATGTGTGCCCTCTGTAAGCGATCTAGCAGATCCGAGATTAATGGCAGAGGATAGGATTCTCTTTTTATTACCTTATTGAGGGGACTGAAATCATGTACTACTCTCATGGGTGTCTCCTGGGGTGCAGGTGCCAACGGGTCAGGCTTCTTTGGTACGAAGAAGGTCGGAGCAGGTGCTGGGGAAGTAGATGGTCGGATAAATCCCTTTTGGAGATTAGAGTCTAAGTAATCCTTTAAGGTGGCGAGTTCCCTGGGAGACATGGAATATTGTTTCTTTGCTGGAACTTTGGCTCCTGGTAGTAACTCAATGGTACAGTCACAGTCCCTATGGGGGGGGTAGTGCTGTGGCCTCCTGTTCGCTGAAAACATCTGCAAAATCCACATACTTGGCTGGCAACTGGACCCCCCCTGCTTCAGTGACTGTGTTGGTTGCTGGAGAGCGTGGAGCGGCTTGAATCTTGTGGTGCTGGCATTCCTCAGCTGGGAAGGAGATTGCTCCTGTAGTCCAGTTCAGCAAGGGGTTGTGGATCCTCAGCCAAGATGTGCCTAGGATTACCGGCACATTAAACGATGCTGTAACATAAAGCTGGATCCACTCAGTGTGGTCTCCCGTTGTCAGTTGCACCGGTTCTGTGAGCCTTCTAATCGGCCCTGCCTTGAGGGGCTGGCCGTCAATGGTCTCCACTTCTATGGGGCATGGTAATTCTCTGGTCGGGATGTTGCAGTCTTGTACGGTCTGCGCATCAATAAAATTAGTTGAAGCTCCAGAATCCACGAGGGCCTCTAGCTTGACCTGGTGCTCTGGGTTGACATGGATTATTACTGGTAAGTAGTAAAAGGCTTGTCTGGAATCCTCGGAATGAGCCCTTCTTAATTGATTGATGGTCTCCCTGCTGAGCTCTGTGGAGGGAGACTGACGGAGTTTCCCTGATTGGAAACAGAGGCGGGGATGGGTCTTGTTTCAGCTGCCTGCCCTGGGGGTCTTACTAAGGCTGCTTGGCCTCTCGCTGGGCAAGCTCTCACCATGTGCCCCTGGGCTCCGGAGTAGAAACAAAGGGCTCTCTCTCTCCTTCTCTGCCTCTCAGCTTCGGAAATCAGTCTCCTGCTTGCCCCAATCTGCATTGGCTCCTCTTGTGTTGAGTGAGCGGCTGCTACGGGGAGGGTTAGAATTCCTGAAAACGCTCTGAGGGTCCTGTTTCTCCCCGGTTGCATCTGCCTAAGCTCCTCTAGCCTGGCATCTATGACCACCGATAACTGATATAAGGCTTCTAACGTAGCTGGTGTTCCCTGGCACACTAATTCATTCTTAATCTCTTCATCCAGCCCCTGTTTGAATTGGTCTTTTAATGCACTCTCATTCCAGTCCAGATCTCCTGCTAATAACTTGAAATCCACAATGTAGATTCCCACCCTCTTGTTACCTTGCTTGAGCTTCCGAATTTCCCGGCTGGCCGTGGCTTCTCTGATTGGGTTGTCAAAGTGTGTTTGGAACCCTGCCAAAAAGTTCTGGTAGTCGTTGAGAATCGGGTTGTTGTTCTCCACCATGGGAATAGCCCATTTGGCAGCTGGTCCCTTTAGCAGGCCTAGGATGAAAGTGACTCTGGTTCTGTCTGTGGGAAACTCTGCGGGTCTGCT
Organism: Candoia aspera; assembly: GCF_035149785.1. Lineage (NCBI taxonomy): Eukaryota > Metazoa > Chordata > Lepidosauria > Squamata > Candoiidae > Candoia > Candoia aspera. Next base: position 235,545,477 of record NC_086153.1, on the reverse strand, counting down.
ATCGAAGAACATAGTACACTGTGTGAGAAAGATTCTCAGCTGTCCTGCTTCTCCTCCAAATTTTTCTGGTAGACTGCCCTGGGATCTCAACATTACTGGTGGAGCTGCTGCTGCTGCTGCTGGTGCCAGTTGTGGGTTAATCGGAGCTGGTTGTTGTAACTGCTGTAGCATGGCAGCTTGTAATGTGTTGATCTGGAGATCTACTTGTTGTTGGTGTTGTTGTAGGGCTGCTGCCAATTGCTGGATGGCGAGCCGCATTTCTTGGTTTTCTGCAGACATTTATAAAAATCTCTCTTTAATTCCTTGTTCCTCCCTCTTTCGATGGGAGTAGGAGTTTGTTAGGATTGATGTCCTGACTCCCAGGAAACACTCTGAGACAGGGAACTGGTCTCTAATGTTTTATTGCTAATACATAACAGTAATCCTAACAAACTGAACAAGCATGGGAAAAACCCAGCCATATAAACCCCGCAGGTTAAGGCGGTCCCAATCTGTGCCTCTTGGAATGGCTCACCAATTCCTCAGTGCTACACATGCGCTTAACAGCCTGGGAGGGAGCCCCCTGCTCGCCATCCTTACTCATGACAATTTTAGTGGATAAAAGGGGTTCCAGAGCCCGCTCACTCCTGAGTCGTTTTTGGATCCAGACTTGGCGGCTTCCGTCCCTCTGGCTAGCGCCTGGCAGCCTAGTTGGAAGGATGTGGGTACGTGTGGATGAGTGTGTGTGTGCATGTGCGCGTGTGAGAAAGAGCAGATATACCTTGCAACCAGTAAAGTTTGCTGTTACTTTAAATTCACTGGGTCTCTGTGTATTACAAAGAACCTGTTGTGCTTCAGTGTTTGGTTGGAAGAGATTGTCTGTGTCCCTAAGTATTTCCCAGCTGTTGACCAGGGCTTTGTGTCTTGTCTGCTCAAGCCGCACCTATCTGGAAAACCCAGGTAGAAAGCAAGGGGGGCTGACGAGATCCAAGTGCCTCCACAGGCTGTAAGGGTGTGAGTGAGTGACCATAAGCCGAACCTGAGAGCAGCTTGCGTGTAAGGTCCCTTCTGGTTGGTTAGGGCCTCCCAGGAGACCACGTGTAGCTGAATCCAAGAGATGGTAAATGCTTCTTGATGGGAGGGGATGATTCCACCTGCTTGAAAAAAAGTGACAGTTCACCCTCTCCTTAAGAGCCATCACTGGATCCAGTGGTATTGGATAGTTTTTGTCTGGTCTGCAAACTTCCCTTTTTAGGGAAGGTTCTTGAGAAGGTGGTAGACCTGCAGCTTTGAAGAGCCCTGAAGGATACGATTATCTAGATCCTTTCCATCGTGTTTCCGGTTGGGATATAGCGCTGAGATGGTCTTATGGCTGGCCTCTGACAGGATCAGGACGTGGGGAGTATATCGGTCCTAGCCCTCCTTGGTCTCTGGATGGCCTTTGACACCATTGATCATGATCTCCTTCTGGAACAGCTTAGAGTGTTCAGAGTGGAGGAAATGGTTTAATGGTAGTTCTCCTCCTCGTTCCAAGGCCAGTTCTGCAACCCAGAGCTGGGAGAGAGGGCAGGGGCATGGTCAGCTAAGCCTGGTAATTTTCACAGTTGTGGGCCATTCAAGCCTGCCTATAAAAGAAAAGGGGCAGAGAGGGAAAGTAGTTTAGAGAAATGCATAGGAACGATTAGATAAGGAATCTAATATACACAGTAAATATAGACATCCATAGAAGTTACACAGCCATGTATTTACCTATTTTGAAACGCATGCTTTGTAATTTACCCTTTTTTATAGTCTGAATTTCACTAATTCCAGTCCATCTTCAGTTGCAGATGTTGATGCTCACCAGTTGCCAGATTCATCAGGTAAGGCAGGAATCATTCAAAGGATCACTGAATTATGCTTAAAGCTGATTCAACATGACCAGGTCCTCCCCTCCCCACTCCCCAATTATGCAAGAAGCTGTCATAAGTATTATTCCTGATGGGGAAAGCTCCAGGGTGGTTTTTGCAGTGCTGACCATAAAAAGGAAGGAAGGAAGGAAGGAAGGAAGGAAGGAAGGAAGGAAGGAAGGAAGGAAGGAAGGAAGGAAGGAAGGAAGGAAGGAAGGAAGGAAGGAAGGAAGGAAGGAAGGAAGGAAGGAAGGAAGGAAGGAAGGAAGGAAGGAAGGAAGGAAGGAAGGAAGGAAGGAAGGAAGGAAGGAAGGAAGGAAGGAAGGAAGGAAGGAAGGAAGGTCCTAACCTTCAAACATTTCAAAAGATTTTGTAATCTCATATCTGTTGGTTAACTCATGAAATTGGAGGACAACTTTCAGCCCTCAATTTAAGTTTTTTAACTATTGTATTATAATTGCAAATCAGATTCTGAACTTAGAAAAAAAAATCCTAAAATATTATAATTTGTACCAACAGAGCAGTAGAAAAAGAAACCAACAATAAACAGAAGAAATCTATGTAGTCATCTCTTAGTTTTACACAGAAGCTTCGATAAAAGATGGCCATATTACGTTATAATTGTCAATTCATAGTCTCTGTTTGTATACAACTTGTTCAGAACATGCAAGTGACCCGACGTCTTCAGTCCATTGGCTAATTGGGGCCATAAATGTATCTTTCCAGTCTTGAACAAGTCTCCTAGAGATAAGAATGGCACAGAGAATCCATTTCTGTTGTCCAGCCATCAGTTTCCACGTAATAGGTAATAGTTCAAAAAAATATAGCCATCCCCAAAAGTTAAGTCCCATCTCAGGTCAACTAGATACACATAATAACCTCTTCACAAAATATAATAATTTTAGGACATTGCAAAAATGTATGTTTAAAGGACACATTATTACATCTTCAAAAAGGGAATGACTGGTTCCTTTTCTGTACAAATCTAATGGGGATCTATAAATCCAAAATATTACTTTATGTTGAATAAATTATAATCTAAGATGTATATTAAAAATTTTGATACAAATGTTAAACCAATCTTCTGTTGTCAGGTTAGATTAGATCTCCACTTATTTATTCCATTCAGTTTTTACAATGTACATATCATACTGATTTATTGGAAATGAATATTTATGAGAACTAATTGTGGGATTTTAAGTTCCATAAGATTAAATGATCTCTTCTAATCATTTATGTGTCTCTGAAGCTGAAATACTGCAGGTCCAAATTAAGATGTCAATAGATGTTATAGCTGTAAATATTGCCAGTGGAATGCTAAAATAAAAATATATTATTGTTTAACAAAGGTCTTATCTATCACACTTCTAATATGGTTCATCCTTCTTTTAGCTTACAAAAGCCATACTAAAAAAAAATTTCAAAGAATGGAAGATCCTAATTCTATTCCTGGTGAATACGTGCCCCTAAACCAGAGATATTCAAAACTAATCATCCTAGATTATCACCGGTCTGAAGAGGAGAGAGAAGATGAAATTATGGCAACCGGAAGGAAACATGCTGAAATGATCAGCAAGAGAGCTGAGTCTTCAACCAGCATGGAAACATTATTTAACCCGGATAAACATGGACTAGCTCCACAAGTTGTTGTGTTGCAAGGAGCTGCAGGCATTGGAAAAACCACAATGGCAAAAAAAATCATGTTTGATTGGGCTTCTCAACGATTTTACCAGGACAAATTTAATTACGTTTTCTATATTTACTGCCAAGAGATGAACCTCCGTGCAGACTCAGAGAAGAGTAGCATTGTAGAAATAATTTCGAAACAATGGCCCAAGTGTCACACAGTGAAAAATGTCATTCGAAACATACTGAAGAATGAGGAGAAGCTTCTGTTCATAATTGATGGGTTTGATGAATTAAGGTATTCCTTTGATCAGCCTCAAGAGTACTTTTGCACTGATCCCTGGAAGGAGGAGCCAGTGAGAATTCTTTTGGGCAGTTTATTTCAAAAAAAGCTTCTTCCCGAATCCTATCTTATAATCACAACAAGACCAACTGCTTTGGAGAAACTCCATCGATGTTTAGAGCACCCACATTATATTGAGATCTTGGGGTTTTCTACAAAGGAAAGGGAAGAATATTTCTACAATTTTTTTGAAAATAAAGACCAAGCAGCTCAAGCTTTCAGATTGGTTAAGCAAAATGATACGCTTTTCACCATGTGTGTCATTCCCCTTGTGAGCTGGATCGTCTGCACAGTGATGAAACAAGAGATGGGGAGAGGCAAGGATCTCCAGAAGACCCCGTACACCCTCACTGCAATCTATATGCTGTATCTCTCCAGCCTGTTCAAGTTTCACCATAAAGAATCCAACCAGGATGTCCAAATAAATGTGAAAGGCTTGTGCTCTTTGGCTGCAGAAGGAACCTGGAAACGGGAAATCCTGTTTATGGAAGAAGAAGTCAAGAAGCACAGCTTAGATCAGGAAGACTCCCTCCCCCTCTTTCTGAATCAGAACATCTTCAAAAGAGGCATTGATTGTATTCAAACCTACAGCTTCATTCACTTAAGCTTCCAGGAGTTTTTTGCTGCTTTGTTTTATGTTCTAGAGGAAGGAGAGGAGCAGCATTCTGAAAAACTGAATAGAAATTTGGAGACCCTATTAGAAAGACATACATCTTCTAGACTGGATTTTGCAGTAGGATTTCGCTTCCTCTTTGGTTTTTTAAATGAGGAAAAAAGAATGATGGAGTTGAAAAAAGAATTTGGATGGAAAATTTCTCCTAAGAATAAAGAGTTTTTATTAGACTGGATGAAAAATAACATTAAAAAGGGAAGAATTGCTTCCCGTTTGCAAAAAGCAATGTTTACTTACTTATATGAGACACAGGATGCCAATTTTCTAAAAACTGCATTGTGTGACATGACTGCAATAAATTATCACTGCAAATCAGACCTGGAAGTGATGATCCTGGCGTACTGTCTACAACACTGCCAGAATTTGGAGGATATCTTTGTTAAAGGCCTCCGATTTCCATATGAGGAAGAGAAAGAATTCTTTCCACAAGGAAATGAGTAAGTATTTTTGAAAGTCTGTTGAACATTTAAGTCAGTTTATGATCCTGCCACCACTATTCTCTAACCTGCTGTCTTAAATAAAATAATGGGCCAGAAAAAATGCCACTTAGGGGTATGAGTAAATGTCTTTGGGCAACTAAGTTAAGGAGGGGTCTGAAATCCTTAGCAGGTAGGACAAGATATGGCCCGGGTTGGGTGGGTGTGGGAGGACTATTAACTAAAAATGAGCACTTGTCCACTGATGAGGCCAACACCAGTCAATCCCCCTGGACTTAAACAACCTGATAGCCATGTCACCAGGAAGTCCTCAGCTCAACTCAGGAACAGAGAGGCAACTGCTGTTGAGATCTAACACAAATCTGTACCTCTCTGCTCCCATGTAGTGGGTATTAGTAACTCTCAGGCAACCAGAAACTACATTTATCCAGCATCTACCAATCCCCATGGGTGCTGGTTAACTGAGAGTATACTGTATCTAGTTTGGACTAACAAAAGGATAAACATGCCACTTTCTCACAAGAGGAATCCTTCCAAAAGTTTAATAGTTCCTCCCTCAACTCCCAGCCACTCAGAAGCAAACCATTAAACGGCGGGTCCTGTGGTTTACTCATGAGGAGCGTCTGTGCGGGGTCAAGTGGGCTACCTAAAGATCGCCCCTTTTTCCAGGGCGATATCGGCAGCTCTGATCCTGCATTCAGCTGCTGTCTCTGTCGTAACACCATCCCATTACAAAGAAGGGGCATCTAGCTCGCCATGGCTCTCTACTGGGAGTACTCATTACTTGTCTTGTAACTTGAATCCTCAGAGCTGTTTGTAACCGTCCAGCATTGAAGCAGCAGAGAATCCATGAGCCCATCTGAATGTCAAGCATAAGATCTGAAGCCTCTGATACTGTCACTGCCAATAGAAGAAATTGACAAGCGAAAGCACTCTTGTCAACTTCACAGTGTTAAAAAAAAGACAGGTCCGCCATCTACCTATTCCATCAGTGACCTTTTTAAAGTTACGATTATTAATGTCCAGGCGTTCCAGTGATTTTGTACAATAACCCTCCCCTCCAGAAAAGGCCATGGGAGGCCGTAACCAGTGACCAGCGGGAAGAAGGCATTCCTGCCACAGTTCCCAATAGCCAATAGGAGCAGAGATCTTTGCCTAAAATACAATGAAGCTCAGCCAGCGATCTAAACAGTCCCGCCTGCTTGTAATGATAGGCAATAATTATCCTTGGAATATGAATGGCTATGGTCATGTGTGAGTGTGGTATGTACGGGTGCATGGGTGTATAACGTTTGCCAATTGTTTACCACTTCTGCGTTGTGGCACTTAGTAAAGGTAAAGGTTTCCCTTGACGTAAAGTCCAGTCGTGTCCAACCCTAGGGGGCGGTGCTCTCTGCTTATTTCCTTTTCTCTGTATCTAGGATGCCATGCCAAATCTTAATTCCTTCAAGCCATGCTCTATAAATGTTTCATTTACAAAACCGTCTTTTTCTACTACTATTTTCCTATACTACAACATGAGGACATTCATTTGTGGTTACTTTACAAATGGATAGTGTCATGAGCAATGTTGGTGAGCAGGAGGGGACCCCTGTCCAGGGAGGGAAACGCACGCGTGGTAGTGAGGAGTTGAGCTGTCATTCAAAGAGACACAGAACAGACCCGCCTTGACTTTTGGGGTTTATCTGTCTGGGTTTTCTCACACCTCTTCAGTTTGTTAGGATTTTCTCTCTAATGTAGCAGTAATAAAACACTAGAGACCTATTCCTCGTCTCAGCGTGGTTCCTGACTGTTAGGACAGACAGAATGCCAATTGTATTTGAAAAGTAGAGGAATTGGAAACATTGAAGTCAACGTCTGAGAGCAAAAATGTCTTTCCCTTTAGGGAATGGCATCTGGATGAAAGAGGTATGGAAGACTTCTTTAAAGTACTGACAGAGCTGAGAACGTTAAGAAGCCTGAGGTAAGAAACTGCTTGCATTTTATCACAAATGTTATGGTACAAAAAACAATACATGGTATTGGAAGCTTGTATAATACCTTAGATATTATCGCTCTAGCAGTCTCTCGTCAGCTTCTCAATTGCTCATGTTATGAAACACTGAGAAGAAACGTGGCTGGCACCATCAATTCAGGGGGTTGAGAACAGAGGAGGCTTTGCTGGGGGTTCCTGAAGCCTGGGATGAACTGGATGATGATTGAGACACTGAGAGAGAAGGAAGCAAGCTTTGAAAACTATAAGGCTGCACTATGATCATTGGACTTCCTGGGTGACGGGCAGGGTGTATCGTTGGAGGGCCTCCTCTGGAGAGAGAGAGCAGAGAGACGGGGCCCCCCACCTGTTGTTGTGGCTGGATAAGATAATGGAACAAGATAAGAAAACGGAATAAGAAAAGATAATGGAAGGATAAGAAAGAGGTGACTTTGGCACGTTGTATGGGTTGAATTGGTAGGTGGATCAATTGAAGTGCTGAGGTAGCCTTTCAGGCCTGACCCTCTCTAATTCTCTTCAGGATAAAAGCAGGGAGGGGGAGGCACATTCAGAGTTGCCAGAGTCTATTACTGTCAGGAACCAGGCCAAGAACCAGGCCAAGAGCCAGCATCTCCAACTCTACTTCTTTATTCTCATCCTATAGGCAGAATCTTGCCAGACTAAAGCTACTCAACTAACTGAAGGGGAAATAATCCAGAAGGGCTCTAGGGTGGAGCTATCTTGAAACTTTTAACCTTCCCAGTAACAGTGTCTGGGCTGCGAAGGCTCTTATCTGTCTGGAATGCGTTCCCTCCCTGGGAACCAGTGGCAGTGCTGGAATCCACCACATCACCCCCTCCTTCAGGAACACATTCCATCACATCACCCCCTCTTCAAAGTCAGTCTCTCCCTCTGAGTTCTCAGGGGAAATGGGCAGTGGGGGTAGAGATGAAAGCAAAGATGTGGAGCTCCCCTCCATGTCTGACAACTCCTCCATGCCAGGTGGCTCTTCCTGCAAAACAGCTTGGGAGCTGGAGGCCCAAAGTCAATGGCCAAGGTTCTTTGGCCTCTATGACTTCTCATCCCTGGGCCCCTTCTGGGGAAATGACTTGCACACTCACGAACTTGTCGGCTTGCTTGGATGATTGAAGAACTTTGTGGATTTGGTGAGGCCTCGGCTTGTTAGGGAAATGCTGATGGAACTGGAGCACCAACCTGGGTGCGTGCACATCTCTTGCATTCTCCCATGATCGCTTAGCCTCTGAGTAAGCTTTCCGATGGATTAAATACTGAATCCCCCTCCTCCTTTGCTTCAAGTCCAAAATTGCCTCTATCTCGTACTCTTCTTCCCCATTGACTATGACTGGTGGGGGAGGTGGCTCAAAGGATCACAGATTGCTTGGAGGTGCTTCTTTGAGTAGCAAGAAGTGATAAAAGACGGGGTGCACTTTCATGGAAACTTGCAACTGTAAATGATAGGTTACTGGGTTTATTTTATTTTATTTTATTTTATTTTTTTAAATTTTTATCCCGTCTATTATTTTTATAAATAACTCAAGGCGGCGAACATACCTAATACTCCTTCCTCATTTTTCCCCACAGCAACAACCCTGTGAGGTGAGTTGGGCTGAGACACAGTGGCTGGCCCAAGGTCACCCAGCCAGCTTTCATGCCTCAGACAGGACTAGAACTCTCAGTCTCCTGGTTTCTAGCCCAGCACCTTAACCACTAGACCAGACTGGCTCTTTTTACCTGCTTCACTACAGTGAACGGGCCCATGAACTTAGAATTCAGCTTTTTTGATGGCCTGTTTGAAGTTAAGAACCTAGTAGAGAGCCATACTTTGTCCCCCTCTGATATTGCTGTCCCCTCCTGTCTATGAGCATCTGCCACTCTTTTATAAGCTACTTTCGCCTTTTGCAGTTGTTCCCTTAAAAGCTTCTGAGCTGCTTGCTGCTCTCAGAGAAAATCTGCAGCACTAGGCACAGCTCCTTGCTGTGTGAATGTAGGTAAAACTCTTGGGTTGACCCCGTACATTGCTTGAAATGGTGACATGGCAATTGATGAAGGAACAGAATTGTTGTATGCAAACTCTGCTAAGTGTAGTAAAGCTGGCTAGTTATCCTGGCTGTATGTGCTGTAGCATCTTAGATATTGTTGCGATACCTGGTTAGTCTTCTCTGCCTCTCCATTTGCAGAAGGGTGGTACGCAGAGGAGAGGTGAATCTGCACTTTTAGCAACTGGAAAAGTTCCTTCCAAAACCTGGAAGTAAATTGACTGCCTCTGTCACGTATTATGTCATGGCCCTGATCCCTTGCCAATAATCAGCACTTCTGACCCAGACTGGTTAGGAATAGATAGAAGGATTTTATTGAGCAGTGATCCAAAGCAACTTAAAGATGCGAATGATCACTGTTTCTAATTTGTCAAAAAAGCCTAAATACATTCGTTTCCCCCTCCTCCCCAAAAGGTCCTTTCATCTGGTGGTGCCTCTCGTCTCGCACCTCTCCTGTTCGACTTCACTCCCTAGCGTGCCGTTGGTCCAAGGTGCTGAATTGTCATCGGCTCCTCTCCGTCTGCATGTCTGCTGGTTGTTGCTGTTGATGGGTTAACCATCATTCTCCACTGACGCCATATCAGAATAGCACCTGGCCAGGGGCTATTCATGACTTTCTGCCTTCTCAAAGAGCAGCCCCCACTTTATTTTGGTTTTGCCAGAAACTTTCTGTGGAATTCTTCTACTAGCCAAGGTGCTTGAACATCTTGGCTGAACACCCACTCACTATGTGATTTGGGAAGATGGCTCCATTGTACTAGGAACTGCAGTTTCCCCCTATGGTGTCTGGAGTCTAACATTTCCTGTACTTCAAAGTGACTTTCCCCATCTGTAATGATTGGCACCGGCACCTTCTGTTCCGGGTGCCAGCAGTCTGATTCCTTGAGTGGCTTTAAGAGGCTGCAATGAAAAATGGGGTGGATTTTCTCAAGGTTTTTTGGTAATTGTAGCTGCACGGCCACATCGTTGATTACTTTGGTGATTTGGAAGGGCCCTATGAATTTTGGTCCTAGCTTTTTGGAGGGTTGTGAAGACTTTAAAAATTTTGTGGATAAATACACTTTGTTCCCCACCTTCAGTTTCCATTCAGGAGCTATCTTGCAGTCAGCATGTTTTTTGTATGTTTCTTTTGCATGTTCTAGCACTCTTTGTATTCTTGGCCACCCTTCAACTATGTGATTTACCCATTCTTTTAATGGAACTACTGTGGGATCAGGTGTAGGTAATTCTGGGAGCGCTACAAAATCCTGGCCATTTACTGTCTTGAACAGGGTAAATCCTGTACTTTGATGTACTGCATTGTTAAAAGCTACTTCAGCAAAAGGGAGCAGGTCCACCCAGTTGTCCTGCTGGTGATTTACGTAGCACCTAAAGTACTGTTCTAGTACTTGGTTCGATCGTTCACGACTGCCATATGTGGCTGCATGACTCAGACCCTGCTCCATCCCAATCATTTGTAAGAATGCTGTCCAAAATTTGGAGATGAACTGGACCCTGCGATCTGTGATCACACATTCAGGAGTGCTGTGGAGCTTATAGACATGTATGAATAATCTGGCTAGCTGCCATGCTGTTGGGATGCTGGCACAGGGTACAAAGTGAGCCGGCTTAGAAAATAGGTCAGTTACCACCCGGATCACTGTTTTTTTGCGGCTTTCTGGTAAATCTACAATAGAATCCATGGAAATCTGCTTCCAGTGTTGTGAGGAGTTAGCCACTTCTTCTGGTAGCCCCCTTGGTTTTCCCCCCACCTGCTTGGCCATGTGGCATGTCAGACAACTGGCCATGTAGCTTTCCACATCCTTGCATAGCGTTGGCCATCAGAACTGCCTCCTCACTAGGTACATGGTTTTTAAGAACCCAAAGTGGCCAGCCGATTTCGCTCCGTGACACCTTTCTAAAATTTTCTTCATCATGTGGTCCGGGATGTACAGCCTGTCCCCCTGCCACCACAGTCCTTGCTTTTCCACTAAGTTGTCTTTGTTGGGTTGTAGCCAAGTGTTGGCTCTCTGCACCTTGCTGAGTTCCCCCCGCATGCCCTCTGCTGCGTCTAGGTTAGGGCTCTTCTGGCCCTGAGTTACCACTGCTCCCCCCCTCTGCTTGGTGGGGATGATTGAGTCTATCACCTCCTCCCTCTGGCTATTGGGAGACATGACAATGCATTTGCCAGGAAGTTTTTCCCCCTGGTAAGTATTTTAGGGTAAAATGGAAATGGCTGAAAAATTGAGCCCACCTAACCTGTTTAGGGTTCAGTTTTCTCAGAGTTTGCAATGCTCCCAGATTTTTGTGATCAGTCCACACCTCAAATGGCTGTTGTGCCCCTTCTAAAAGGTGCCTCCAATTTTCTAATGCCCAATAAACGGCATAAGCTTTCTTTTCCCAGACGTGCTATTTGCGCTCCATTTCATTAAATGTCCAGGAGAAATAGGTGCAGGGTCTAAGTTTCCCCTCTGGGTCCCACTGCAATAATATCCCCCCTATTGCTACTTCTGATGTGTCCACCTGTATGATCAGGGGTTCATTAGGTTCTGCATACTTTAATACCGGCTCTGAAGTGAATAGAGACTTAAGCCATTTGAAAGCCTCTTGGCACCCCGCTCTTCATTTTATGGGAGCACTTGGTTTCCTTGCTTTCCATGTCTCCCCCTTTCCTTTGGACTCAAGTAAGTTGGTGAGAGGCAGTGCTATTTGGGCAACGTGGTGGATGAACTGCGGTAAAAATTAGCAAACCTCAAGGAATTTTGGAGCTGCCTCCTCTTCTTGGGTGGCTCCCATGCTACCACGTCCCGTGCCTTCCCTGGATCCATTTCAATCCCTCTGGCTGAGATCCAGTATCCTAAATAGTCTAAGTGTTCCCTGTGAAATTCACATTTTGATAACTTAGCATACAGTTGGTTTTGTGACAGCCTTTTCAGTACCTCCCTTACCAAACTCACATATTCTTCCATTGTCTCTGTGAATATTAAAATGTCATCGAGGTACACAAGTACTCGCTTGTATAATAAATCATGTAAAATCTCATTAATTGCATGAAAACTCCAGGCCCACCCCTTAACCTGAAAGGCATTACCAAAAATTCAAAGCAGCCCAGTTGGCAGTTAAATGCTGTCTTCCATTTATCCCAGTCCCGGATGCACACTCTGAAGTATGCTTCCCTTAAATCCAGCTTGGTAAATATCCTTCCTTTCGATAGTTGTGCCAACATGTCTTTTACTAATGGCAATGGGTATATACTTGCCATGGAAATTGCGTTTAACCCTCTATAGTCTGTGCACATTCTCAGGGAGCCATCCTTTTGGCTCTGAAGAGTACTGGTGCTCTGTACTTTCAGTGATTTGGGCCAGTATGTCAGCCTCCCCGCTAGTTTCCTGAATTTGAGCAAGTATTCAGAGCCCGATCCATTCTCCTGCTTAAGGTGCTGCAGGTTCACTTGAGCTCTTACTTTGATCAGAGGGTCCTCAAAACTCTCCCTTAGAGCACTCATGAATTCGTCAAAGTTCCTCAGTTCTAGGACTCCTGAATCATGGAGCCCCACCAGCCATTCAGCGGACTCCCCCTCCAAGCAAGTCAATACACAGTTTATCTTTGACTCCTCGGAGGAAAAGGACCCCCATACTCCCTCATAAGCCCCCTGACATGGGTCAGGAAACAGGTTAGCATTTTCAGGTCACCAGCGAATTTTGCCTTCAGTTCCTTGGGACCAAGGGGCCCATTGAATCCTCATGCAGGGTTCCCTGTCCCTGCCAAGCCCCCCAGGGCAGGGGGGTTAGTGGCTGCACCTTCTGTTGCCTGCTGCCCCCCGTCCCAGGACCTCCGAGGTCCCCCACTGCCACCTGTCTTTGCTCCACCCGGTGCCCATGAATCTGCTGCCCATAATACTTCTCAAGCATTCCCTGCATGTGGTCCATGCCCTCTTCCATCTGACCGAGCCTCCGTTCCACCTCTTGGTCCATTCCCAGCCCCCTGAGTTCAGGGCTCCCATCCAAAGCAAAAATTCCCATGAGTGATCCCCCTTCGGGGTCTCTCCCGACATTTCAGGATCCCCTTGGATTATACTCTGCCATCATTTGCAGTCCTGGTGTGCTTTCTCCAGCAATGGGGGGAGCCATCCACTCTGGTTGTCCTCCCCTCCATTTCTCCTTTGCCACTGTAGTGTGATTCAGTGAGGTCAGGCCATCTACACCACTACCCTCCCTGTCTGGGTTTTGGGGTTTGCCTTCAGGATCCAGTTCTCCCATCTGTGGGCTGTCCTCATAGAGCTGGCTACTCTCGGGTAAGCCTGTCATCGATGATTCAGATCTTTCTGTCATGGCCCTGATGCCTTGCCAGTAATCAGCACCTCTGACCCAGACTGGTTAGGAATAGATAGAAAGATTTTATTGAGCAGTGATCCAAAGCAACTTAAAGATCCAAATGATCAGCATTTCTAATTGTCAGCCTAAATAAATTTGTTTCCTCCTCCTCCCCAAAAGCTCCTTTCATCTGGTGGCACCTCTCCTGTTCGACTTCACTCCCTGGCATGCTGTTGGTCCAAGGTGCTGAATTGTCATTGGCTCCTCTCTGTCTGCACATCCACTGATTGCTGCTGTTTATCGGTTGTTTAACTGTCATTCTCCACTGACGCCATGTCAGAATAGCACCTGGCCAGGAGCTATTCATGACATATTTTGTGATTAACCATCCCTCTGTAACAAAACACATGATCCAAGAAAAGCTGAGCCGTGATTTGGACGGTTGGAATAAAATGTGCCATCTTGGTGAAAAGATCCACTATAACAGGTACTGATGTATATCCTTGCACTGGGGGCTGATCAGTTATGAAGTCCATGGAGACTGTGTCCCAAGGCTGGGGTGGTATGTGTAAAGGCTGTAACAGCCTTGCCAGCTTTCCTGGAACTGCTTCTGCTTTAGTGTGCCAGCAGTTGTGGCATGAAGCAGCATAACCCTTTATGTCCACAGCCATTTTTGGCCACCAGTAGTCTCTTAGAGTCCTGTGAAATGTTTTAAAAACTCCCCCATGCCCAGTCATGTCATTATCATGGCAAAATTGCAGCACGTCTTCCCTTAATGCAAGGGGAACATACAGATGACCATTATGCCAGAGTTGTCCCTCCTCCAATGAAAGAGGTGAAACCATACCTTGCTGGGTCCCCTGGAGGTCATCCATCTGGTCCTTTTCATATGTCATGATTGCCAGTGCGATGTTTGCGACATCGCAATGGCTCGCATAACAAAGCACAGAGGCTTGCCAATGACTGGAGAGGGATGGGCGATAAAACCGGACAAAGAAAATAATGAGTTTAGGAGATCTACAAGCTCTCATCGCCTGGTAATTGGCCATTAACACCATTATCAAGGAGAGGATCAGGGCGAAGATAGGAAGGGCGTGTCCGGACACTTTCGAGGACTTCCGAAGTCTAATCGCCATTACACCGCAGAAAGATAGACGGGGCAATGCCCAAGGCGAATGGGGCTGGACGACCTCTCACCTATCAAGCATTGATGGCCCGTCACCCCGTGGAACTCGTGGGGCACACCCGGGGAGTGTGGGGGTGGAGTGGTGTTTGGCGCAAGGCTATTTAATTCAACTTTTGGCGTGCTTCCCTCTCAGCTTTCTACTGGTGTGCACTCTATTCTAAATAAAAGCCAGAACTTAAACCTGCTTTAGAGTCTGAGTCTTTTATTTAGTTTTAGGCATTCTTCACATAAAGCTGAGAATCTTCAAGAATGAACCTCGCCAACCTCTACCGAAATTTTTTTTTCTTGTGAGAGAAGCAGCTGGCGATGACTGAATCGGGGACGATCTTGGAGTCGGTGCTTCAGAGCGGAGGCGCGAAGGACTCAACGCGAGGGGGGGAGGCAACCAGACCGCTTCTGGAACCGGCACTCCCAAGATGGGACACGAGCCCCCTCCCTACCCACAGCACACCTCAGTTGGGAGCCTGGAGCCCCAGCACGGAGTGGAGGGTCCCAATGGAAGAGGGAGGCATGAGTCAACAACACTTCAGGTGGGACGTTGTTGCGGACCCCCGGCCGGGGACATCCCACACCTCCTGGAGACGCCAATACCCCCAGACGCCCGAGAGGGAAGTCGCAGGAGCACCGATCGGGCCACAACCAGCAGCACCAAGGATGGACGGTCCCGTCACACCGGACACGATCAGGGCTCTGGAATCCAAGGTGCAGTCATTAGAGTACCTGCTGCAATCCCTGGCAAATGTGGTGAGTGAACTCACGAAGAATGCTGCTGCACAGGGCATAGGGAGGGGTCTCGGCATTCCACCCACCCTATCGCCAACCCCAAGAGGAAGGGGCCAGACGCGGGACTCACTCACAGGGCCTCATGGTTTTATTCCAGTGGGGGTCACCCCTACTCACACACAAGTTGGGGTTGCTCCAGTTAGTGGGATCGCTAAAGACTTTCCAGTCAAATTTGATGGCGACCCCACGAACCTCTCTTTCTTCTTAACAAACGCGACAAACTACATCCAACTATACGGACATTGTTTCGCATCGGAAGTGGCTAAGATCTCAGCTATTGCCACTAAACTGAAGGGCATAGCCACGGACTGGTACGTCCAAATGTCAGAGTCCAGAGCCCCAGCCCTAGCTACCTTCCACACCTTCCTGACCGCCTTGAAGCGGTACTTCGAAGACCCCTTGGCAAAGGAGGGGGCTAAAGGCACACTGAAAGAACTTAATCAGGGGCAGAAATCGGTCGTGGATTACACCCTAGAATTTAAGGTCTTAGCAGGGAAGATCCCTGAATGGTTGGAGGCCACCCTGATTGACATGTTTAACGATGGCCTCAATCGAGAGGTGTTGCAATGGGCGCTGTACAGAGATGATCCAGACTCACTACATGACTGGATCTGTCTTGCCAGGAAGGCTGAACACGCCCAGTGCACCTTCATGCTGGCAGCTAAGAGGGACAGGCTTCCTCCCAGTGGGAAAGGGCCAGTGCCACAGTCGGGCCCAACATGGGACGCCGAAAGACAACATCGCTTTGTCCGTGGGCAATGCATCAAGTGCGGTAAGGCTGGTCACCATGCGGTGGAATGCCACAAGGCTAGGACGGCGGATCACCCATCTAGACCGACGCAGAAGGCTCCACAGAAACCACCCAACCCCCCCCCCCCCGACGGCTGACAGCGGCACTAGCGATCCATGACGAAGAAGTGGACATCTACCTCATGGAGGACGGGTTGGCCGCCCTGAAGCATCCTGCGGAAAAGGCCTTCCACCTGTCCTAAACAGCGCCGCTGGACAGGTGGCAGAGAATGGGTGCGATAACACCAGGGTGAGTGCGGACTGTCCCATCCTGACCGTAACAATTGAACTGAGCTACTGCTCCAAGACCATCGAAGTCGAGGCTTAGGTGGACTCCGGGTGTTCCAGATGCCTGATCCACACCAACCTAGTCGATGTGCTAAAGTTACCCTGTTTCCCGGTCCCGAAGCCGCTGCTCTTCCAGCAACTTGATGGTTCCACAGCGGGGGGCGGGGTGGCCACTCAGGGTACAGAGAACATTACTCTAAAAATGGGCACACACAGGGAAACCATAGAATTTGTGGTTACCCCGGTGGGTCAGCCTATAGTGGTTCTGAGAATCCCCTGGCTAACTCGCCACAATCCCTACATTAACTAGAGGACCTGTACGATAATGTTTGAGGATGGGTTCTACCAAGCACCTGCCAAGGGGAAATCCCCCACTTTGACGGTAGGGAGGGCGGAGATTGTCGACCCTCAAGTTCACGCTTCCCCCATAGAGGGGCTGCCGGAACAATACGCGGACTTCGCGGACGTCTTCGGGGAGGAGGAGGCGGACCAGTTACCCCTCAATCACAAGACGGACCGTGCCATTGAACTGCTCCCTCATGTCCCATTGCCAAAGCCAAAGATTTACCCGATGACCCAAAAGGAGTTGGCATTGCAGGACTTCCTCGATATAAACCTCGCATGGGGCTTCATCGAACTGGCAGACTCGCCAGTTGGAGCGCCCATTCTGTTCTGCGAAAAGAAGGACGGTACCCTAAGACTGTGTACAGACTATCACGGGTTAAGTTCAGCTTCCTTGTCAAACAAGTACCCCCTCCCCCTCGTGAAAGACATGTTGGCACACTTGTCAACTGGAAAGGTATTTTCCAAACTTGACCTCCAAGAGGTGTATTACCGCATCCGGGAGGGGGACGAATGGAAAACAGCTTTTAACTGTCCCTTGGGCTCCTTCCAGTATAAGGTACTGCCGTTTGGTCTTGCAGGGGCCCCGGGGGGTTTCATGCAACTAATTAATGAGGTTCTGCATGACCATTTGTTTAAAGGAGTACTGGTTTATCTGGACAATGTCCTGATATACTCCAAAACTGAGAACACGAAAGATTGGTAAGACAGGTTCTCACCAAGCTCCGGCACGCTAAACTTTATGCTAAGCTTTCCAAGTGTGAATTCCATAAGTCGCGCCTGGATTACTTAGGCTACAGGATTTCAGATAAGGGCATCAAAATGGATCCTGCTAAGGTTCAGGCTGTTTTGAGCTGGGAGCGCCCACGCACCTGGTGCCAGCTCCAAAGTTTCCTGGGATTTGCAAATTTCTACAGATCCTTCGCAAAAGGGTTCGCAGAAATTGCCCTGCCCTTGACCGATTTGTTGTGGACCAAAGGCGTTGGGGAAACGCACAAGGTAAAAAAAACCAGGGGCCGTGCTCAATTGGACTCCTGCCTGTCAGGCTGCTTTCGACCGGCTGAAAGCTCTGTTTACAGCGGAGCCAATTCTAGCCCATCCCAACCCTGGACGGCCTTTTGTCGTGCAGGCTGATGCCTCGGATTTTTCAATTGGGGCTATCCTATTGCAAAAGGACACTGCCGGACTCTTGAAACCCTGTGCCTGCCTATCCCGGAAATTTTCCGAGATGGAAAGGCGCTGGCATGTCTGGGAAAAAGAGGCATTTGCAGTAAAAGCGGCACTGGAAGCTTGGTGTCACCTTTAGAAGGGGCAAGTTTTTGAGGTCTGGACAGACCACCGCAACCTCAAGGCGCTCTGCATGCCCAGGCGCCTCAGCCCTAAGCAGATTCGCTGGGCTCAATTTTTAAGCCGTTTTAACTTTCAGCTGAAGTTTATCCCAGGGAAAAAGAACTTTTTGGCAGATGCACTTTCCCGACTGCAACAGGACGCGGAGCCTGTCTCCGATGTCGTGGGGACTATGCTCTCTGAGTCTCAATTGGGTTTGACCGCTGTCACCCAGAGCCGCGCTCGGGAACAGCCTCCCCCCACCTTGCAAACGACTCCGGCACAGCCCGCTCCGTGCCGCCGGCAACCACACATGCCGGGTGGGTTGCATGCAGATTTTGCACTCGCATTAAAATCTGATCCCTGGCTCCTTGCTAACCCTGACAAGGTCTCCACGGAACAAGACCTCGCCTGGGTGGAGGGTTGTTTATACGTCCCTGACTTGCAACGGTCAACTATCCTCACCCGGTCTCATGACAGCACGCAGGCTGGTCATTTCGGGTTCCTCAAATCCCTCCACCTGACCTGACGCCAATTTTGGTGGCCCTCACTGAGGAAGGATGTCAAAACGTATGTGGCATCCTGCCCTGTTTGCGCAATGTCTAAGCGACCATCCGGTAAACCCCAGGGGCTGCTGCAGCCCGTGGCTAACCCTTCACGCCCTTGGGACGAAATCTCTATGGATTTCATCGTGGATTTACCCCCCAGTCAAAAGAAAACAGTCATTTTGGTAGTCAAAGACTACTTTTCCAAGCAAGCTCATTTTGTCCCCTGTTCCTCTATCCCGTTGGCGCAACAGCTGGCGAAGCTCTTTTAGGTGCACGTGTACCGCCTTCACGGCTGCCCCACTCTCTTGGTGACTGATAGGGGCACACAATTTACCTCACGGTTTTGGCGGGCTTTTTTGAAATTAATTGGCACCGAGCAAGCATTGTCAACCTCCTGGCATCCCCAGACAGACAGATCTACTGAGATCCTCAATGCCGCCCTTGAACAATTCCTCCGCTCCTACATCAACTACCACCAGGACGACTGGGTGGATTTGCTCCCCTTCGCGGAGGTTGCATACAACAATGCTGTGCATCAAAGCACGGGACAAACCCCCTTCGGGGTGGTGTCAGGTCAGGATTTCATCCCCATTCCCGAGCTCCCACAGCCCCCGTCTCCAGTAGTGGTGGCCTTTGAGTGGGGTTCTAAACTCGCAGACTCCTGGCCCATCATTAAGGACGCTCTCAATGAGGCACAGACCGCATACAAACTTCAGGCTGACAGGCACAGACGCCAACAGATGCCTTTTCGAGTAGGGGACATGGTTTATCTCTCCACTAAATTTATTAAGTCACCCCAGCCTTCCAGGAAACTGGCCCCCAAATTTATTGGCCCCTTTCAGGTTACACAAATTGTGAACCCAGTCACAGTGCGTTTGGATCTACCTCATAATTTGAAGCGGCTGCACCCTGTGTTCCACTTCAGCTTACTCAAGCTGGCCGGTGACCCCTCCTGGTGGCATCCATGCACTCCCCCACCCACCCACCCGTCATGATCGACGGACAGCAGCACTTCGAAGTCAAGGAGGTTCTCGACTCCCGCAAGCTTCGTAGCTCCCTCCAATACTTAGTGTGCTGGAAACACTTTCCGCACCCTGAATGGGTCGCTGCCCACAACATTCAGGCCCCCGAGCTAATCCGCAACTTCCATGTGGCATATCCCTCCAAGCCCTCAGCTTGATTTTCTTTAGGGGGGCGGTATGTCATGATCGCCAGTGCGTTGTTTGTGACATCGCAATGGCTCGCATGACAAAGCATGGAGGCTTGCCAATGACTGGAGAGAGATGGGCGATAAAACTGGACAAAGAAAGTAATGAGTTTAGGAGATCTACAAGCTCTCATCGCCTGGTAATTGGCCATTAACACCATTATCAAGGAGAGGATCAGGGCGAAGATCGGAAGGGCGCGTCTGGACGCTTTTGAGGAATTCCAAAGTCTAATCGCCCGGTAATGAACCATTACACTGCAGAAAGATAGACGGGGCAATGCCCAAGGTGAATGGGGCTGACGACCTCTCACCCATCAAGCATTGATGGCCCGTCACCCCGTGGAACTCGTGGGGCACACCCGGGGAGTGTGGGGGTGGAGTGCTGTTTGGCGCGAGGCTATTTAATTCAACTTTTGGCGCACTTCCCTCACTCTCAGCTTTCTACTGGTGTGCACTCTATTCTAAATAAAAGCCAGAACTTAAACCTGCTTTAGAGTCTGAGTCTTTTATTTAGTTTTAGGCATTCCTCACATCATATGAGTCTTGCAGTCGCTGAGCTTTGATTCATGTAAAGAGATCCCCAGCTTGCCCTCCAGTTTCTAACCACTCTCGCTGGCCCTCTTTGCAGTGCTGCCTGAAGTTGCAAGGCTGCAACATTGATGTCTGTGGGCTTGGCTGATGGGCTGAGATGTACTCTGGTTTATGGAATAGGGTGTCTGGTCGATGGTTCTTTTTACTCAGGGATGTATGTTATGTAGAAATCAAATAGGGAAAAGAACTGACCCCATCTGACCTGCCGGGAATGAATGACTGAGAGCCAGTTTGGTCTAGTGGTTAAGGTGCTGGGCTAGAAACCAGAGGACTGTGAGTTCTAGTCCTGCCTGAGGCATGAAAGCTGGCTGGGTGACCTTGGGCCAGTAACTCTCTCTCAGCTCAACTCACCTCAGCGTTGTTGTGGGGAAAATAGGAGGAGGAGGGAGTATTAGGTATGTTTGCTGCCTTGAGTTATTTACAAAAAAATCCTTAAGCGGGATATAAACAAACAAAGAAACAAGTATGTTCCAAATTCTTCTGGTCCATGCAAATCTGTATAGGAAATGCTGCTCCTTCCAGCTACTTCCTCCACTCCTGTAAGACTGTCTTGATTGTTAGCAACTCTTTATTAAATATGTCATAGTTTCTTTCTGCGGGTGATAGCATGTGAGAGAAAAAGGCCCACGGGAGTAACTTCCTCCCTCCTGCTTTCCCAGCCTGTAGTAAGAAGGCCCCTATGGCTACATCAGAAGCATCCGTCTGGAGCACAAACTGCCAGGAGGGGACAGGGTGATGGAGGAGGGGCTGAGAGGCAAAGAGCTATTTTAACTCTTGGAATGCTGACTTCTTGTGTTCCGTCCAAGCAAATCTCTTTCCCTTCTGTAAAATTTGCAAGAGAGGTTTTACTCTGTCAGAGAAGTTAGGGATGAACTTTCTGTAAAAGTTGGCAAATCCCAGAAAGCGCTGCACATCCTTCATATTACAGGGAGGGTGCCATGACAAAACTGCCTGGACCATGGTTGGGTCCATCTGAAGCCCCTCTGTGGAGATCCTCTACCCCAAATAGTCCAATTGATTCAGATCGAAAGCACATCTTTCCAACTTGGCAAAGAGCTTATTCTCCCTCAGTCTTTGTAAAACATTCCTGATGCTTTGCATTATATGTGATATTGCATTGTCAGAATAGATTAAGGTATCATCTAGATAAATTACCACATAGTCATTGATTATGTCAGAAAAAAACATGATTCACGAATCTGGAAAATACTGCCCCACAATTAGCCAATCCGAATGGCATTACTGTATATTCAAATTTTCTATACCTGGTATTGAAGGCAGTCAGGTACTCAAGACCCTCCTTCATTTGAATGAGGTTGTAAGCATTTCTGAGATCTAACTTTGTAAAGATGGGGGCCCTCTGCAAGTGTTCCAGCAGATCTGATATGAGAGGCAGTGGGTAATGGTCATGGATAGTGACCTTATTATAATCATGGACTGTGTGCATGGGAGTTCCCTCGCCCATTTTCTATGAGGCCAAGGCTCGTGGGTCTGGTTTCTTTGGAACAAAGAAAGTTGGGGCAGAGGCTGGGGACTTTGATGGCCTGATAAATCCCTTCTTGAGATTTACATCCAAGTACTTCTTCAGAATAGCTAACTCCTTGGCAGACGTAGAATACTGTCACTTGGCTGGGATCTTTACCCCCAGCTTCAGATCAATCAAGCAATTGCACTCTCTATGGGGCAGGAGGACAGCTGCCTCTTCCTCTCCAAAGACATCTGCAAAACCTGCATACTTGGCAGGCAGCTCTACCACCCCACCTTGAGGAGTGTCGAAGGAGCTGAGTAGAATGTGGTTGTTTGCAACTTGTGGTACCAGCAATCTGGGGAAGGAAAAGAGAGTGCCCCGGTTGCCCAATCCATCAAAGGGTTATGGAGCCACAGCCATGCAGTGCCTAGTACTATGGGTACCTGCAATGAAGTGGTGATGTAAAGGGGAAACAGCTCTATGTATTCTCCCATGGTTAGTTTTAATGGAGCTGTGCACTGCACAATTGGTCCTGCTTTCAAGGGTTGGCCATCCCTACTTTCCACTTCTATGGGTCTTGGTAACTGTATGGTAGGTAGTTGCAATTTCTCCACTGTCTCTACATCTATGAAGTTCATGGTAACCCAGAATCAATAAGTTCCTCTAGCTCTATTCTGCACCCCGATTGTAAAGTCACTGTGGCAGGGACAAAGAAAAAGGCTTGTCTGACATCTTCAGAATGAGCTCTTCTCACTTGCTCGATGGCCCCCCTTGTGAGCCCTCGAGATGGAGGCCAGTGGAGTTTCCCTGATTCATAGCTGTGGAAGGAGGTGGGTGCTTCCCTGCAGTTTGCTCTGCTGACTTAGCCCCAGCCGGTGGACTTCTTGCTGGGCATGCTCTCACTATATGCCCTGAGGCTGCACAATAAAAACCAGATGTTGATGTCTCTGCCTCTCTGCCGAAGAGACTGATCTCTTTACAGCAGCAATTTGCATTGGCTTCCCCACCTCTGGTTATAAGACCACAGCAGGGAGAGCTGTGAATCCAGTAGGGAGAGATCTGCAGCCACTTCTGCCTCTAACAGCTCGACACTGCTAAAATTCTTCGAGCCAGGTATCAATCGCTATGCAAAGCTGGTATAGCCCATCCAAGGTGGCTGGGGTTCCTTGCCTCACCAGCTCATCTTGAATATCGCCACTCAGCCCTTCTTTAAGCTGGTCCATCAGGGCCCTCTCATTCCAGTTGACATCTCCAGCTAATAGCTTGAAATCTGCAATAGAAAGTCCTACTCTCCTGTTGCCTTGTTTGAGTCTCCGAATCTCCCAATTGGCTGTGGCTCTCCTGATGGGATTCCTAACGCGGCCTCTGAATCTCCACATGAAGTTCTGGTAGTTGTTCAGAATCGGGTCATTGTTTTCCATCATGGGAATGGCCCACTTCCCTGCCATCCCCTTTAACAGATTTAAACACTACCTTGGAGCAATCTGTTGGGAACTCAGCAGGTCTGCTGTTGATGAACATTCCACACCGAGTAGCGAAAGCCCTTAATTGGTTGGCTTCTCCCCCATATTTCTCCGGTAAGTTGCCATGGGTCTGAAGAAGCACTGGCTGAGCTGCTGGTGCCAGCTGTTGGGCATTCTGCCCGGGCTTCTGCAGCATCTGCATCATCGCTGCCTGCAAGTTATTGATATGTGCATCTACCTGCTGCTGGCGCTACAGTAAGGCTGCTGCCAAATGCTATGGAGCAAGCGGCTGTCCCTGGGGATCCGAAGCCATGTTGCAAAACATTTCTTTGGTCTTCAATGGGGGTCGGAGTCTGGCAAGACTGATGTCAGGAACCAGGCCAAGAACCACACTGAGCCAGTATCTCCAACTCTAGTTCTTTATTGTTCTCACCATATATACAGAATCTTGCCAGACTAAAGTACTCAACTAAGCTAAGGGAACTAACCCAGTAGGGCTCTAGGATGGAGCTACCTTGAACCTCTTAATTTTCCCAGCAACAATGTCTAGGCTGCAACGCCTCTTACCTGTCTGGAATGCGTTCTCTCCCTGGGAACCAGCGGCAGTGACGGAATCCACCACATCACCCCCTCCTTCAGGAACACATTCCATCACAGCTACTGTAATCCTATTAAAAAGTTGGTTTAGTATTTATGACTTTGGTGTTTGAGTCTGGCCTACCTCAAAGGGCTGGCAAGTGCAGATTCGCAAAGGCAGTGAGTGGAAGATGGCATTCCAAGCCAAATATCCATATTTTGAGTATCGAGGCATGCCATTCGGCCTTTGTAATGCTTCTGCCATCTTCCAACTCTTTATGAATGACATCTTCTATGACTTAATAGACTGCATTTTCATTGGAGATCTGTATGATATTTTTTATTTTTCTCTGAAGGATGCCAGGATCATGAAAGCCATGTGAAAGTCATTCTATAGCACCTTCATGAACATCATTTTGTATTAAGCTCAAAAATGTGCTTTCTATTTAAGAGAGGTAGACTTGCTAGGGCACTGAGTATGCAGAGCTGGAATAATAATGCAACCCAACCAGGTCCAAACTGTTCTATTCTGGGATCCACCAAGAAATCAGAAAAACATGCAAAGATTTTTAGGCTTTGCAAATTACTCCTGGAAATTCATTCCTGCCTTTGCATGCATTACAGTGCCTCTTATGACTTGGTACAGGAAAAAAACGCCCAACCTCATTCTCTGGGACTAAAGACACTGCAGAACGGTACCTCACACTCCCAATCTGCAAAGCTGGTCCAAAATGATTCAGTGGTTGACAGTATCAAAAGCCACTGAGAGATCAAGGATGCACCACCCCCATCCCAGGTCTGCCATAGTCATCGACAAGCATGACCAATGCTGTCTCTGTACTGAACCCCAGCTTGAAACCTGACTGACATGGGTCTAAATAATCTATTTCTTCCAGGATCCTCTGGAGTGGAAGCTGACCCAGCTGCTGCACCACTTTTCTTTAAAAGGAGAGGTGGGAGGCTAGATGAATGGTTGGGTCCAGTAATGGCCTCTTAAAGAGAAGGCACATCACAGCCTCTTTCAAGAGAGAAACAGACTCCACCACATGGGCTGAACCACAGGTCACCTCCCAGGTGGCCAAACTCACAGACTCATTTGACTCTCAGGCCATGGGAGTGGAGATGGTAATCAGGCAGAATAACTACTCTCAGAACTAATTTCAGCTACGAGCATAAAAGACCTCCTGGGGTCTGCTGTTAGGGAGGCTTAACTGTCATGAGTAAGGATGGCGAGCAGGGGGCTCCCATCCAGGCTGTAAAGTGCATGCGTAGTACTGAGGAATTAAGCAGCCATTCAAAGAGACACAGATCAGGCCCGCCTTAGCCTTTGGGGTTTATATGTCTGGGTTTTTCCCACGCTTATTCAGTTTGTTAGGATTCTGTTTATGTAGCAGTAATAAACATTAGAGAACTACTCATCTCAGCGTGTCTCACTGTTAGGACATCAACCTTCTGAAATCTGAGAATGGTACTCTTGATGCATGAAGTTCTTGACACATGATAATAGTGATCTACTTTCATCAGCAGGTAGGTTGCATCAGCTCCATTGCAACTATTGTTTCCTTGAAGGAACATTGACACCCAAGCTCTGTGAGTCAAATCCTTCCTCCTAAATTGCAGTTTTGAGTGTGAGGAGGAGGCGGCGGCTCAGGGCTGCACCAGGAGATGAACAATCCTGTGACTGGGTGTTGTGTCCATGGTTTCAAGGCATCTAATTGAAAGAGGCTGACTAAAGCTTTCCGGTGTCAGTGAAGACTTATCAAAATAGTCAAGCAGTTTTCACTGATGACTTTGAGCATCACTAAATGTGTTGCATTCCTTGATGAATAGTTTGCAGTTCCTCCTGACCCTTTTTATCTATGACCAGCATAACAAAGTAGTCTTCTTTTTATTATTTCTTTCCTGAAATCTAGAATTTATTTTCAGAACAACTTCACATAAGCATATCTTAGCATGTTTATATATGTACAGGTAGGTCTTGATTAGTATGGTTAATGAATCCTACATAATGGTTGCATTAATCAAATTCACACTGTTCAAAGTGATATTTTGATGGAAAATATGGTAATTGTTTCCAGCTTGATGGAAACAGGCAATGAAAGGTTTTAAACATAAATGTTCATATGTGTATGAATGAAATATTACAGTAAAGGATAAAAAGAATACACTTATAAATTAAATGTATTGTTAACAAAGTCACAGCATTAATCTTGTACTGTTTTCCTCTGATGGAATCTTCCTTTTCTCCACTTTGCACACACAAAGATTAGCAGCATCTAAAACCACAATCACAACTGTACATGCACTAGCCTCAACTGTGCATGTGCTAACCTCAATTGTATACGTACTACCCTTGCATTAACTGAATTTGGGGTCACGTTAAATGCAACCTGGCATCAATGTACAATTTGCACTAAATTGAATATTGCATTATCCAACATGCACCAACACTTGTAAGCTGCCCAGAGTGCTGTATGATACTGAGGGAGGCGAGAAAGCGCATCAGCCAAAAAGTTCTTTTTCCCCAGAAGGAAATTAAGGGTAAAATTGAAACAGTTAAAAAACTGAGCCCAGCGAATTTATTTTCCATTCAATTTTCGGGGAGTTTGCAAGGCTTGGAGGTTTTTATGGTCAGTCCAAACCTCAAAAGGAGAAGGGGCACCTTCCAAGCGATGCCTCCAGTGTGTAAGAGCAGTTTTGATAGCAAAAGCCTCTTTCTCCCAAATGGGCCAATTACGCTCAGAGTCAGAAAACTTGCGGGAAAGATAAGCACAGGGATGAGGAAAACCTGTGTCATCCTTTTGCAGGAGCACAGCTCCAAGAGCCGAATCAGAAGCATCAGCTTGCACAATGAAAGGCTGAGCTGGGTCAGGGTGAGCGAGAATAGGTTCACGGGTGAAAAGAAGTTTCAAATTGTCAAAAGGTGCCTGACAGGCAGAAGTCCATGTAAGTTTTGCTCCGGGGGAAGAAACTTTGTGGGTTTCCCCCCTCCCCCTGGTTTTTAATAAGTCAGTGAGAGGTAGAGCAATTTGAACAAATTGGGGTATAAAATTTCGATAGTAGTTGGCGAAACTGAGAAAACTTTGAAGTTGGTGGCGGGTTCGTGGGGGTTCTCAACCCATAATGTCCTGGACCATTGCAGGATCCATTTCAACAACTTTCGAGGATATACGGTAGCCCAAATAGTCCAGTTGTGATTTATGGAACTCACATTTAGAAAGTTTAGCATAAAGTTTAGCATTCCTCAGTTTGGACAAAACCTTTTCCACAAGTTTCACATGATCCCTGAGATTGTCAGAATAAATCAAAATGCCGTCCAGGTAATCCAGGACTCCCTTGTACAAATGGTCAGGAAGGACTTCACTGATATACTGCATAAAGATACCAGGAGCCCCTACCAACCCAAAGGGGAGAACTTTATATTGATAGGAACCAAGAGGGCAGTTAAACGCTGTTTTCTATTCATCCCCTTCCCGAATGTGAATTCGGAAATAGGCTTCCCTGAGGTCAAGTTTGGTAAACACTTTCCCTTTGGAGAGGTGCGAAAGCATGTCCTTCATTAGGGGGAGGGGGTATTGATTTGTAATTGACATGGCATTTATTCCTCGGTAGTCTGTACAAAGTCTTATTGAGCCATCTTTTTTCACCCAGAAAAGTACAGGAGCAGCCAAAGGTGAATTGGCAGGCTCAATGAACCCACGCTCTCAGTTTTTGTGAATGAATTCCCTTAGGATGTTTTTTTCAGTCTCTGACATGGCATACATTTTGGGCTTTGGTAGTTTAGCCTTTGGGTCTATTTCAATGGCACAGTCAGTTTTTCTATGCGGAGGCAAGAGATCGCACTCTTTCTCATCGAAGACATCAGTAAAGTCTGCATATTCAGATGGAATGCCAGATTGTGGCAAGACTTCAGGTGAAAGGGAGCGGTTAAGAAGGGTTCCAGCTACCTCCCCCCCCCCCCCCGGTTGGAGTACAGAAAAAAATGTACCAACTGCATTGTTAAACAATAAAGCACCTGAGTCCCAATCAATCTGTGGCTTTCTGCTTTTAAGCTGCGGGAGCCCCAGTATGATGGAGTAGTTGGCAATAGGGGCTACAATGAACTGCAAGGTTTCCTTATGCCCCCCAGCTGCATGGCTAATGTCTTAGTCCTGAATTCCACGGGACCCCCGTGGGCAACAGACCCATCCATTTGTGTGAAAATAATAGGATTTTTTAGTCTCTTGGTTCTTAGACTCAGAGTGTCAAGGAGGGCAGGGTGTATTAAACATTTGGTGCACCCTGAGTCTACCATTGCAGTCAAAATGGCTTTGTGTCTGGTTCGTAAGTTTTTAAACTCTACTTTCACCCTTAAGGTGGGACAATCATCACTCACCAAAGGGTCTTCTTTGTCATCAATGTTGGAAGTGGGTACTCTGCGCCCTGGAGTCGCCACCTGCTCGCAGGCGTGATTTAGAACAGGTGAAACTCGTTTCCCGCCGGCTCCAATACTTCTTGGTCGGAGTCTTCTCCAGAGTCGGGTTGAGGTTCCCATTCGGGGTCTTTTCGATCCAGGGCACTTGCAGCTGCTGCCTTGCGTCTGGTTGGTGGGGCTTTAGTTGATTTAGTTGCTCCTTTTATGGCTTCCGGGCATTCTGCTGCTGTGTGTGTATCCTTCCCACACTTGAAACAGGCGCCTTTCTTTCTGGTCTTGTCTTTCCGATCCTCCCTCTTGTGGAAAGGTCTTTGCTGGGGAAAAGGAAATTGACTTGGCGCTACTGTATTTTTTCCCATTGCTTGAGCCCGAAGCTGCCTGCAGAACTGGTACTGGGTGTTCTCAACCTCACCTGCAAGGCAGATCCAATCTTTCAAACTGGGGGGGTCTCCTCGGCAGAGCACTCATCTAAGGATTTCTGGCTGCAAGCCCCCTTTAAAGTAGTCTATCTAGTGGTTTCAGACCAGTCCATAACTTTTCCAGCAAGGGCTTTGAACTCCATGGCATACTCTGCCATGGTCTGACCCCCTTGCCTAAGCTGTTGGATTCTGGTTTTTGCTCTCATCTTATCCAGTCCTTGAATCGGTCCCTCAGGGCTTTCATGAACTGCCGCAGGTTACCCAGTTCTGGGGCACTCGCATCGTGCAACTGCACAAACCACTCAGCAGCTGGCCCTCTGAGCCTGGCACCCACTTGGCTAACTTTCTCGTACTCCGTGGGGAACGATGAGCCATACTCTCTCATGTATATGGAAACGGTGGTCAGGAAAGATGCCAACTGCCCTGGGTCGCCATCAAACCTGACTTGGATGTCCTTTGGGGCTGTGCCCTGGGTTGTCCCACCAGCTAGCGCTCTTCCTCCATCTCGGCTTTCTGGGTGGCGTCCGTTCCGCCTGCGTCTCACGGGAGATTCAAAATCTCTGGCTGGGGTTAGGGTATGTCGTCTCCTTCATCCGATTAGTGACTCTTCTCTCAACAGCTGGGTTGAGATTTCTGCCAACGGGTATGCCATGGTCTCCAGAGTTCTCGATACCTGCTGTAAGGCCACTTCCATGGCAGACATTCTAGCTTCCAGATTGCGGATGTCTCGGGGAGTTCCATTAGGATCTGGAATGGTTCCATGCGACCTCGGGCTTCGTACTGTTATTTGCGCATCCACAGGTGGGGGAGGTCTTGCCTCGACTCCCCTGGCACCCACCTGGGTAGGTGGCACCTGTGGTTCTTCAGTAATAGCACTCGGCCTCCGGGGTCCTGTCACAAAATTTAAGGAGTGGAGGGCACTTTCCAACTCCGTCTGGTTGAGCCGGATTTCCACCTCGCACTCGCTGTCTCCGCTCCCCGAACTCTCCTCCGTCTCACTTTTCTCTTCTGCCACTTTAGCATACAGCACGGTTCTCTCCGAGGATGGCAGAGGCGATGGCTGCTTCGCCCGGGACTTCCCGTGCTTAGGCATGGCTTGTTAACTCTCAGCTGATTGCTATCTCAGGAAGAGTTCCCGACTTATGTATTTGCAGCTTAATGGCAGCACCTGCTCATTCAGACATTCACACACACAGTCAGGAAACTGGAGTTCTCTGAACTGGTTTATTGAAGTGTAATGAACGGTACAGAAGGCAAGCTGCGAATAAAGACTTCCCGCCAAAAACCTACTTTAAACTCTAGCTAGTTCCCTTTCCCACGAAATGTGTCACTCGCCCTCCCAACCAGAAGGCATTTCTGTCGTATCTCAACCTCCTGTCCTTGATGCGCTTATAGCCAAAACAACCCCTTACATTCCACTTTCACGTCCCCCCCTCCCACCTCCTTCCCATCCTGCAACCTGTGAGAATGACACAGTGGGAGATGTCCTGATAAGGGTTCCTGTGAAACCTTTGATCAGGGAATCTGATGCACTTGCTGAGATGGGCAGCTATAGAAACCAAATCAATCAATCAATCAATCAATCAATCATTGTGACCTGCCTGCACAAATACACACTTGTCTCTAGCATGTGTACACCCTCCTATGTTGCTAATTACTAGACTTACTCCTACAGTAGAAGCAAAACCTGAGTCCAGTTTCCAAAACACATGAGTGAGAGGGTATTCCCCATTGCTTTGTCCTCCCTTCTGACCATGAGTCTGCAGAGAGGAGGTATTTTTAACTGCTGGAATTAAAATTTAGCAAAGCTACCAACATTCCTTTATTCTACTGTTTCCTCCATTTACAAGACTTAAATAATCTGCATTCCAATTTTAGACGCTTCATCCCATCCTCCCTTCCCTTCTCAGGGATATCATTAAATTTATCAGTTACAGGGTGTATCAAAAGTCAAGCCCCTTAGGCCAATCAGAAAATGTTTTATTAATTAAAAGCCAGTTTGGTCTAGTGGTTAAGGCAATGGGCTAGAAACCAGGAGACTGTGAGTTCTAGTCCTGCCTGAGGCATGAAAGCCGGCCGGGTGACCTTGGGCCAGTCACTCTCTCTCAGCCCAACTCCACTCACAGGGTTGTTGTTGTGGAGAAAAGAGGAGGGAGTATTAGGTATGTTTGCCACCTTGTGTCATAAGGCCCCCTCCAGGACCATCCTGACAATTGGCAGCCACCAGGCCACCTCAGCCAGGCACCGACAGGAAGACGCAGATCAGCCCATAGATAGAAATCACAACAGGAGGAGGCTGAGGTGCGAAACGCGGCAGACAGGCTTTGTGGATTCACAGGCAGGCAGGCAGGCACGGCGATTCAGCACCCTGGACAGAAGAAAGCGAGAGGCCGCGCTGGGAGAGTGCAAGATGGAGGAATGAACCAGGATGCCAGAGGCTCCTGGACAGGCGGGGAGAAAGGTACTTATCCTGTTACTCATGTGTCACTAAGTTACTCGAATCTTTAACCTGCTTTGGATGCTGACCCAATAAAGACTCTTTCATACACAAGTTGTGTCAAGAGTGCTGCTTCACTGGGTTCAGGCTGGGACCATTACAGAAAGATTCGAGTCCCTAGCAGCAACTTCACCCAAGGCCCCCCCGCCTGTGGAGAATCGCCAATGGAGCGACTGAGACCTGATGAAGCCTTCCCAGCACCTGGGAGCGGCACCGGGGAAGACCTTCAGACCCCATCAAGTTCAATCGGGGGTAGAGGGAGGACAACCAGAGGAGCAAGGAAGCCAAATGGAGACTCCGACAAACTTCAGGACCACACCACCTTCCTGGACAGCAACCAACTACACCCCCACTTGGTGTAATGATTGCCGACCCCAAACACTCAGACTCACAAGAGGTTGCTAAATGAGATCTGATTTATTTAGGAAACCAAGGCAAGTACAGAGAAAGCTGAGAATGACAGAAAGCGCGCCAAATACAAACTAAAAACCCTCAGCTGCAAACATAACCCCACCCCCCTACCAACAGAGTCATCACCCCCAATCCCAGGTGCTTGTAACCGTCTTCCATCCAGCCTGGGAAAACAACCTTGAATACATGAGATAACCCAAATACATTCCAAGCCCGCAGCCAACAGATAAGCACTACCCAAACAGGAACCATCCTCCCTCCAGAGATCAAACACGTATCAGGCTAATGACATGCGAAACGTTACGATGTACCAGGCACATTGAAACGGTGAACATGACACTTGGGCTCTGAACATCGGAGAAGGAGAGTTGATGAGGATGCTTGCTAGTGAAAGCAGCAGTGAGTCCAGATGACAACGGGGCGAGATGCAGAGCACTGGCGTGACTGGGTGGAATAATGCTTGGGCCAGTTGCTAGAAGGCTTCGAACAGCTCTGGCAAGAGATGAGTGTGAGAGTGGCCAGTGGAACCTTGGCAGGGAGCTGGCCAGAGGTGAGAGAGAGAGAGAGAGAGAGACAGCAATCCCAAGGCAAACAGGAGGCACAGAACAGACAGGAGGGAGGATGGGGTCCCCCTCTGCGACCCAACTCCTGCCAGAGTGGCAACCCAGACACAGAGAGTGGAGGAGCCAGTGGGAGTCTGAGACCAGGAAGTGAAATTTGTGGGAGACCCCAAGGAGTTGGCTTGTTTCCTGACCCATGTGGAGGGCTTTATGAGGGAGTGAGGGGGCTTCTTCCTGTCAGGAGAATCCAAAGTGAGTTACATGTTGGCCTACCTCACAGGGGAGGTGGCGGTCTGGCTGAATTGCATGATGCTGATGTGCCAGAGCTCGGGGACTTTGATGGCTTCATGAGTGTCCTGAGGGATTGATTGGAGAGCCCCTATCCAAGCTAATAGCATGAACCAGCCTACAGAACATTAAGCAAGGGAACCGATCAGTGTCAGATTACTCCCTGGAATTCAAGAGGCTGGCTGGCAAAATGATGGATTGGCCAGAGTCACTGAAAGTCAAGTATTTCCAGGGGGGGGCTACAAGGGGAAATCCTGGAATGGTCCCTGGTGAGAGGAAACCCGAGAACCCTGAGAGTGGATTTGCTTGGCTGGGGAGGTGGAAGACATGCGGGCTAGAGTCAAGAAGCAGCTGCAAGGAGAAACGAGGAAGCGAGCAACCGCACTGGTAGCTATACCAGGGAAAGGGGGAACCCGGCAATCATGAGAGGAGGAAAGGGAACACTGGGCATGCAAGAGGCTTTGCATTAAGGGAGGGGCACCGCATTGCCACCTGCCCCCAGCTTGCCTCCCTAGCTGGGACCCTGATGGAAAGAAGTGGTCCCAAGACCCCGATTGCCAAGGGGAGGAGAAAGGTACTTATCCTGTTACTCATGTGTCACTAAGTTACTTGAATCTTCAACGTGTTTTGGATGCTGATCCAATAAAGACTCTTTCATGCACGAGTTGTGTCAAGAGTTCTTCTTTGTTGGGTTCAGGCTGGGACCATGGCACCTTGAGTTATTCATAAAAATAATAAAGGTGGGATATTTAACGTGTGAAACGTGGCAGACAGGCTTTGTAGATTCACAGACAGGCAGGCAGGGCGATTCAGCACCCTGGACAGATGAAAGCAAAAGGCTGCACTGTCAGTGGATTCTCACAGGAGAGGGCAAAATGGAGGAATGAACCAGGATGCCAGAGGTTCCTGGACAGGGTTGGGGGGTGGGGTGGGAGAAAGGTACTTATCCTGTTACTCATGTGTCACTGAGTTACTTGAATCTTTAACGTGTTTTGGATGCTGATCGGATAAAGACTCTTCCATACACGAGTTGTGTCAAGAGTTCTTCTTTGTTGGGTTCAGGCTGGGACCATGGCACCTTGAGTTATTCATAAAAATAATAAAGGTGGGATATAAAATAAAATTTAAAAATAATTACTTTTTTGCAAGTGTTGAAAGGTCAAATGAGGAACTGTTCAGAAAAAAATGGCAAACAATCCAAACATTTAATGTAATTGATTAGATTCTGCTGTCTTTTGCATGAATATGGATTATATCCTTGCCTCTCATATATTTTAAAAAATGTATGCATAGGTTCATAAAGTGTACAGTAATTCTAAGAGGAAACTTCCCATCAGCACTTGTGGTAATGGTAGGTGATTTTAATGCCACGTTAGGGCCTTTTCCTTAAATTCCAGTAGCACCCACTGACAAAGAAAGGTACTCTTCTCTCCCTTGTTGAATGCCAACTGAAAGGATCCCAGTTAGGTTCAAGTCTCAAGGTACCTCAGCAGTTTCTTAGAAAAATCACAACTCCTAGGAGTACCTGCAACTGACAGGTATGCTTTTTGGAGACAAGTCTAGAAGAGCCAGAGTAGGTAGCCAGGGGCACAGGTCTACACTACACAAAGTGGGATGAGGGGTTGGGGTGGTGACAAAGTGACTGGATGAGAAGAGGACCAAGAGGATGGAGACAGAATGGAGGAGAGGAGGGGAGATCTAAAAAGTAAAGAACCAGACTTAGATTTGAGAACCCATATCCCAGGTACTGCTTTAGAACATTTCCAGCGTTTTCAGAACCTAATGGCCAATGGCTTCCCAAGGAGAGTCCTATGGAGTGACGTTTGCCAACAGCTTTATTTTAGCGAAATTGACTTATGTTCTCCAAGAATCAATGGGGCCAAAATCACTGGAAAGAGAATTAGGTTTAAGCAGAAATGAAAAGGAGAACACCAAGCACTAGCATCTACAGAAGCCAAGCCCATCTCTAAACATCAGGCAACGTTCTTCATACATCTTTGGACTGCCAGAAGAGGTCCAAGAAAGATGAACTAGACCGTCAAGGATGTCAACTTTGTAAGAGTCCCTGGCAGGTTGTCTTGTTGCTTCTTGGTAACACCTGAAGAAGACAACTTGCCAAACTTCCCAGGAAAAACCTGAGTGGTTCGTTCCAGCTTCATCCCGTTCAGTTAAATTGTCACCACACATATTTCTGTATTCATTTTAATTTTTTTCTGATGGAAATAAGGAGGAACATTGAGACACTTGACTGAATTTGAAAATGTTACAACCTAATACTGAACATTTGTTAGCAGTTTATAATTTATTAGTTAAATATGATTTAGAAGCAGAACAAGACCATGATTTTAAGATTAAATAGAGGAATCGTGATGGAGATAGAACAGTGGGAATGTCAGTGGTGAAAGAATATTAAATTTACCTTGAAGATTATATTTAGAGTGAATTGTTGTAAGATGTTTTACTGCTAGTACATTAGCCCAGCCATGATTGTGAAAACGAATTACTCCATTTCTGTGAAATGCTGGAAATGTAATGAAATGATTTCATCCTTCCATATGTGGTGGCTACAGTATGTTGCAAAGCTCAGCAATACTGGAAAATCATTCATTATAGAATGGAACGAATTTTGAAAGTCATCATTCCATTTTATCCTGACATATTTTTATTAAACATTACTAAACCATACATTTCTTCAAAACATACTGAACTGGAATTATGTTAAAAGCTACAGGGATTTTATATGCTCTTTATTGGAAAAGATGTTTGATCTCCTCTATTGAAGAATGGCTAACCAAATTGTGGGTGTATACTTCGATGTCTAGATTAGCTTAAAGGGGATTGGATTTAGAAGTCAATTTCATTTGGAAACCATTTTAGATTTGAACTGCACACATGAAATGGTGCCCCATCCAACTTTTGGGTTTCAGAGCCTATTTCTCATTTTGACATATAATCGACATTGATTTACAAGATTATTTTAAAATATTATCAATAGCTTTTCCCTTTCCATCTTGTTAACTCCAGTTTGTGTTAACTGAGTATCTTTACAGTTCAACAGAGACATGTTTTTTGACTAGAGGTTGGGTATGAAAGGTCTTGGCCATATGATTTTTAGATTTGTTGGTTATCTGCCCATACTTATTGCTTTTATGGGAGGTTTTTAAAATTATTATCTGTACCATCTATTTTTATATATGATACTTTTGTGAGTATTCTTTTTCCTTCCATTAATCTTTGAAAATTACAATAACTAGCTTGTAAAAATAAAGAAAATAAAATGCAAAGCAAACCCAAAGACATCATTCTAACTCTTCTGAATATTTTGGCAGTCTTTGGGGCTCGTCCTTCACAGAGTCCAGCAGCAGGCACCTAGCTAAAGTCTACAGGAAAAACCAGAGGTTGAGCAACTTAGATTTGTCTCTTGAGAACACAGGTGACAGAGCAGTGGAACTGCTGTGTGAGGGGCTCCAACATCCAGACTGTGAAGTAGAGAGACTAACATGAGTGACCAGTGTTTCCTTTTCAGTTCGATGTGTGGTGCTTTCTCTGGAGTGTTTCTCTTCTGGAAATATATCCATGGAGAGGGAGTTCCACTTCCTGTAATGATTGCCTATTCCAATAAAAGGAGTCTCATCAGTAGTTACTAGAGAAAACTAAATTATTGAATGAATAGTATGCAAAGTACGAAGAAAGCTGAGAATGAGCAAAAGCGCGCCAAATGCAAACTTAAAAAGCCTTGCTCCCGTTGCGAACCCTCCCCTCAGGCTAGGATAGCAACCACCCCCCCAGATGCTAGCAACCGTTAGAATCGGCCTGAGAAAGTAACCTTGAACAGCAGAGATAACCCAAACATACATTCCAGAAGATCACAAGTCAGCACAAAGGAAATTTGCCAGCGTGGCCAGGCAGGCACCCAACTGCAGATATGACATGTGAAACGTTACGAGGAACCATAAACATCGGAACGGGAACATGACATTCCATTATATAATCATATTCTCTGTGGGTTCTGGAGAGTGCAGAGCTCATGTTTCTTTTCCAATTTGTTATTCAAATTACTCTGCCTATTCCCTGCAGCCTTTATGAAGCGTCCTTTAATGAGTCCTGCAGCAGGCATCTTGCAGAAGTGCTCAGGAAAAGCCAGAGATTGAAGGCGTTTGCGTTGTCCCTCCAGAACGCAGATGACAAAACTGTGGCACTGCTGTGTGAGGGGCTGAAACATCCAGAATGTAAAATAGAGATGCTACAGTAAGTAACTAGATTTTTTTCTTTTCCGTTTGGTGTGTGGTGCTTTCTCTTGAGTGTTTCTCTTCTGGAAATATATCCATGGAGAGGGAGTTCCACTTCCATTATATAATCATATTCTCTGTGGGTTCTGGAGAGTGCAGAGCTCATGTTTCTTTTCCAATTTGTTATTCAAATTACTCTGCCTATTCCCTGCAGGCTTTATGAAGTCTCCTTTAATGAGTCCTGCAGCAGGCATCTTGCAGAAGTGCTCAGGAAAAGCCGGAGACTGAAGGAGTTTACATTGGCCCTCCAGAACGCAGATGACAAAACTGTGGCACTGCTGTGTGAGGGGCTCAAACATCCAGAATGTAAAATAGAGAGGCTAGAGTAAGTAACTAGTTTTTTAGTTTTCAGTTTGATGCGCACAACCATCCCTTCATTGTCTGTCTTCTGAAATTATATGCAGGGAGAGGCAGTTCAGTTGCCATACGTAACCATATTCACTTCAGTTCCATGCATATAGTCCACACTTGTTTTTCAATAACTACTTGTCATATTTGGACTCTTTTCTACAGGCTTTCTGGAGGATTCCTGCCCGAATCCTCCAGCAGCCATCTTGCAGAAGTACTCTGGAAAAACCAGAGACTGAGACATTTAAGTTTGTCCCTCAGCAACCGAGATGACAGAGCAGCAGAAAAGCTGTGTGAGGGGCTGCAACATCCCAAATGTATAGTAGAGAGACTAACATGAGTGACCAGTGTTTCCTATTCAGTTTGATGTGTGGTGCTTTCTCTTGAGTGTTTCTCTTCTGGAAATATATCCATGGAGAGGGAGTTCCACTTCCATAATATGATCATATTCTCTGTGGGTTCTGGAAGAGTGCAGAGCTCATGTTACTTTTCCAATTTGTTATTCAAATTACTCTGACTATTCCCTGCAGGCTTTCTCAAGGGTGCTTTAATGAGTCCTGCAGCAGGCATCTTGCAGAAGTGCTCAGGAAAAGCCAGAGACTGAAGGAGTTTGTGTTGTCCCTCCAGAACGCAGATGACAAAACTGTGGCACTGCTGTGTGAGGGGCTCAAACATCCAGAATGTAAAATAGAGATGCTAGAGTAAGTAACTAGTCTTTTCCTTTTCACTTTGATGTGTGGTGCTTTCTCTTGAGTGTTTCTCTTCAGGAAATATATCCATGGAGAGGGAGTTCCACTTCCATTTTCTAATCATATTGTCTCTCAGTTCTGGAGAGTGCAGAGCTCATGTTTCTTTTCCAATTTGTTATTCAAACTTCTCTGACTATTCCCTGCAGGCTTTCTGAAGGGACCATTAATGAGTCCTGCAGCAGGCAACTTGCAGAACTGCTTAGGAAAAGCCAGAGACTGAAGGAGTTTGCGTTGTCCCTCCAGAAGGCAGACGACAAAACTGTGGCACTGCTGTGTGAGGGCCTCAAACATCCAGAATGTAAAATAGAGATGCTAGAGTAAGTAACTAGTTTTTTTCCTTTTCAGTTTGATGTGTGGTGCTTTGTCTTGAGTGTTTCTCTTCTGGAAATATATCCATGGAGAGGGAGTTCCACTTCCATTATATAATCATATTCTCTGTGGGTTCTCGAGAGTGCAGAGCTCATGTTTCTTTTTCAATTTGTTATTCAAATTACTCTGACTATTCCCTGCAGGCTTTCTGAAGGAACCTTTAATGAGTCCTGCAGCAGGCATCTTGCAGAAGTGCTCAGGAAAAGCCGGAGACTGAAGGAGTTTACATTGGCCCTCCAGAACGCAGATGACAAAACTGTGGCCCTGCTGTGTGAGGGGCTCAAACATCCAGAATGTAAAATAGAGAGGCTAGAGTAAGTAACTAGTTTTTTAGTTTTCAGTTTGATGCGCACAACCATCCCTTCATTGTCTATCTTTTGAAATTATATGCAGGGAGAGGCAGTTCAGTTGCCATACGTAACCATATTCTCTTCAGTTCCGACACGGATATAGTCCATGCTTGTTTTTCAATAACTACTTGTCATATTTGGACTCTTTTCTACAGGCTTTTCGGAGGATTCCTGCCCGAATCCTCCAGCAGACAACTTGCAGAAGTACTCTGGAAAAACCAGAGACTGAGACATTTAAGTTTGTCCCTCAGCAACCGAGATGACAGAGCAGCAGAAAAGCTGTGTGAGGGGCTGCAACATCCAGAATGTAAAGTAGAGAGACTAACATGAGTGTTCTGTGTTTCCTTTTCAGTTTGATGTCTGTTGCTTTCTGTTGAGTGTTCTATTCTGGAAATATATCCATGGAGAGGGAGTTCCACTTCCTTAATATGATCATATTCTCTGTGGGTTCTGGCAGAGTGCAGAGCTCATGTTACTTTTCCAATTTGTTACTCAAATTACTCTGACTATTCCCTGCAGGCTTTCTGAAGGGACCTTTAATGAGTCCTGCAGCAGGCATCTTGCAGAAGTGCTCAGGAAAAGCCAGAGACTGAAGGAGTTTGCGTTGTCCCTCCAGAACGCAGATGACAAAACTGTGGCACTGCTGTGTGAGGGGCTCAAACATCCAGAATGTAAAATAGAGATGCTACGGTAAGTAACTAGTTTTTTCCTTTTCAGTTTGATGCGCACAACCATCCCTTCATTGTCTGTCTTCTGGAATTATATCTAGGCAGAGGCAGTTCAGTTGCCATACGTAACCATATTCTCCTCAGTTCCGACAAACATATAGTCCACGCTTGTTTTTCAGTAACTACTTGTCATTTTTGGACTCTATTCTACAGGCTTTTTGGAGGATTCCTGCCCGAATCCTCCAGCAGCCATCTTGCAGAAGTACTCTGGAAAATCCAGAGACGGAAACTCTTACGTTTCTCCCTCAGCAACCGAGATGACAGAGCAGTGGAAATACTGTGTGAGGGGCTGCAACATCCCAAATGTATACTAAAGAGACTAACATGAGTGACCAGTGTTTCCTTTTCAGTTCGATGTGTGGTGCTTTCTCTTGAGTGTTTCTCTTCTGGAAATACATCCATGGAGAGGGAGTTCCACTTCCATTATGTAATCATATTCTCTGTGGGTTCTGGAGAGTGCAGAGCTCATGTTTCTTTTCCAATTTGTTACTCAAATTACTCTGACTATTCCCTGCAGGCTTGATGGAGGGCCGTTTAATGAGTCCTGCAGCAGGCATCTTGCAGAAGTGCTCAGGAAAAGACAGAGACTGAAGGAGGTTGCGTTGTCCCTCCAGAACGCAGATGACAAAATTGTGGCACTGCTGTGTGAGGGGCTCAAACATCCAGAATGTAAAATAGAGATGCTACGGTAAGGAACTAGTTTGTTTCTTTTCAGTTTGATGCGCACAACCATCCCTTCATTGTCCATCTTCTGAAATGATATGCAGGGAGAGGCAGTTCAGTTGCCATGTGTAACCATATTCTCTTCAGTTCCGACAAACATATAGTCCACGCTTGTTTTTCAGTAACTACTTGTCATTTTTGGACACTATTCTATAGGCTTTTTGGAGGATTCCTGCCCGAATCCTCCAGCAGCCATCTTGCAGAAGTACTCTGGAAAATCCAGAGACGGAAACTCTTACGTTTCTCCCTCAGCAACCGAGATGACAGAGCAGCAGAAATACTGTGTGAGGGGCTGCAACATCCCAAATGTATACTAAAGAGACTAGCATGAGTGACCAGTGTTTCCTTTTCAGTTCGATGTGTGGTGCTTTCTCTTGAGTGTTTCTCTTCTGGAAATATATCCATGGAGAGGGAGTTTCACTTCCATTATGTAATCATATTCTCTGTGGGTTCTGGAGAGTGCAGAGCTCATGTTTCTTTTCCAATTTGTTACTCAAATTACTCTGACTATTCCCTGCAGACTTGATGGAGGGCCGTTTAATGAGTCCTGCAGCAGGCATCTTGCAGAAGTGCTCAGGAAAAGCCAGAGACTGAAGGGGTTTGCGTTGTCCCTCCAGAACGCAGATGACAAAATTGTGGCACTGCTGTGTGAGGGGCTCAAACATCCAGAATGTAAAATAGAGATGCTACGGTAAGGAACTAGTTTGTTTCTTTTCAGTTTGATGCGCACAACCATCCCTTCATTGTCCGTCTTCTGAAATGATATGCAGGGAGAGGCAGTTCAGTTGCCATGTGTAACCATATTCTCTTCAGTTCCGACAAACATATAGTCCACGCTTGTTTTTCAGTAACTACTTGTCATTTTTGGACTCTATTCTACAGGCTTTTTGGAGGATTCCTGCCCGAATCCTCCAGCAGCCATCTTGCAGAAGTACTCTGGAAAATCCAGAGACGGAAACTCTTACGTTTCTCCCTCAGCAACCGAGATGACAGAGCAGCAGAAATACTGTGTGAGGGGCTGCAACATCCCAAATCTATACTAAAGAGACTAACATGAGTGACCAGTGTTTCCTTTTCAGGTCGATGTGTGTGTAATGATTGCCCCAGCCCCAAATACTCAGACTCACAAGAGGATGCTAAATGAAATCTGATTTATTAGAGTACTAAAAGCAAATACAGAGAAAGCTGAGAATGAGCAAAAGCGCGCCAAATACAAACTTAAACCCTTGCTTCAAACGTATCCCGCCTCCCTCAACACAGCCCCGCCCGGCACAGGTGCTAGCAATCGTCAGAGTTGCTAGCCTGGGAAAGTAACCTTGAGCGCAGTAGATAACACAAACACATTCCAAAGCAAAGCCAAAATATAATCGTTCCCATCCTCCCTAGACAAATGAAACACGCATCCAATTAATGACATGCGAAACGTTACGATGCATCAAATACATTGAAACGGCGCACATGACATACCGCCCTCCAAAAATACCCCTAGGGACCTGGTTTCGAGGGATAAGCGGAGTGGAAACGGGCCACTAGAACCGGGGAAGCTACATCTGATGCGGCGACCCACTCAGGATGAGGGAAATGCTTCCAACGAACTAAATATTGCAAAGTATTGCGAAGGCGTCTAGAGTCCAAAATTTCTTTAACTTCAAAGTGTTGCTGACCATCAATCATAATGGGGGTGGGAGGTGGAGGTTGCCGATGCCAGCGATCAGAAGGAATAGTCGGTTTGAGTAAGCTGCAATGAAAAACAGGGTGTAAGCGTTTCAGGTTATGAGGCAAATCAAGTTTAAAAGTCACAGGGTTGATCTGAGCGACAATTGGGAAAGGACCCACAAACTTAGGTGCAAGTTTCTTTGAAGGTTGTGATGACTTGATAAACTTGGTAGAAAGGTACACTGAGTCCCCAACTTGGAATGCAGGTTGGGGGGCCCGCTTCCGATCAGCATACAATTTATAATCCGCTTGAGCATCAGCCAATGCATTTTGAATCATTGGCCAAGAGTCAGCCAGTTGTGTTGACCAATCATCTGTAGTGACCGCACCTGCAGGAGGTTGTGGGAGATCAGTGATAGGGACAAAGTCTTTACCCAGAGCCACCCGAAACGGGGTCTGTCCAGTGCTTTGATGCACTGCATTGTTGTAAGCCACTTCAGCAAATGGTAGAAGGTCTACCCAATTGTCCTGCTGATAATTCACAAAAGCGCGCAGGTACTGCTCTAGAGTGGAGTTAACCGCCTCAGTGGCCCCGTCCGTTTGAGGATGCCAAGCCGTGGAGAGGGCTTGCTTCGTGCCTAACAGCTTGAGAAACGCCCGCCAAAACTGAGAGGTAAATTGTGTACCTCTGTCTGAAATCAAGCGGGAGGGACATCCGTGTAGCCTGTACACGTGTACAAGGAATAGGCGGGCTAATTGACGCGCTGACGGAATGGACACGCAGGGAATAAAGTGGGCTTGTTTGGAGAAATAATCTTTGACCACCCAAAT
The DNA here is from genome assembly GCF_035149785.1 of Candoia aspera. Lineage (NCBI taxonomy): Eukaryota > Metazoa > Chordata > Lepidosauria > Squamata > Candoiidae > Candoia > Candoia aspera. Next base: position 235,503,010 of record NC_086153.1, on the reverse strand, counting down.
GACCGTTTTGCGTTGGCTGGGTGGTAGCTCTACAATAAAATCCATGGAGATTTCTTCCCAAGGGGAAGAGGGGGCTGCTACCGGCTGCAACAGCCCCTGGGGCTTGCCCACCTTGCGCTTGGACATTGCACAAACAGTGCAGGAAGCAATGTAGTCTTTGACATCTTTACGTAATGTGGGCCACCAGAATTGCCTCCGAACGAGGTGCAAGGTTTTTACAAACCCGAAGTGACCTGCGAGTTTGTCATCGTGTGAACGTGTTAACACGTCTTTTCGGAGGCTTTCAGGAACGTAGAGGCGGTCGGACTTCCAAGCGAAGCCTCTGTCAAAAGTAACATTGTCTTTATTCGCAAGCAACCAAGTATCCGTTTTTAATTCTTTTAAAAACTTTTGTTGCAATTGGGAGGGAATTGACAAAGAGCTTGGCTGAGCAGCGCTTGTGGTGGGCGGTTGTTGCGCGCGCGTTTGGCTACGCGTCACAGCTTGCATGCCCAATTGGGGCGCCGACCATAGGGTGCTCACCACATCTGGCGCCGCCCCAGAGTCTTGAGGTTGCCTTGACAAGGCATCAGCCAAGAAGTTCCTTTTCCCTGGAATAAATTTGAACTGAAAATTGAATCGATTGAAAAATTGAGCCCAACGAACCTGTTTAGGGCTCAGTTTTCGAGGGGTACTAAGTGCCTCCAAGTTTTTATGATCAGTCCATACCTCAAAGGGGTGATTAGCCCCTTCCAACAGATGCCGCCAAGCTTCTAATGCAGCTTTCACTGCAAATGCCTCCTTTTCCCAAACATGCCAACGCCTCTCAGTTTCGGAGAACTTGCGGGATAAATACGCACAGGGCTTGAGGCATCCTGCCTCATCTTTTTGCATCAACAATGCGCCAATAGAATAATCGGAGGCATCAGCCTGTACAACAAAAGGCTTTGAGGGATCAGGGTGTTGTAAAATGGGCTCTTTGACGAAAGCTGCTTTCAGCCGCTCAAACGCCGTTTGACAAGCAGGCGTCCACCTCAACAACGCTCCGGGATTCTTGACTCGCCTAGTATCTCCCACCCCTTTCGTTCGAAGCAGGTCCGTTAGGGGCAAGGCAATCTCAGCGAACCCCCTTATGAATAATCTGTAATAGTTGCTGAACCCCAAGAAACTTTGAAGTTGCCTGCGGGTACGGGGACTCTCCCAGTCCATGATAGCCTGCACCTTGGCAGGGTCCATTTCTATACCTTTATCAGAAATTCTATACCCCAAGTAGTCAATTTGGGTCTGATGAAAGGCACATTTGGATAGCTTTGCATACAATTCAGCAGATCTGAGTTTACACAAGACTTTCTTTACCAGAGCTACATGCTCTTTCATGGTTTCCGTATAAATCAATACATCATCCAAATACACCAGTACACCTTTAAACAGATGTTCATGCAAAACTTCATTGATTAATTGCATAAATACCCCAGGGGCCCCAGCCAACCCAAACGGCAACACCTTATACTGGAAGGCTCCCAACGGGCAATTGAATGCAGTTTTCCACTCATCACCCTCCTTGATTCGTACACGATAGTAGGCTTCTCTTAAATCCAGTTTAGAGAAAATCTTGCCTTTGGCCAGATGTGACAACATGTCCTTTATCAATGGCAAGGGATATTTGTTGGAAATTGAGACGGCATTTAATCCGCGGAAATCCGTACAAAGTCTCAATGTCCCATCCTTTTTTGGGCGGAAAAGAACCGGCGCCCCCACGGGTGAATTCGCCGGCTCAATGAATCCGCGCGCCAAATTTTTGTCCACAAATTCCCTCAACAAAGTCAGTTCCTTTTGCGTCATGGAATAAATTTTTGGTTTAGGCAATTGAGTGTTGGGCAGCAGTTCTATGGCACAGTCCGTCTTTCGATGGGGGGGCAACTGGTCAGCTTCCTTTTCACCGAATACATCAGCAAACATCCTGTACTCGGCCGGCAAGCCCTCCAGAGGAGAGGCCGGGTAAGGCGGAGTCGCAGCTGCCGCAACCCCCACCATCTCCTCTGGGGCACCCTTCCCCTCTGCCGCTTGATAAAACCCATCCCTAAATGTGATGGTCCGGTAGACCCAGTTTATTTGGGGGTTTTGCTGCACCAACCATGGTACCCCCAACACCACCAATGGGCCCCCTACGGGAGCCACGACAAAAGACAACCCTTCCTGGTGACTGCCCAGTTGCAAGGCTACCCGCCCTGTAAAATGGGTGACCGGTTTGCCCCCTGCCATGGACCCATCCAATTGAGTAAATGCGATGGGTCTTTGTAGGGGAAAAGTGGGGAGCTCCAAAGCCGCCACCACGTCGGGGTGCATCAGACACCGGGAACACCCCGAATCAATCATGGCCCATACTTCCACCGTCTTGACTTGTGAACCCAATTTCAATTTCACCATGAGTATGCGGTAAGTGCCACTCACCGCTGGAGGCTCGCGCCCGTCTTCTACCACCTGCCCAGCGGCGCCCTTTAGAGCAGGTGGCTGGCGTTTCCCGCCGGTTGCGGGATTTCGGTCTCCCCTTCAATTTCGTAGAACATCACATCGTCTCCCTCGGTCTCAGCCACCGCAGCTTTCTGTTTCCTCGGCAACGCAGGGGACTTCGCCGGCGGTTTTCCGGGCCGTTCCTCCACCTTTGCCTTCGGGCATGCTGCCACTCGATGCCCCTCCTTACCGCATCTCAGGCACAATCCTTTGGCATACCGCTTCTCACGCTCCTCGTCCCAGGGTCGCTGTCCCGGTTTTCCCCCGGTGGTCGATGGGCGGCTGGGCTTCATCTCCCGCCCCGACTTGACAGTCTTCCGCTGGGCAAAGACCTCTTGGGCATGTTCAGCCCTTCCTGCTAGCAGGATCCACTCATACAGCGTGTATGGGTCGTCCCTCCCCAGGGACCAGCGCAGCACCTCGGTATTCAAGCCATCCTTGAAGAGCTCGATAATGGTTGCTTGGGACCAGTCATCCACCTTCCCAGCTAGCGCTTTAAACTCCAAAGCATAATCGGCCACTGATCGGAACCCCTGCTTGAGTTCCTTCAGGGCTCGCTTTGCTCTCTCCTTCGCTAAGGGGTCCTCGAAGTGTTGCTTCAACGCCCAGAGGAACTCCTCGAGATTTTCCAGTTCAGGCGCTTCCGACTGGCACATCTGGACATACCAGTCTGCCGCCCTCCCCTTCAGTTTGGTGGCAATGGTGATGATTCTTGCCTTCTCCGATTGGAAAACCCCCCCCCCATTCTTCCATATAAGCTTTCGCATTAGTCAGGAAGAATGAGAGTTTGGTCGGGTCCCCATCAAACTTGACAGGGAAGTCTCGCATACCGCCTCCCGCCGGGCTGCGCCCCACCACCGGGGCTGCTGCGGCTGGTGCTTCCCTGACTCGGAGCGGCACGGGGCCCCGGGGCGATCGCCCGGGCGCTGCTGCGATTTCCATCTGGACCGACTGGTCCCCTTCGCGCCTCCGCACCACCCGTCGCCGTTCCGGGGTCAGCCCCTGGGAGGAAGGGGTTGAATGCCTCTGGCTGGATTCTTCCCGGAGCTCTCGCATCGAGGTTACATCCAAGCTCAGCTGTTTCAGAATAGCCTCCAACGAATCCATTTTCGACTCCAGCACTCTGATTCGATCCGGAGTGGGTGAGCCCTCCGTTGGCTGCACCTGCACCACGTTGGGGGATAAAGGGTATCTCTGCCTCCAGGATGGGCCCCCCGCTGCTGTGGCATCTCCTCGGGTCTCATCCCAGGTGAGCAGCTCACCCGGAGAATTCACGGTGGTCTCCGGGGCCGTTTTCAGCCCCCCGGCTTCGCTCTCCGACCCGGAGCTCGCCTCCTCTCTGATGGCGGACAGCTCCCCTCCTTGGGACGGTCGGCCGGACGGCCTCACGGTCGAGTCCGGTTCCCCTTCCTCCATCATCACGATTTCGGGCTCGGTCATCGCGGGCTCTCTCCCTCACAAGTTAGACGCTTGTCTTCCTTGGACAGGGGCCAGCGGAGTTAGGAACTGAGATTCTCAGCTTTATGTAATGATTGCCCCAGCCCCAAATACTCAGACTCACAAGAGGATGCTAAATGAAATCTGATTTATTAGAGTACTAAAAGCAAATACAGAGAAAGCTGAGAATGAGCAAAAGCGCGCCAAATACAAACTTAAACCCTTGCTTCAAACGTATCCCGCCTCCCTCAACACAGCCCCGCCCGGCACAGGTGCTAGCAATCGTCAGAGTTGCTAGCCTGGGAAAGTAACCTTGAGCGCAGTAGATAACACAAACACATTCCAAAGCAAAGCCAAAATATAATCGTTCCCATCCTCCCTAGACAAATGAAACACGCATCCAATTAATGACATGCGAAACGTTACGATGCATCAAATACATTGAAACGGCGCACATGACAGTGTGGTGCTTTCTCTTGAGTGTTTCTCTTCTGGAAATATATCCATGGAGAGGGAGTTCCACTTCCATTATGTAATCATATTCTCTGTGGGTTCTGGAGAGTGCAGAGCTCATGTTTCTTTTCCAATTTGTTATTCAAATTACTCTGACTATTCCCTGCAGGCTTGATGGAGGGCCGTTTAATGAGTCCTGCAGCAGGCATCTTGCAGAAGTGCTTAGGAAAAGCCAGAGACTGAAGTGGTTTGCGTTGTCCCTCCAGAACGCAGATGACAAAACTGTGGCACTGCTGTGTGAGGGGCTCAAACATCCAGAATGTAAAATAGAGATGCTACGGTAAGGAACTAGTTTTTTCCGTTTCAGTTTGATGTGTGGTGCTTTCTCTTGAGTGTTTCTCTTCTGGAAATATATCCATGGGGAGGGGGTTCCACTTCCATAATATAATCATATTTTCTGTGGGTTCTGGAGAGTGCAGAGCTCAGGTTTCTGTTCCAATTTCTTATTAAAATTTCTCTTGACTATTCTCTGCAGGCTTTCTGAAGGGACGTTTAATGAGTCCTGCAGCAGGAATCTTGCAGAAGTGCTTAGGAAAAGCCAGAGACTGAAGCGGATTGCGTTGTCCCTCCAGAACGCAGATGACAAAACTGTGGCACTGCTGTGTGAGGGGCTCAAACATCCAGAATGTAAAATAGAGATGCTAGAGTGAGTAACTGGTTTTTTCCTTTTCACTTTGATGTGTGGTGCTTTCTCTTGAGTGTTTCTCTTCTGGAAATATATCCATGGAGAGGGAGTTCTACTTCCATCATATAATCATATTCTCTGTGGGTGTTGGAAGAGTGCAGAGCTCATCTTACTTTTCCAATTTGTTATTCAAATTGCTCTGCCAATTCCCTGCAGGCTTGATGGAGGGCCGTTTAATGAGTCCTGCAGCAGGCATCTTGCAGAAGTGCTTAGGAAAAGTCAGAGACTGAAGGAGTTTACATTGTCCCTCCAGAACACAGATGACAAAACTGTGGCACTGCTGTGTGAGGGGCTCAAACATCCAGAATGTAAAATAGAGATGCTACGGTAAGGAACTAGTTTTTTCCTTTTCAGTTTGATGTGTGTTGCTTTCTCTTGAGTGTTTCTCTTCTGGAAATATATCCATGGAGAGGGAGTTTCACTTCCATTATGTAATCATATTCTCTGTGGTTTCTGGAGAGTGCAGAGCTCATGTTTCTGTTCCAATTTCTTATTCAAAAATCTCTGACGTTTCCCTGCAGGCTTTCTGAAGGGTCCTTTAATGAGTCCTGCAGCAGGCATCTTGCAGAAGTGCTCAGGAAAAGCCAGAGACTGAAGCAGTTTGTGTTGTCCCTCCAGAACGCAGATGACAAAACTGTGGCACTGCTGTGTGAGGGGCTCAAACATCCAGAATGTAAAATAGAGATGCTACGGTAAGTAACTAGTTTTTTCCTTTTCAGTTTGATGCGCACAACCATCCCTTCATTGTCTGTCTTCTGGAATTATATCTAGGCAGAGGCAGTTCAGTTGCCATACGTAACCATATTCTCCTCAGTTCCGACAAGCATATAGTCCATGCTTGTTTTTCAATAACTATTTGTCATATTTGGACTCTTTTCTACAGGCTTTCCGGAGGATTCCTGCCCGAATCCTCCAGCAGCCATCTTGCAGAAGTTCTCTGGAAAAACCAGAGACTGAGACATTTAAGTTTGTCCCTCAGCAACCGAGATGACAGAGCAGCAGAAAAGCTGTGTGAGGGGCTGCAACATCCAGAATGTAAAGTAGAGAGACTAAGGTGAGTGATCTGTGTTTCCTTTTCAGTTTGATGTCTGTTGCTTTCTGTTGAGTGTTTCTATTCTGGAAATATATCCACGAAGAGGGAGTTCCACTTCCATAATATGATCACATTCTCTGTGGGTTCTGGAACAGTGCAGAGCTCATGTTACTTTTCCAATTTGTTATTCAAATTACTCTGACTATTCCCTGCAGGCTATCTGAAGGGACCTTTAATGAGTCCTGCAGCAGGCATCTTGCAGAAGTGCTCAGGAAAAGCCAGAGACTGAAGGAGGTTGCGTTGTCCCTCCAGAACGCAGATGACAAAACTGTGGCACTGCTATGTGAGGGGCTCAAACATCCAGAATGTAAAATAGAGATTCTACGGTAAGGAACTAGTTTGTTTCTTTTCAGTTTGATGCGCACAAACATCCCTTCATTGTCCATCTTCTGAAATGATATGCAAGGAGAGGCAGTTCAGTTGCCATGTGTAACCATATTCTCTTCAGTTCCGACAAACATATAGTCCACGCTTGTTTTTCAGTAACTACTTGTCATTTTTGGACTCTATTCTACAGGCTTTTTGGAGGATTCCTGCTCGAATCCTCCAGCAGCCATCTTGCAGAAGTACTCTGGAAAATCCAGAGACGGAAACTCTTACGTTTCTCCCTCAGCAACCGAGATGACAGAGCAGCAGAAAAGCTGTGTGAGGGGCTGCAACATCCCAAATGTATACTAAAGAGACTAACATGAGTGACCAGTGTTTCCTTTTCAGTTCGATGTGTGGTGCTTTCTCTTGAGTGTTTCTCTTCTGGAAATATATCCATGGAGAGGGAGTTCCACTTCCATTATGTAATCATATTCTCTGTGGGTTCTGGAGAGTGCAGAGCTCATGTTTCTTTTCCAATTTGTTACTCAAATTACTCTGACTATTCCCTGCAGGCTTGATGGAGGGCCGTTTAATGAGTCCTGCAGCAGGCATCTTGCAGAAGTGCTCAGGAAAAGCCAGAGACTGAAGGAGGTTGCGTTGTCCCTCCAGAACGCAGATGACAAAACTGTGGCACTGCTGTGTGAGGGGCTCAAACATCCAGAATGTAAAATAGAGATGCTACGGTAAGGAACTAGTTTGTTTCTTTTCAGTTTGATGCGCACAACCATCCCTTCATTGTCCGTTTTCTGAAATTATATGCAGGGAGAGGCAGTTCAGTTGCCATGTGTAACCATATTCTCTTCAGTTCCGACAAACATATAGTCCACGCTTGTTTTTCAGTAACTACTTGTCATTTTTGGACTCTATTCTATAGGCTTTTTGGAGGATTCCTGCCCGAATCCTCCAGCAGCCATCTTGCAGAAGTACTCTGGAAAATCCAGAGACGGAAACTCTTACGTTTCTCCCTCAGCAACCGAGATGACAGAGCAGCAGAAAAGCTGTGTGAGGGGCTGCAACATCCCAAATGTATACTAAAGAGACTAACATGAGTGACCAGTGTTTCCTTTTCAGTTCGATGTGTGGTGCTTTCTCTTGAGTGTTTCTCTTCTGGAAATATATCCATGGAGAGGGAGTTCCACTTCCATTATGTAATCATATTCTCTGTGGGTTCTGGAGAGTGCAGAGCTCATGTTTCTTTTCCAATTTGTTACTCAAATTACTCTGACTATTCCCTGCAGGCTTGATGGAGGGCCGTTTAATGAGTCCTGCAGCAGGCATCTTGCAGAAGTGCTCAGGAAAAGCCAGAGACTGAAGGAGGTTGCGTTGTCCCTCCAGAACGCAGATGACAAAACTGTGGCACTGCTATGTGAGGGGCTCAAACATCCAGAATGTAAAATAGAGATGCTACGGTAAGGAACTAGTTTGTTTCTTTTCAGTTTGATGCGCACAACCATCCCTTCGTTGTCCATCTTCTGAAATGATATGCAGGGAGAGGCAGTTCAGTTGCCATGTGTAACCATATTCTCTTCAGTTCCGACAAACATATAGTCCACGCTTGTTTTTCAGTAACTACTTGTCATTTTTGGACTCTATTCTATAGGCTTTTTGGAGGATTCCTGCCCGAATCCTCCAGCAGCCATCTTGCAGAAGTACTCTGGAAAATCCAGAGACGGAAACTCTTACGTTTCTCCCTCAGCAACCGAGATGACAGAGCAGCAGAAAAGCTGTGTGAGGGGCTGCAACATCCCAAATGTATACTAAAGAGACTAACATGAGTGACCAGTGTTTCCTTTTCAGTTCGATGTGTGGTGCTTTCTCTTGAGTGTTTCTCTTCTGGAAATATATCCATGGAGAGGGAGTTCCACTTCCATTATGTAATCATATTCTCTGTGGGTTCTGGAGAGTGCAGAGCTCATGTTTCTTTTCCAATTTGTTACTCAAATTACTCTGACTATTCCCTGCAGGCTTGATGGAGGGCCGTTTAATGAGTCCTGCAGCAGGCATCTTGCAGAAGTGCTCAGGAAAAGCCAGAGACTGAAGGAGGTTGCGTTGTCCCTCCAGAACGCAGATGACAAAATTGTGGCACTGCTGTGTGAGGGGCTCAAACATCCAGAATGTAAAATAGAGATGCTACGGTAAGGAACTAGTTTGTTTCTTTTCAGTTTGATGCGCACAACCATCCCTTCATTGTCCGTTTTCTGAAATTATATGCAGGGAGAGGCAGTTCAGTTGCCATGTGTAACCATATTCTCTTCAGTTCCAACAAACATATAGTCCACGATTGTTTTTCAGTAACTACTTGTCATTTTTGGACTCTATTCTACAGGCTTTTTGGAGGATTCCTGCCCGAATCCTCTAGCAGCCATCTTGCAGAAGTACTCTGGAAAATCCAGAGACGGAAACTCTTACGTTTCTCCCTCAGTAACCGAGATGACAGAGCAGCAGAAATACTGTGTGAGGGGCTGCAACATCCCAAATGTATACTAAAGAGACTAGCATGAGTGACCAGTGTTTCCTTTTCAGTTCGATGTGTGGTGCTTTCTCTTGAGTGTTTCTCTTCTGGAAATATATCCATGGAGAGGGAGTTCCACTTCCATTATGTAATCATATTCTCTGTGCGTTCTGGAGAGTGCAGAGCTCATGTTTCTTTTCCAATTTGTTACTCAAATTACTCTGACTATTCCCTGCAGGCTTGATGGAGGGCCGTTTAATGAGTCCTGCAGCAGGCATCTTGCAGAAGTGCTCAGGAAAAGCCAGAGACTGAAGGAGGTTGCGTTGTCCCTCCAGAACGCAGATGACAAAACTGTGGCACTGCTGTGTGAGGGGCTCAAACATCCAGAATGTAAAATAGAGATGCTACGGTAAGGAACTAGTTTGTTTCTTTTCAGTTTGATGCGCACAACCATCCCTTCATTGTCCGTTTTCTGAAATTATATGCAGGGAGAGGCAGTTCAGTTGCCATGTGTAACCATATTCTCTTCAGTTCCGACAAACATATAGTCCACGCTTGTTTTTCAGTAACTACTTGTCATTTTTGGACTCTATTCTATAGGCTTTTTGGAGGATTCCTGCCCGAATCCTCCAGCAGCCATCTTGCAGAAGTACTCTGGAAAATCCAGAGACGGAAACTCTTACGTTTCTCCCTCAGCAACCGAGATGACAGAGCAGCAGAAAAGCTGTGTGAGGGGCTGCAACATCCCAAATGTATACTAAAGAGACTAACATGAGTGACCAGTGTTTCCTTTTCAGTTCGATGTGTGGTGCTTTCTCTTGAGTGTTTCTCTTCTGGAAATATATCCATGGAGAGGGAGTTCCACTTCCATTATGTAATCATATTCTCTGTGGGTTCTGGAGAGTGCAGAGCTCATGTTTCTTTTCCAATTTGTTACTCAAATTACTCTGACTATTCCCTGCAGGCTTGATGGAGGGCCGTTTAATGAGTCCTGCAGCAGGCATCTTGCAGAAGTGCTCAGGAAAAGCCAGAGACTGAAGGAGGTTGCGTTGTCCCTCCAGAACGCAGATGACAAAACTGTGGCACTGCTATGTGAGGGGCTCAAACATCCAGAATGTAAAATAGAGATGCTACGGTAAGGAACTAGTTTGTTTCTTTTCAGTTTGATGCGCACAACCATCCCTTCGTTGTCCATCTTCTGAAATGATATGCAGGGAGAGGCAGTTCAGTTGCCATGTGTAACCATATTCTCTTCAGTTCCGACAAACATATAGTCCACGCTTGTTTTTCAGTAACTACTTGTCATTTTTGGACTCTATTCTATAGGCTTTTTGGAGGATTCCTGCCCGAATCCTCCAGCAGCCATCTTGCAGAAGTACTCTGGAAAATCCAGAGACGGAAACTCTTACGTTTCTCCCTCAGCAACCGAGATGACAGAGCAGCAGAAAAGCTGTGTGAGGGGCTGCAACATCCCAAATGTATACTAAAGAGACTAACATGAGTGACCAGTGTTTCCTTTTCAGTTCGATGTGTGGTGCTTTCTCTTGAGTGTTTCTCTTCTGGAAATATATCCATGGAGAGGGAGTTCCACTTCCATTATGTAATCATATTCTCTGTGGGTTCTGGAGAGTGCAGAGCTCATGTTTCTTTTCCAATTTGTTACTCAAATTACTCTGACTATTCCCTGCAGGCTTGATGGAGGGCCGTTTAATGAGTCCTGCAGCAGGCATCTTGCAGAAGTGCTCAGGAAAAGCCAGAGACTGAAGGAGGTTGCGTTGTCCCTCCAGAACGCAGATGACAAAACTGTGGCACTGCTATGTGAGGGGCTCAAACATCCAGAATGTAAAATAGAGATGCTACGGTAATGAACTAGTTTGTTTCTTTTCAGTTTGATGCGCACAACCATCCCTTCGTTGTCCATCTTCTGAAATGATATGCAGGGAGAGGCAGTTCAGTTGCCATGTGTAACCATATTCTCTTCAGTTCCGACAAACATATAGTCCACGCTTGTTTTTCAGTAACTACTTGTCATTTTTGGACTCTATTCTATAGGCTTTTTGGAGGATTCCTGCCCGAATCCTCCAGCAGCCATCTTGCAGAAGTACTCTGGAAAATCCAGAGACGGAAACTCTTACGTTTCTCCCTCAGCAACCGAGATGACAGAGCAGCAGAAAAGCTGTGTGAGGGGCTGCAACATCCCAAATGTATACTAAAGAGACTAACATGAGTGACCAGTGTTTCCTTTTCAGTTCGATGTGTGGTGCTTTCTCTTGAGTGTTTCTCTTCTGGAAATATATCCATGGAGAGGGAGTTCCACTTCCATTATGTAATCATATTCTCTGTGGGTTCTGGAGAGTGCAGAGCTCATGTTTCTTTTCCAATTTGTTACTCAAATTACTCTGACTATTCCCTGCAGGCTTGATGGAGGGCCGTTTAATGAGTCCTGCAGCAGGCATCTTGCAGAAGTGCTCAGGAAAAGCCAGAGACTGAAGGAGGTTGCGTTGTCCCTCCAGAACGCAGATGACAAAATTGTGGCACTGCTGTGTGAGGGGCTCAAACATCCAGAATGTAAAATAGAGATGCTACGGTAAGGAACTAGTTTGTTTCTTTTCAGTTTGATGCGCACAACCATCCCTTCATTGTCCGTTTTCTGAAATTATATGCAGGGAGAGGCAGTTCAGTTGCCATGTGTAACCATATTCTCTTCAGTTCCGACAAACATATAGTCCACGCTTGTTTTTCAGTAACTACTTGTCATTTTTGGACTCTATTCTATAGGCTTTTTGGAGGATTCCTGCCCGAATCCTCCAGCAGCCATCTTGCAGAAGTACTCTGGAAAATCCAGAGACGGAAACTCTTATTTTTCTCCCTCAGCAACCGAGATGACAGAGCAGCAGAAAAGCTGTGTGAGGGGCTGCAACATCCCAAATGTATACTAAAGAGACTAACATGAGTGACCAGTGTTTCCTTTTCAGTTCGATGTGTGGTGCTTTCTCTTGAGTGTTTCTCTTCTGGAAATATATCCATGGAGAGGGAGTTCCACTTCCATTATGTAATCATATTCTCTGTGGGTTCTGGAGAGTGCAGAGCTCATGTTTCTTTTCCAATTTGTTACTCAAATTACTCTGACTATTCCCTGCAGGCTTGATGGAGGGCCGTTTAATGAGTCCTGCAGAAGGCATCTTGCAGAAGTGCTTAGGAAAAGCCAGAGACTGAAGCGGTTTGCGTTGTCCCTCCAGAACGCAGATGACAAAACTGTGGCACTGCTGTGTGAGGGGCTCAAACATCCAGAATGTAAAATAGAGATGCTACGGTAAGGAACTAGTTTTTTCCGTTTCAGTTTGATGTGTGGTGCTTTCTCTTGAGTGTTTCTCTTCTGGAAATATATCCATGGGGAGGGGGTTCCACTTCCATAATATAATAATATTCTCTGTGGTTTCAGGAGAGTGCAGTGCTCATGTTTCTGTTCCAATTTCTTATTCAAAAATCTCTGACTATTCTCTGCAGGCTTTCTGAACCGTCCTTTAATGAGTCCTGCAGCAGGCATCTTGCAGAAGTGCTCAGGAAAAGCCAGAGACTGAAGGAGTTTGCGTTGTCCCTCCAGAATGCAGATGACAAAACTGTGGCACTGCTGTGTGAGGGGCTCAAACATCCAGAATGTAAAATAGAGATGCTACGGTAAGTGACTAGTTTTTTCCTTTTCATTTTGATGTGTGCTGCTTTCTCTTGAGTGTTTCTCTTCTGGAAATATATCCATGGAGAGGGAGTTCCACTTCCATCATATAATCATATTCTCTGTGGGTGTTGGAAGAGTGCAGAGCTCATGTTACTTTTCCAATTTGTTATTCAAATTGCTCTGCCTGTTCCCTGCAGGCTTGATGGAGGGCCGTTTAATGAGTCCTGCAGCAGGCATCTTGCAGAAGTGCTCAGGAAAAGCCAGAGACTGAAGGGGTTTGCGTTGTCCCTCCAGAACGCAGATGACAAAACTGTGGCACTGCTGTGTGAGGGGCTCAAACATCCAGAATGTAAAATAGAGATGCTACGGTAAGGAACTAGTTTTTTCCTTTTCAGTTTGATGTGTGCTGCTTTTTCTTGAGTGTTTCTCTTTTGGAAATATATCCATGGAGAGGGAGTTCCACTTGCATTATGTAATCATATCATCTGTGGGTTCTGGAAGTGTGCAGAGCTCATGTTACTTTTCCAATTTGTTATTCAAATTACTCTCCGTATTCCCTGCAGGCTTTCTGAAGGGACGTTTAATGAGTCCTGCAGCAGGCATCTTGCAGAAGTGCTTAGGAAAAGCCAGAGACTGAAGCAGTTTGCGTTGTCCCTCCAGAACGCAGATGACAAAACTGTGGCACTGCTTTGTGAGGGGCTCAAACATCCAGAATGTAAAATAGAGATGCTAGAGTGAGTTACTAGATTTTTCCTTTTCAGTTTGATGTCTGGTGCTTTCTCTTGAGTGTTTCACTTCTGGAAATATATCCATGGAGAGGGAGTTCCACTTCCATCATATAATCATATTCTCTGTGGGTTCTGGAAGTGTGCAGAGCTCAGGTTTCTGTTCTAATTTCGTATTAAGATTTCTCTGACTATTCTCTGCAGGCTTTCTGAAGGGACCTTTAATGAGTCCTGCAGCAGGGATCTTGCAGAAGTGCTCAGGAAAAGCCAGAGACTGAAGCAGTTTGCGTTGTCCCTCCAGAACGCAGATGACAAAACTGTGGCACTGCTGTGTGAGGGGCTCAAACATCCAGAATGTAAAATAGAGATGCTACGGTAAGGAACTAGTTTTTTCCTTTTCAGTTTGATGTGTTGCTTTCTCTTGAGTGTTTCTATTCTGGAAATATATCCATGGAGAGGGAGTTCCACTTCCATAATATAATCATATTCTCTGTGGGTTCTGGAGAGTGCAGAGCTCATGTTTCTGTTCCAATTTCTTATTCAAAAATCTCTGACTATTCCCTGCAGGCTTTCTGAAGGGACCTTTAATGAGTCCTGCAGCAGGCATCTTGCAGAAGTGCTCAGGAAAAGCCAGAGACTGAAGCAGTTTGCGTTGTCCCTCCAGAACGCAGATGACAAAACTGTGGCACTGCTGTGTGAGGGGCTCAAACATCCAGAATGTAAAATAGAGATGCTAGAGTGAGTAACTAGTTTTTTCCTTTTCACTTTGATGTGTGGTCCTTTCTCTTCAATGTTTCTCCTCTGGAAATATATCCATGGAGAGGGAGTTCCACTTCCATCATATAATCATATTCTCTGTGGGTGTTGGAAGAGTGCAGAGCTCATGTTACTTTTCCAATTTGTTATTGAAATTGCTCTGCCTATTCCCTGCAGGCTTGATGGAGGGCCGTTTAATGAGTCCTGTAGCAGGGATCTTGCAGATGTGCTTGGGAAAAGTGAGAGACTGAAGCAGTTTGCGTTGTCCCTCCAGAGCGCAGATGACAAAACTGTGGCACTGCTGTGTGAGGGGCTCAAACATCCAGAATGTAAAATAGAGATGCTACGGTAAGTAACTAGTTTTTTCCTTTTCAGTTTGATGTGTTGCTTTCTCTTGAGTGTTTCTCTTCTGGAAATATATCCATGGAGAGGGAGTTCCACTTCCATAATATGATCATATTCTCTGTGGGTTCTGGAAGAGTGCAGAGCTCATGTTAGTTTTCCAATTTGTTATTCAAATTACTCTCCGTATTTCCTGCAGGCTTGATGGAGGGCCGTTTAATGAGTCCTGTAGCAGGGATCTTGCAGATGTGCTTGGGAAAAGTGAGAGACTGAAGCAGTTTGCGTTGTCCCTCCAGAGCGCAGATGACAAAACTGTGGCACTGCTGTGTGAGGGGCTCAAACATCCAGAATGTAAAATAGAGATGCTACGGTAAGTAACTAGTTTTTTCCTTTTCAGTTTGATGTGTGGTGCTTTCTCTTGAGTGTTTCTCTTCTGGAAATATATCCATGGAGAGGGAGTTCCACTTCTATAATATAATCATATTTTCTGTGTGTTCTGGAGTGTGCAGAGCTCATGTTACTTTTCCAATTTGTTATTGAAATTTCTCTGACTATTCTCTGCAGGCTTTCTGAAGGGTCCTTTAATGAGTCCTGCAGCAGGCATCTTGCAGAAGTGCTCAGGAAAAGCCGGAGACTGAAGGAGTTTGCGTTGTCCCTCCAGAACGCAGATGACAAAACTGTGGCACTGCTGTGTGAGGGGCTCAAACATCCAGAATGTAAAATAGAGATGCTAAGGTAAGTAACTAGTTTTTTCCTTTTCAGTTTGATGAGCACAACCATCCTTTCATTGTCTGTCTTCTGAAATTATATGCAGGGAGAGGCAGTTCAGTTGCCATACGTAACCATATTCTCCTCAGTTCCGACAAGCATATAGTCCACGCTTGTTTTTCAGTAACTGCTTGTCATTTTTGGACTCTTTTCTACAGGCTTTTCGGAGGATTCCTGCCCGAATCCTCCAGCAGCCATCTTGCAGAAGTACTCTGGAAAAACCAGAGACTGAGACATTTAAGTTTGTCCCTCAGCAACCGAGATGACAGAGCAGCAGAAAAGCTGTGTGAGGGGCTGCAACATCCAGAATGTAAAGTAGAGAGACTAACGTGAGTGATCTGTGTCTCCTTTTCAGTTTGATGTCTGTTGCTTTCTCTTGAGTGTTTCTCTTCTGGAAATATATCCATGGAGAGGGAGTTCCACTTCCATAATATAATCATATTTTCTGTGTGTTCTGGAGAGTGCAGAGCTCATGTTTCTGTTCCAATTTCTTATTCAAAAATCTCTGACTATTCCCTGCAGGCTTGATGGAGGGCCGTTTAATGAGTCCTGCAGCAGGCATCTTGCAGAAGTGCTCAGGAAAAGCCAGAGACTGAAGCAGTTTGCGTTGTCCTTCCAGAACGCAGATGACAAAACTGTGGCACTGCTGTGTGAGGGGCTCAAACATCCAGAATGTAAAATAGAGATGCTAGTATAATTAACTAGTTTTTTCCTTTTCAGTTTGATGTGTTGCTTTCTCTTGAGTGTTTCTATTCTGGAAATATATCCATGGAGAGGGAGTTCCACTTCCATCATATAATCATATTCTCTGTGGGTTCTGGAAGAGTGCAGAGCTCATGTTACTTTTCCAATTTGTTATTCAAATTACTCTCCGTATTTCCTGCAGGCTTTCTGGAGGGTCCTTTAATGAGTCCTGCAGCAGGGATCTTGCAGATGTGCTCAGGAAAAGTGAGAGACTGAAGCAGTTTGCGTTGTCCTTCCAGAACGCAGATGACAAAACTGTGGCACTGCTGTGTGAGGGGCTCAAACATCCAGAATGTAAAATAGAGATGCTACGGTAAGTAACTATTTTTTTCCTTTTCAGTTTGATGTGTGGTGCTTTCTCTTGAGTGTTTCTCTTCTGGAAATATATCCATGGAGAGGGAGTTCCACTTCCATAATATAATCATATTTTCTGTGTGTTCTGGAGAGAGCAGAGCTCATGTTTCTGTTCCAATTTCTTATTCAAATTTCTCTGACTATTCTCTGCAGGCTTTCTGAAGGGACCTTTAATGAGTCCTGCAGCAGGGATCTTGCAGAAGTGCTTAGGAAAAGCCAGAGACTGATGCAGTTTGCGTTGTCCCTCCAGAATGCAGATGAAAAAACTGTGGCACTGCTGTGTGAGGGGCTCAAACATCCAGAATGTTAAATAGACATCCTAGTGAAATTAACTAGTTTTTTCCTTTTCAGTTTGATGTGTGGTGCTTTCTCTTGAGTGTTTCTCTTCTGGAAATATATCCATGGAGAGGGAGTTCCACGTCCATTATATAGTCATATTTTCTGTGTGTTCTGGAGAGTGCAGAGCTCATGTTTCTGTTCCAATTTTTATTCAAATTACTCTGACTATTCACTGCAGGCTTTATGGAGGGTCTTTTAATGAATCCTGCAGCAGGCATCTTGCAGAAGTGCTCAGGAAAAGCCGGAGACTGAAGGAGTTTACATTGTCCCTCCAGAACGCAGATGACAAAACTGTGGCACTGCTGTGTGAGGGGCTCAAACATCCAGAATGTAAAATAGAGATGCTACGGTAAGTAACTAGTTTTTTTCCTTTTCAGTTTGATGCGCACAACCATCCTTTCATTGTCTGTCTTCTGAAATTATATGCAGGGAGAGGCAGTTCAGTTGCCATACGTAACCATATTCTCTTCAGTTCCGACAAGCATATAGTCCACGCTTGTTTTTCAGTAACTACTTGTCATTTTTGGACTCTTTTCTACAGGCTTTTCGGAGGATTCCTGCCCGAATCCTCCAGCAGCCATCTTGCAGAAGTACTCTGGAAAAACCAGAGACTGAGACATTTAAGTTTGTCCCTCAGCAACCGAGATGACAGAGCAGCAGAAAAGCTGTGTGAGGGGCTACAACATCCAGAATGTAAAGTAGAGAGACTAACGTGATTGATCTGTGTCTCCTATTCAGTTTGATGTCTGTTGCTTTCTGTTGAGTGCTTCTATTCTGGAAATATATCCATGGAGAGGGAGTTCCACTTCTATAATATGATCATATTGTCTGTGGGTTCTGGAGGAGTGCACAGCTCATGTTACTTAGCCGATTTGTTATTCAAATTACTCTGCCTATTCCCTGCAGGCTCCATGAAGTGTCCTTTAATGAGTCCTGCAGCAGGCATCTTGCAGAAGTGCTCAGGAAAAGCCAGAGACTGAGGGCGTTTGTGTTGTCCCTCCAGAACGCAGATGACAAAACTGTGGCACTGCTGTGTGAGGGGCTCAAACATCCAGAATGTAAAATAGAGATACTACGGTAAGTAACTAGTTTTTTTCTTTTCAGTTTGATGTGTGGTGCTTTCTGTTTAGTGTTTCTCTTTTGGAAATATATCCATGGAGAGGGAGTTCCACTTCCATTATGTAATCATATTCTCTGTGGGTTCTGGAAGAGTGCAGAGCTCATGTTTCTTTTCCAGTTCGTTATTCAAATTTCTCTAACTATTCCCTGCAGGCTTTCTGGAGGGTCCTTTAATGAATCCTTCAGCAGGCATCTTGCAGAAGTACTCAGGAAAAGCCAGAGATTGAGGGACTTATTATTGTCCCTCAACAACAGAGATGACAGAGCAGCAGAAATGCTATGTGAGTTGCTCCAACATCCGGACTGTAAAGTAGAGAGACTATGGTGAGTGGTCAGTTTTTCTTTTGCAGTTTGATGTGTTGCTTTCTCTTTTTTTTTTAGAACTTTTTTACTTTTTCAAGATATAGTTATGATACAAACAAAAGAAAATATAGAGCAGATAGAGAACAGAATTAAAGAAAATAAGAAACTATAAAATTGTTAGTAAAGAGAGGAGAAAAAAGGAAAGTCACTTCCAACTTTCTCTGATGCAGATAATTTTACATGTCTAGTCTCTTACAATTAATTAACCTATCTTAACATTATTTCTATTAGAGCAAACCATTTAATCTCGAAAAGCCAAAATCAAAAGATCACTTTTTTCTATTACAATGGGTTGTCAGGTTAATATAACTGCAGAAGCAGAGTGATCTCTTATTAAAGCTGTTAGTTTTGCCACTTCAGCCAAGTCCATTAGTTTAACTATCCAATCTTCCACCGTAGGCATTTGTGGATCTTTCCATCATTGTCCATATGACAATCTTACAGCCGTGAGCATGTATAACACTCCATATTGTTTCTCTAATTCCTTTTCCATCAATCCCAAAACAAAAAGCACTGGTTTCCTTTGTGTATTTACTTTTAGGATCTTTCGACTAGTAATACATATTGATCCCAGAACTTTTTAGCCTTCTCACAAGTCCACCAAAGATGGTAAAACGTTCCTTCACCCTGGAAACATTTCCAACAGATGTTAGTTTCAGCATTATACATTTTCAATAACAGAAATAAAGCCAGACTGCTCACTTGAGGGAATGATATTAATGGCAAAACTGAAATACTTTGGCCACATAATGAGAAGACAGGACACCCTGGAAAAGATGCTGATGCTAGGAAGAGTGGAAGGCAAAAGGAAGAGGGGCCGACCAAGGGCAAGATGGATGGATGATATTCTAGAGGTGACGGACCCGTCCCTGGGGGAACTGGGAGTGTTGACGACTGACAGGAAGCTCTGGCGTGGGCTGGTCCATGAAGTCATGAAGAGTTAGAAGCGACTAAACGAATAAACAACAACATCAGGAGTAAAATACCAATGATACATCATATTTTAGAAGCTTTCTTTCAAATTATAATTCAGCGTAAATTTCAAACCTTTCGTCCACATATTCTCCCATTGACCCAACATGATATTATATCCAAAATACTTAGCCTATGTAGTCATGCAGTACTTAATATTCATCTGTAACAGAATCTTATACATCTTAGTAATAACATGATCATCATTTATACAAAGGTCCATTTCAAACGGAGTTATTTCATTAACAAATTTATAATCCTTTTTGTCCAATTTACAATGTTCTACCAGTTGCATATAGGTGAACCAATAACATGGAAATCCATCCAACTCTAACATTTCCCTTGTTTTAATTTTTGGTTCACCCTCCTCAAAATTTAACAGATGTTTAGTTTTTAACCAACTTATAGCTCCCACATTTTCTCTTCTAACAAATGCTTCCTGAGGTGACAACCATAAAGGTACGTTTGGAGATAACCTTACCTTATATTTGCTCCAAATTCTCTATATGGCATTCCTGATAAAATAATTTTTAAAATCCTTGTTAACTTTAACTTTCTCAGACCATGAATAAGCATGCCACGCAAATCTGAATTCATGTCCTTCCAGCTGTAGTAGTTTCTTGTTCTCCAAGGTAATGCATTCCTTCATCCAAAACAAACCACAGGCATCAAAGTACAATTTCAGGTTAGGCAGACCCAAAGCTCCTCATTCCTTGCCATCTTGTAACAGTTTATATTTAATTCTTGGTTTCTTGCCTTGCCAGATAAATTTGGAAATATCTCTCTGCCATTCTTTAAATGGTAAATCTGTTGACAAAATTGGTAAAGTCTGGAAAAGAAACAACATCCCAGGCACAACATTCATCTTAATTACAGATATTCTTCCCAAGAGAGACAACTGCAATTCCCCCCATCTCATCAAATCTTTTTTCACATCATTCCAAATTTTAACATAGTTATTTTGAAATAACATACTATTTTTAGCTGACAAAATTACCCCCAGATATCTGATATTTTTTTCAATCTGAAATCCCATCCTACCCATCAATGTCTTGATTGACATGGTTATATTTTTAGTTAACATTTTAGTTTTTGTTTATTTACTTTAAGATCCGCCAATGACCCAAATTCTTTCAACTTCTTTATCAGATGTTCTGCAGTTTCCAGGGGATCCTGTAATATCAAAACAAAATCATCAGCAAAAGCTCTTAATTTAAATTCTTCTTGTTTAATTTTTAGTCCCTTCATTCGTTTGTCACTTCTAATGTCTCTGTTTAAAACTTCCAGTACTAAGATAAAAATCACTCAAAAGCTGCGTAACAAATTTACTCTTCTCTTCATTTAGTGCGTAAAGTCCCACAATAACTGTTTTTATTCCATAAAGTTCAATTTCAACTGCTACATATCTACCACATTCATCAGTTAATAACAGACGTGGTTTCAAATATGGTTTAATATATAATACAAGTCCATTAATCTTTTTTGTATTTGCTGAAATAAATTCTTGACCCAAATTCTTATTTATTAAATAGTTTGAATCCTTTTTCTTTACATGTCTTTCTTGTTGGCATATCACATCGCATTTCAATTTATTCAAATAATGAAAAACTTTTTTCTTTTCTGAGGAGCATTTGCCACATTTATATTCCACATAAGACGATTTAGAGCCATCTTTATAGTTTCCCCTCACCACAGTCTTTAGGTGTAGCAGCAGCCTCTTCTTCTGGAAGTGTCGGGCCACTTTGTTGTCGTTCAGGTATTTGCTGATCCAGCTTAGCTCTGTGTTTAATCAAACATTCCTCAGCCTTGAGGGCTGAAGTTAATCTAGACCCTTGTTGTTGGAAGGTAAAACTAACCCCTTCCAATTTCTCCCAGCGGAAAGGAATCTTATTTTCTTTCAGAACATCTGTCAGGAAAGTGTATTCTTTTCTCTTCCTCAATATTCTCACAGGAATTTCTTTCAGCACTGTTATATCTACATTTTCAGTGTTAAGTTCAGTATCAAAATGAGCTTGAAGAACCAAATCCCTTGCTTTTCTCCTAACGAACTGAACCAATACATCCCTTGGTTTATTATTAATATCTGCATATCTGGAATTAATCTGAAAGACTTTTTCCATCTCCTCTATCATTTTATCTTCCTCCCAGTCAATTAAATCCCCCAAGGCATGTGCACTTCAGCAAAGGATCGTTACCTTGTCATGGTGCTGGAGCTTGAGCACCTCAATGATGCCATGAGCTAAACCGTGAAGGGCCACCCAAGACGGGAAGGTCATGACAGAGAGGTCAGACTAAATGCGATCCCTGAGGAAGGTAATGGCAACCCACCTCAGTATTCTTGCCGTGAAAACTAAATGGATCAGTACAACCAGAGATATGTCGGTATACCATCGGAAGATGAGACCCCCAGGTTGGAAGATGGTCAAAATGCTACTGGGGAGGAACAGAGGATGAGCTCAACTAGCCCCAGACGTGATGACGCAGCTAGCTCAAAGCCGAAAGGATGGCTAGCGGCCGACGGTGCTGGTGGTGAACGGCGAATCCGATGTTCTAAGGATCAACACACCATTGGAACCTGGAATGTAAGATCTATGAGCCAGGGCAAATTGGATGTGGTTATTGGTGAGATGTCAAGATTAAAGATAGACATTCTGGGCGTCAGTGAACTGAAATGGACTGGAATGGGCCACTTCACATCAAATGACTACCAGATCTACTACTGCGGACAAGAGGACCACAGAAGAAATGGAGTAGCCTTCATAATTAATAGTAAAGTGGCTAAAGCAGTGCTTGGATACAACCCAAAAAACGATAGAATGATCTCAATTCGAATTCAGGGCAAGCCATCTAACATCACAGTGATCCAAATATACGCCCCAACCACAAATGCTG
Organism: Candoia aspera; assembly: GCF_035149785.1. NCBI lineage: Eukaryota > Metazoa > Chordata > Lepidosauria > Squamata > Candoiidae > Candoia > Candoia aspera. Next base: position 235,480,921 of record NC_086153.1, on the reverse strand, counting down.
AAGAAGCTGAAGTAGAGCAGTTCTATGAGGATCTGCAGCACCTACTGGACAACACGCCTAAAAGAGATGTTATTTTCATCACGGGAGACTGGAATGCTAAGGTGGGCAGTCAAATGACACCTCGAATTACAGGTAAGTATGGCCTGGGAGAACAAAACGAAGCAGGACACAGGCTGATAGAATTTTGCCAAGACAATTCACTCTGCATAACAAACACTCTCTTCCAACAACCTAAGAGACGGCTTTATACATGGACTTCACCAGATGGACAACACCGAAATCAGATTGATTACATCCTTTGCAGCCAAAGGTGGCGGACATCTGTACAGTCGGTAAAAACAAGGCCTGGAGCTGACTGTAGTTCAGATCACGAACTACTTCTTGCACAATTTAGGATCAGACTAAAGAGATTAGGGAAGATCCACAGATCAGCTAGATATGAGCTCACTAATATTCCTAAGGAATATGCAGTGGAGGTGAAGAATAGATTTAAGGGACTGGACTTAGTAGATAGGGTCCCGGAAGAACTCTGGACAGAAGTTCGCAGCATTGTTCAGGAGGCGGCAACAAAATACATCCCAAAGAAAGAGAAAACCAAGAAGGCAAAATGGCTGTCTGCTGAGACACTAGAAGTAGCCCAAGAAAGAAGGAAAGCAAAAGGCAACAGTGATAGGGGGAGATATGCCCAATTAAATGCAAAATTCCAGAGGTTAGCCAGAAGAGATAAGGAATTATTTTTAAACAAGCAATGCGCAGAAGTGGAAGAAGACAATAGAATAGGAAGGACAAGAGACCTCTTCCAGAAAATTAGAAACATTGGAGGTAAATTCCAGGCAAAAATGGGTATGATCAAAAACAAAGATGGCAAGGACCTAACAGAAGAAGAAGAGATCAAGAAAAGGTGGCAAGAATATACAGAAAACCTGTATAGGAAGGATAACAATATCGGGGATAGCTTTGACGGTGTGGTCGGTGAGCTAGAGCCAGACATCCTGAAGAGTGAGGTTGAGTGGGCCTTAAGAAGCATTGCTAATAACAAGGCAACAGGAGACGACGGCATCCCAGCTGAACTGTTCAAAATCTTGCAAGATGATGCTGTCAAGGTAATGCATGCTATATGCCAGCAAATTTGGAAAACACAAGAATGGCCATCAGACTGGAAAAAATCAACTTATATCCCCATACCAAAAAAGGGAAACACTAAAGAATGTTCAAACTATCGAACAGTGGCACTCATTTCACATGCCAGTAAGGTAATGCTCAAGATCCTGCAAGGTAGACTTCAGCAGTTCATGGAGCAAGAATTGCCAGATGTACAAGCTGGGTTTAGAAAAGGCAGAGGAACTAGAGACCAAATTGCCAATATCCGCTGGATAATGGAAAAAGCCAGGGAGTTTCAGAAAAAGATCTATTTCTGTTTTATTGACTATTCTAAAGCCTTTGACTGTGTGGACCATAACAAATTGTGGCAAGTTCTTAGCGGTATGGGGATACCAAGTCATCTTGTCTGCCTCCTGAAGAATCTGTATAACGACCAAGTAGCAACAGTAAGAACAGACCACGGAACAACAGACTGGTTTAAGATTGGGAAAGGTACTGGCAGGGCTGTATACTCTCACCCTACCTATTCAACTTGTATGCAGAACACATCATGCGACAAGCTGGCCTTGAGGAATCCAAGGCTGGAGTTAAAATCTCTGGAAGAAACATTAACAATCTCAGATATGCAGATGATACCACTTTGGTGGCTGAAAGTGAAGAGGAACTGAGGAGCCTTATGATGAAGGTGAAAGAAGAAAGTGCAAAAGCTGGTTTGCAGCTAAACCTCAAAAAAACCAAGATTATGGCAACCAGCTTGATTGATAACTGGCAAATAGAGGGAGAAAATGTAGAAGCAGTGAAAGACTTTGTATTCCTAGGTGCAAAGATTACTGCAGATGCTGACTGCAGTCAGGAAATCAGAAGACGCTTAATCCTTGGGAGAAGAGCAATGACAAATCTCAGTAAAATAGTTAAGAGCAGAGACATCACACTGACAACAAAGGTCCACATAGTTAAGGCAATGGTGTTCCCCATAGTAACATATGGCTGCGAGAGCTGGACCATAAGGAAGGCTGAGAGAAGGAAGATCGATGCTTTTGAACTGTGGTGTTGGAGGAAAATTCTGAGAGAGCCTTGGACTGCAAGAAGATCAAACCAGTCCATCCTCCAGGAAATAAAGCCAGACTGCTCACTTGAGGGAATGGTATTAAAGGCCAAACTGAAATACTTTGGCCACATCATGAGAAGACAGGACACCCTGGAGAAGATGCTGATGCTAGGGAGAGTGGAAGGCAAAAGGAAGAGGGGCCGACCAAGGGCAAGGTGGATGGATGATATTCTAGAGGTGACGGACTCGTCCCTGGGGGAGCTGGGGGTGTTGACGACCGACAGGAAGCTCTGGCATGGGCTGGTCCATGAAGTCACAAAGAGTCGGAAGCGACTAAACGAATAAACAACAAGGCATGTGCAATTTTATTTTTAAAACTTCCCTCTCTTTCTTCAGGAATCCCCCTAAGTCTTAAGCAAAATTCCTTCTCTCTCAATTCTAGTAATGCAATTCCGTCCAGATCATTTTCTCTTGCTCTCTCCAATGCATCAAATCTATTGTCAACCTTCTTAATTCCTCCCTCAAATTTCATTTCCATTTTTTCCAATTTCTGATCAAGTCTTTTCTCAAATTCAGCAAATCTTTTATCATCTTGTTCTTTCATATTGTGAAAGGACTGGGCTATGGATTGTGTAGTTTTTAATGTAAATTCTTCAAATAACATTTTCATATAGTCCAACTCAGCAGATCCCCCAGACCCAACTCGCTAGCTTTCTAGCGGTCAGAATTTCGTCTATCCCAATAGTTTAAACTTTAATGTTATGCCTCCATCTAGTGACCAAATATTGTAATTACAGGAGGGAAGAAATCTATACTTAATAAGTAAAAAAAAATGTATCCAATCACAAGGCTTGGATTGGAACTTGAGCTTCTTAGTGTCAACATCCAAAACACAAGCTTTCCAAGGTCAATATTTTGAAACAGTATCCAATCACAGCTTTAAAAGCTAGCCACAACAAAACTTTCTCATACAGTCTAAAGAGAGTTTCAGTCTCAGCTCCAACAAAATCTGTTAATTAAGTAAAAAATCTTTTGTATAAAAATATAAAAAATAATAGAAATCAGAGAACAATTTTATCCCTGTAGAAATAAAATAAAAAATTCTCAGTAAAAAGAATACATCTTTTAGATTCCTTGCTCGGTTTATAATAAAATAGGTAAATCTCAATTAAAAATAATTCACAAAATAATGATAAATCCACCAAGAGAAATAGTATTTCTGTATTGGAAATAGCCTCTTAAGATCCAATAAGTAAAGTTGTTGTTGTTTATTCGTTTAGTCGCTTCCGACTCTTCGTGACTTCATGGACCAGCCCACACCAGAGTTTCCTGTCAGTCGTCAACACCCCCAGCTCCCCCAGGGACGAGTCCATCACCTCTAGAATATCATCCATCCACCTTGCCCTTGGTCGGCCCCTCTTCCTTTTGCCTTCCACTCTCCCTAGCATCAGCATCTTCTCCAGGGTGTCCTGTCTTCTCATTATCTGGCCAAAGTATTTCAGTTTTGCCTTTAATATCATTCCCTCAAGTGAGCAGTCTGGCTTTATTTCCTGGAGGATGGACTGGTTTGATCTTCTTGCAGTCCAAGGCACTCTCAGAATTTTCCTCCAACACTACAGTTCAAAAGCATCTATCTTCCTTCGCTCAGCCTTCCTTATGGTCCAGCTCTCGCAGCCATGTTACTAATGGGAATACCATTGCTTTAACTATGCGGGCCTTTGTGGTCAGTGTGATGTCTCTGCTCTTAACTATTTTATCGAGATTTGTCATTGCTCTTCTCCCAAGGATTAAGCGTCTTCTGATTTCCTGACTGCAGTCAGCATCTGCAGTAATCTTTGCACCTAGGAATACAAAGTCTTTCACTGCTTCTACATTTTCTCCCTCTATTTGCCAGTTATCAATCAAGCTGGTTGCCATAATCTTGGTTTCTTTGAGGTTTAGCTGCAAACCAGCTTTTGCACTTTCTTCTTTCACCTTCATCATAAGGCTCCTCAGTTCCTCTTCACTTTCAGCCATCAAAGTGGTATCATCTGCATATCTGAGATTGTTAATGTTTCTTCCAGAGATTTTAACTCCAGCCTTGGATTCCTCAAGGCCAGCTTGTCGCATGATGTGTTCTGCATACAAGTTGAATAGGTAGGGTGAGAGTATACAGCCCTGCCGTACTCCTTTCCCAATCTTAAACCAGTCTGTTGTTCCGTGGTCTGTTCTTACTGTTGCTACTTGGTCGTTATACAGATTCTTCAGGAGGCAGACAAGATGACTTGGTATCCCCATACCACTAAGAACTTGCCACAATTTGTTATGGTCCACACAGTGAAAGGCTTTAGAATAGTCAGTAAAACAGAAATAGATGTTTTTCTGAAACTCCCTGGCTCTTTCCATTATCCAGCGGATATTGGCAATTTGGTCTCTAGTTCCTCTGCCTTTTCTAAACCCAGCTTGTACATCTGGCAATTCTTGCTCCATGAACTGCTGAAGTCTACCTTGCAGGATCTTGAGCATCACCTTACTGGCATGCGAAATGAGTGCCACTGTTCGATAGTTTGAACATTCTTTAGCGTTTCCCTTTTTTGGTATGGGGATATAAGTTGATTTTTTCCAATCTGATGGCCATTCTTGTGTTTTCCAAATTTGCTGGCATATAGCATGCATTACCTTGACAGCATCACCTTGCAAGATTTTGAACAGTTCAGCTGGGATGCCGTCGTCTCCTGCTGCCTTGTTATTAGCAATGCTTCTTAAGGCCCACTCAACCTCACTCTTCAGGATGTCTGGCTCTAGCTCACTGACCACACCGTCAAAGCTATCCCCAATATTGTTATCCTTCCTATACAGGTCTTCTGTATATTCTTGCCACCTTTTCTTGATCTCTTCTTCTTCTGTTAGGTCCTTGCCATCTTTGTTTTTGATCATACCCATTTTGGCTTGGAATTTACCTCCAATGTTTCTAATTTTCTGGAAGAGGTCTCTTGTCCTTCCTATTCTATTGTCTTCTTCCACTTCCGCGCATTGCTTGTTTAAAAATAATTCCTTATCTCTTCTGGCTAACCTCTGGAATTTTGCATTTAATTGGGCCTATCTCCCCCTATCACTGTTGCCTTTTGCTTTCCTTCTTTCTTGGGCTACTTCTAGTGTCTCAGCAGACAGCCATTTTGCCTTCTTGGTTTTCTCTTTCTTTGGGATGTATTTTGTTGCCGCCTCCTGAACAATGTTGCCAACTTCTGTCCAGAGTTCTTCCGGGACCCTATCTACTAAGTCCAGTCCCTTAAATCTATTCTTCACCTCCACTGCATATTCCTTAGGAATATTAGTGAGCTCATATCTAGCTGATCTGTGGGTCTTCCCTAATCTCTTTAGTCTGATCCTAAATTGTGCAAGAAGAAGTTCGTGATCGGAACTACAGTCAGCTCCAGGCCTTGTTTTTACCGACTGTACAGATGTCCGCCACCTTTGGCTGCAAAGGATGTAGTCAATCTGATTTCGGTGTTGTCCATCTGGTGAAGTCCATGTATAAAGCCGTCTCTTAGGTTGTTGGAAGAGAGTGTTCGTTATGCAGAGTGAGTTGTCTTGGCAAAATTCTATCAGCCTATGTCCTGCTTCATTTTGTTCTCCCAGGCCATACTTACTTGTAATTCGAGGTGTCATTTGACTGCCCACCTTAGCATTCCAGTCTCCTGTGATGAAAATAACATCTCTTTTAGGCGTGTTGTCCAGTAAGTGCTGCAGATCCTCATAGAACTGCTCTACTTCAGCTTCTTCAGCATTTGTGATTGGGGTGTATATTTGGATCACTGTGATGTTAGATGGCTTGCCCTGAATTCAAATTGAGATCATTCTGTCATTTTTTGGGTTGTATCCAAGCGCTGCTTTAGCCACTTTACTATTAATTATGAAGGCTACTCCATTTCTTCTGTGGTCCTCTTGTCCACAGTAGTAGATCTGGTGGTCATTTGATGTGAAGTGGCCCATTCCAGTCCATTTCAGTTCACTGACGCCCAGAACGTCTATCTTTAATCTTGACATCTCACCAATAACCACATCCAATTTGCCCTGGCTCATAGATCTTACATTCCAGGTTCCAATGGTGTGTTGATCCTTAGAACATCGGATTCGCCATTCACCACCAGCACCATCGGCCGCTAGCCATCCTTTCGGCTTTGAGCTAGCTGCGTCATCACGTCTGGGGCTAGTTGAGCTCATCCTCTGTTCCTCCCCAGTAGCATTTTGACCATCTTCCAACCTGGGGGTCTCATCTTCCGATGGTATACCGACATATCCCTGGTTGTACAGATCCATTTAGTTTTCACGGCAAGAATACTGGGGTGGGTTGCCATTACCTTCCCCAGGGATCGCATTTAGTCTGACTGCTCTGTCATGACCTTCCCGTCTTGGGTGGCCCTTCACGGTTTAGCTCATGGCATCATTGAGGTGCTCAAGCTCCAGCACCACGACAAGGTAACGATCCTTTGCTGAAGAATAAGTAAAGTAGAAAAGTGAATTAAGAAGTGGGATGGTCGGAACTAGTGTCCCTTCAAAAACGCGGCTTGGACAAGATTCTCCCGCTTCTCAGCTGTTCCATTCACAGATTCCACGACCCTCTGGCAAGCTGCAGCTGTCCAGAAGACCTGAGCAGCGATTCCAAGCTTTCCTCCTTCCCGGGGAATGCTTCGGGACTCAGAATCTTGCCTGAGCCACCAGTTAAACACCGTGCTGCCGATCTAGCCGAGAGAGCTGGCTAAAAATGATCTTCCGCCATTACTCCCCCACTGGAAGCCCCTTCCTTTTGCCGATGTGTTGCTTTCTCTTGAGTGTTTTCCTTCTGGAAATATATCCACAGAGAGGCAGTTCCAGTTTACATACAGGATATTCTCTATGGGTCCTTCAAGAGTGAAGAGTTCATGTTTCTTTTTGAAGATGTTATTCTAATTTGACTATTCTCTGCTGGCTTGGTGGAGAATCTTTCCAAGAATCCCACTGCAGGAATCTTGCTGAAGTTCTCCAGGGGAAAAAAAAACGATCAGTGAGAGAATTAGGGTTTTTTGTCCATGTTTAAGATGACAAAGAAATAGAAGCACTGAGTAAGAGGCTCAAACATAGAGACTATAAACTGAGAGATTAATGTAGGTGAGCAGTGTTTTCAGGCTGATGTGTGCCATTAGCTCTTGATGGTTTCTCTTTCATAAACATATCCAGGGAGAGGCTGTTCCAATATCCACAAATAATGATATTCACTCCAGGCCCTTCAAGACTACTGTTCATAGTTGATATTTAAGATCTCTTTGTATTTTTTCTGACTACTCTCTCTAGGATTCATGGAGGGTTCTTGAAAGAATCCTGTGAAAATCATGTTGCAAATGTTCTCAGGATAAACCAGACCCTGAGTGAGTGATATTTGGGGGATAGCTCCATTAGTCACAATGAGGAGAAGCTGTGTGAAGAACTGAAACATTCAGGGCATAAGTTAAGGAACCTATGGAAAAACATCAGTTTATTCCAATAGAAGAGAATATCTGTAGCTCAGGGTTGAACTGCAGAGTCCTTGGTGCTCTCTAAGCTTGCTTGTTTGCTTGCAGACATCTCATTGCCAGACTAGGTAACATCATCAGTGCAAGTGAGTGTGGGGTTTGCTCCCTGTTTATATACAGTAGCTTGCCCTGCCAGTCTTGGGGGTGTGTGGTTTTCTCCTTGGTAGTTCCTTGATTAGAGTATTGTTTTTAGCTTGACTGTTGGTCTGGTGTTAATCTCTGCTTATCTGGGTGTAGGCTGCTGGAGAGGATGTGTTCTGGTCTTTTTGTTTCCTTCTTAGATTTTCATTGTCTGTTTTGAATGGTATGTAAATGTGGTTTATCTCTATGTGTCTATTGATAACTGATTGGTCTGAATGCCAAGCTTCCAGGAATTCCCTAGTGTTTTTGGATTTACAGATAGTCCTCGCTTAACAACCACAATGGAGACCGGAATTTTGGTTGTTAAGCGAAGCAGTCATTAATCAAACCTTATCTGATTTTACCACCTTTTTGTGGTGGTCTTTAAGCAAATCACCTTGGCTGTAAAGTGAATCACACAATTCGCCATTGATTTTGCTTGTCAGAAATCAGCTGGAAAGGTCAAAAATGACAATCTCATGACCACAGGATGCTGTGGCTATCATAAATGCGAACCAGTTGCCAAGTGCCCAAAGCGTGATCACATGACCATGGGGAGGGTGCGATGGTCGTCTGAGCACCAATTGTGAGTCGGTTTCTTTCCAGCACTGTTGTAAGTCTGAACCATCACTAAATGAATGGTCATTAAGTGAGGACTACCTGTAGCTTGCTCTAGGATGCTGAGTTTCCCAGTTGAAACTATGGTTGACTCTACGTCTGGTGAGATTAAAGAGTTCTCATTGTGTCCTCTGACTGGTAGTTGGTGTTCGTGGATGCGCTCTGCTAGTCTTCTGCCTGTCTGTCCTGCATAGTGGCTGCTACAGTCCTTGCTCTGTATGTTGTCGATGACCCCTGTTGTTTCTTCTTGGGCTCCTGGGTCTTTTGGTTTGCTTAAGATGTTCTGGAGGGCTTTGGTTGGTTTTTTGTGCTACAGTGATAGCAGGTGGTTATCATAGTCTGTGGGTTGTTTTGGAGATGCTTTTGATGCATGGCAGTGTTACCCTTATCATCGCTTGTGTTAGTTGTGCTGTAGTGCGCTCAGTGGTTGTGCAGTTTTTGATAAAGTTGCGTGGGTATCCATTTAGTTGGAAGATGTCGTGCAGGGGGTCTGTTTCCTTTTTTGGTGTTCTGGGTTGTTGCAGTACATTTGTACTCTTCTGAGTAATGTTCTTACACAGCTCCTCTTGTGGGAGGTTTATTGTTATTTGGGATTGGAGCCCTTGTGGGTTGTTCTTCTCTAGACTTGAGTTTCTAAGTTGTTGTTCCCTCTGCTGAGGAGGATATCCAGGACGGGTAGTGTGTTGCTTTTTCCTTCTTTCCTTGTGAATTTTGTTCCTTTGCAGACGTTCCTGATCATTTCATTATTCTTTTCTGTTTGATTTGTATATTATTCAACAGATTTCTTAGGTTTTGTCTGTTTATTACAGAGGCATTTTAATTTAAATCAAACAATGTTAAATATTTCACGTCTGATCTTTTGAACCTATATTTTTGATTGTGAATGAGAACTTATTTACTCATTCTGTGTAAGTTTTGATCTGCTTGTTTAATAGAAGCTCCTGAACTTTTTTCTTCTTCTTGAGAAAGAGGCATTGAGATCTTGAAATCTTTCTTAGAAGTAGCAATAGAAGACATAATAATTAAATTGCTGGGATAATAATGAAAAACTTTAGATCCTGCAGCAAAAATGTCACCTTAATTGCATCCTTTCTCTCCTTGAATCACTGAAAAATGAGCTGGCATGATATGTGATGGCCTGACTGCCATGTTTTAGTTTTACATTGTTTGGTTTTTTCTGTTGTGGTGAACTGCCCAGAGTTGTGCTACAAAGGGTGGGTGGCCATAGAAGTCTTATAAACAAACAAACAAACACTGAGCAATGAGCCTAGCAAGTGCTGCTGTTCATAAAGCTTTATTGTGGGAGGATTTAAGGGCAGTGACTGCTGGATTGACATGGCCTCATTTCTGCCCCTGCCCAGCATCACTTCCTGGTGAGAGAAACAGCCACCAATCACTATTCTGAATGCGCTGAAAATGATTGGCCACTCTGGGCAGATGCTTCAGATGAAGGATTTTGTCATCTTTCCAGTTACCTAAGTCAGCTCTCCTACTGACCTGTCACTCAGGCATTTCTGAACATTGGCCTTGCGGTTTTTTTGGAGTAACAGGATACCTATCTCCCAAAATAGCCCCAGTGACAAATCAGTGGGGCAAAGAAGGGGCAAACAATGAAGCACAAGGGAGATCACTGATGGATCAGGGGATGCTCCCTCTGCCGTCATCCAGCACCTTTTCCACGACACTGACCTGCTAGCAGGACTGTTGTTGGAGACCGGGGTGGTGTTCTTGTAGAAGGCTACTAGACCCATGTTCAGAAACAGCAGAATAGGAGCTCACGCATATGGTGGAAGGGTTGCAAGGAGCATCCTGGGTGCTTCTTTTCACCGCACTTTGGGTCCCTTTGCTGTGCCTGTGACCTTTCATTTGGGTAAAAGGAGAAACAAGCAAACCAACTGTAATTTCCAGCCTCCCAGACCACCTCTGCCTACCAGATGGTAACATCTTGGAACATCTTGCCCCCGGAGGTGAGATTAGCCCCATCGCTCCTAGCCTTCCGGAGGGAATTGAAGACCTGGCTCTGCCACCGGGCTTGGGGCAGGGAGGCGAATAGTCATGCTTGGGGTTGGCTAGTGCCTTGAAGTGCCCTTCCTATGCAATGACTGAATGAGAGCACAGCCATCTGGATTTTATTATATTTAGTAGCTTTGTGAAATTCTTTTATAGTGTTTTTATATTGGAATTTTATTATATGTTTATTGTTTTTTGGATTATATTGTTGAAAACTGCCAAGAGTCCCTCCGGTGGGAGGAGATGGGCAGTGACAAATTTGAGAAATAAATAAATAAACCCTCCCTCATATTCTTAGTCAACCCACAGGGATCTACCCATTGGGATCTACTGCCTTTCAGTGGAAAGGACCAAAAAATAGGCTCTGAAACCAGCATTCAGCTAGGGTGACAAGGCTGATTAGCTATTGCCTACCTGTTCCAGCCTTCCAGTATAGGGCGTGGGTCCTGGAGATCTCACTTGTGCTGCTCAAGGTGGTAAGCAACCCGAGTGAGATCTCCTGGGCTCTCCGTTTATCTGATGGCAGGCAGCAAAGCACAGGGAAGCTTGGACCAGCAATGGGGATGCAGGTCATTTGTCACTTCCGAATTTGAAATAAAGGCAAGGATTAACTTTACCTTGTGAGACGCATTGCTTGACAAGCTTCTGATTCTGCTTCTCATTCTAGGCTCTCACTGCTTGCTTCAGGCCATTCCAAAGATCTTCTGAAATTTGGACACTCCATACAGTATTTCTTTCCCGGTTGCACAAATCCAGGAGGCTGCTGTTTGTGGATATCCTGATTTCTCAGATATTCTTGCCTTTGTCTTACTGCTGCTTTACTGAGCAGTGTCCTTAGAGAGGCCTGCTGAATTACTGGAGCGAATGTCTCATTACGGTCAGTGCCATATTCCTGGGCATATCCAGACCTTGCTTTGTGTCCTAGGCTGGCCTTCCTCCCATGCCGTTGCTCATACTGCATCCGTTGGTGGGTTTTGATGGAAGCCTGTTCTGCAGATGATGGATGGTGGTAATAGCTTCTCTGCAGTATTTTAGTCCTGCATCTTACAGCCTGCACCTCATTATTTTATCTCTCTGTCCATCTATCATATTTATAAAGCCACTCATCTCACAAACCTGACTCTAGGCAGCGTACTATTAAATGACCAGTTAAAACACATAAGAACAAGAATTAAAAAACAAGAATTAAAAACAATTAAATGCAAATATACAGTAAATAAGACCGCAGGAGAACGTATACACACTGTTTAACCATCTTGCGGGTTCCCCGTTTCCCTGGGATCCCCAGGCCTGCCGGAAGAACCAGGTTTTCAGGGATTTCCTACATGCCAGTCAGGTAGGGGCTGCTCTCACCTTGGGGGGAACGATGCTCCAGAGGGCGGGGGCCAAGGCAGAAAAGGCCCACCTCCTGCTTCCGTCAGATGGAGCTCTCTAGTAGGCGGGATCTGCCACACGCCCCTCCTGCCAGACCTGATGGGACAGATACTGTAGATGTAACCAGGGAGAGGTGGTCTCTCAAATAACCTGGTCCCCTTTTAGTCAGGGAATTACAGTATTTTCCTCTCTTCCGCAGCATGCTGTCCTGGGCTCAAGGCTTCCATGCCTTCAGGCAGCATCCGCTGCCCTTTCAGCCACCTTGGCATATGGTCTGCTTTATAGTCATCTCCACTGTTCATATGCAGTACTTGAGGCTTTCTTCTTGCTGACTGAAGCCACATGTTTAAATGTCTCCAGTACTTTACGCTTTTCACTCAATAAGTCACAAAATATGAATCTTGTGAAATCATTTATGAACGTTAGGACGTTCTTTTCTATCTGGTGTGGTGACTTGCGTTGGCCCACAAATGCCACTCTGCAGTAGTTGTCTTTTTTTTCCCTCACTTTTTTCCTTCTTTGTACATTGATTGGCTGAATGTTTTTGGCCTTAATGCAACACGAACCTCTGGAGTGACTTACATACGGCTGCAACTTTAGTCCTTTGACTCCAGTGTACAAACTTCAGCTGGGACTCTCTTCTCCAGCCTGCTCTGCTAGAGATGTACACATTTTAATCGCTCTTCTTTGCTGCTCTTGCCTGATCTTCTAGTCAAATCACTTCTTCTGAAGGGGGCCTTTCATAAGCAGTTCTTCCTTCTTAGTTATATTACAAGGATCGCCCTTAATTCTTCCATCACATCTTTTCTCTGGATGTCTTTCACAAGAGCAGACTCGACTCTAGAACTGGGACATCTCTGGCGTCTTTTGAATTGAGCAGCTCTTTTCTTCTAACGCACAATGGAACTTTACAGAGCCTTCCTGGCATCTTTTCTCTTCTGTTGGAGCCTTCCTCGTCAAGGGAATGGTGGATTTCTACTCATGCCATTCTAGAAGCTGTTCCTTCTCTTCAATCAAAGTAGATGTGGCTGCAGAATCAAAGCAGATGCCATCGGGTGGCCCGTTGGATCGCACAGTTTTGCTCAATCTCCTCTCTGGGCTGAAAGAGCCTATGCCTTTGTTTTATCTTCCTTTCCTCAGCAAACCGATGTGAAAATGACCTGAGCCAATTAAAATGAAAAATTTCCTTCCTTTTTCATGGGCTTACCAATGGGTTCTTGGTTGAGAATTGCATCTTTTTTTTTTGTCAGATTTGTAGAGATCAGGAGCTTGTAAGCAATTTATCACCCCCTCCCTGCCAACCTTACCCGATGTAGCACTCCTGGTCTTCGGGCTGTATATGATTTGCATCACCTTCGTAACTCGTTCTGCTTACATGAAGGGATATATAACCTCTAACCTTGCAGTCTTCAGCACTCTTCGGGGGGCGGAGGGGTGCCTGGCCAGGCGCCCAGTGATCACTGGAGGTTTGTGCAGGCCAGTAAAAGTTTCTTGGTTGCATTCATCTCCAAGGGCTTTGACGAAGGAGAAATGTTGTCAGGCTTTCAAAATTCTGTTACTGCAGCCTGTATCAATAAAGTAGAGTTGTAGTATTTCTTGCAGGGCCTGTTTCCTGCCCTTGTCTACTCAAAGTTATTCTGACAATAACTGGCAGAAGAGATGCTTTTTGAAACACTGCCCAGTTAGCTCTGGTGAGAAAAACAAAAGAAGAAACCAAGTGATTAACGAAAGAATTTGCAATTTTGTAGAAGAGTATAAAGCAAAGGTTTGTTGCCAGGCTGCATGCAATGCGTGAGATAAACAACGTGTGTGGATTGTATCCATTCCTGTCTCAAACTTTACTTATACTTTACTTTAGCCTTTAGGAAAAGGTGACTCTGGTTTTGACAGCTCTCGTTCCTCCCTTATTGATTGCTTTGCATCTGACTTTTTTACATTAAAAAACTATTTTTACATTTTCTCCATTCTTTTTCTAAAACAAAGTTAATTTAGTCTACACCTAATGAGATTGATCCATTCCTCAAGGGGGGAATGGATTTCTTTCTCTCGTCACATGTTTCATCCTATAAAGTCAGGAGGTGGCCCTATAGAATTAATTTCATTTCTCTCAGATTCTTAGCCAGGCTGGTAGTAGACCCAGAAGACTTCTGGGGGAGAAGGTTTCAGTCCCCCAACCTTTTATCCCATTGGCTCAGTTCTGCTGCTACGGTGTTCAGGATCTCCAAACACTCTGAACCTGTTCTTTTAAATCTTTAGTGATTGAACTTCACCGGGTTTCTTGAAATTAGTTTTCTTAGAGTCCGAAGAACACATCTGATTAAGCTGATTTTTCATAACCCTTCTTTTCAAGATAGTCGTATATAGGTAGGATATTGCATGAGCACACCACCATTCTGCTACTAAGAAAAACCAAACCCATGACTGCCTTAAAAATAGCCGAGAAATGTTGTGCTGATGAGATCTGAACAGCTTCTTCCTAATTGTTTACAAAGCATGCACAGCAACCTGCCTGTTTCTTAAGTACATGCAAGATTGGATCTCAACTGCCATATTTAGACAAGATCCACTGAAATTAATGGATGTAAAGGAGTTATGAGATATATTGTCATGCGCTGCCTACCTCTGAATAACACTCAGACACTGGTTTGCGGATCAGGCTCTGGTTTATTTCAGGGCAGGTACAGCGTTGGTAGAAAAAAGCTGAGAGTGACAGGAGCGCGCCGGTGCGGGGTTTAAATACCCCGCGCCGGTCAGCGCCCCCTCGCTCACGGTCACGTCACCCCCCTTTGTCCCATGCGTTGCCCTGCCGGTGGGTGAGGGTTTCCGGGATCGCCCATCATCAGGTTTCCATTCCTCTGCTGATTGCTTTCAGCTGGGCGATCCCCGTTGTATTGCCGCTGATGGTTTGGGTGGCTCCGTGATTCATTTGGCTATTGTTTGTTGGCCGTTAGTCGTTGTAGGTTGATGGCTACTTAACTTGTACCCCTTCACCTATTTCCTTGTCATTGTCATGTGTGCCATTGCGCTGATGACTTTAGCTCAACGGCACTCATGACATACTGCCCCCTTTTCGAATAGTGTTCTCCCCCGGTTTTCTGGGTTTTCCCCGTGGAGCTGTCAAAACGCCACATTTTTTTTTTTTTTTTTTTCAAAGTTCCCGCCGGAGTAGTCGTCGCCCCTCCCTTTGCTCCTCCCTCTACCACGTGCCTTCCCAGGGTGTGTCCATGGTGCGCATGCTCGGGTTCTGACCTGGCGTGCGCATGCTCCAACCACACCCTGTTTGTTTGGCTCAGTTCGGCGAGGCGAGAGGCGTGGCTGGTCGGGTGCTTCTCAGCTCCAGGTAGGGCCCTTCTTTTCTTATTTAGAGTGCGTCGCCTTTGTTGTGTCTCCTGGGCGTTGCCCCCAGGTTGCCCTGTTGACTTGCTTGCCACTCCCCCGCGGCCGGGGGGCGGGGGGAGGGTGCTGGCGATCGTTTGTCACCACCCCGTGGGCCCGGGGCGGGGGGAGTGAGTCCCGGGGGGGGGAAGGTCCACCCAAGTCGCGGGCTTGGGGGGGGCCCTTTCCCTTGGGGCACGGGAGGCGGGGGGGGGCCTGCGGGGGGGGGTTTGGTTTTGCTGACCTTGGTTGCGGTTTGTCGGGGTATGCCCAGTGAAATGCTCTGGTCAGGTCAGGCGCGTTAACGTTGTGCGCCGCCACCCATTCCGGGTGGGGGAAGTGTTTCCACCTGACCAGATAGTGTAGAGTTCCTCGTTGCTTGCGGGAGTCGAGGATGTCCCTTATCTCGAAGTGGTGTTGCCCGTCGATCATTAGCGGTGCGGGCTGTGGCGTGCTTGGGTGCCATCGGGAGGTGGTTGCCGGTTTTAGGAGGCTGGTGTGGAACACCGGGTGGAGTCTCCGGAGGTTGTGTGGCAGGTCCAGGCGTATTGCTACCGGGTTCACTATTTGCGTGACTCGGAACGGCCCAATGTACTTAGGCCCCAGTTTTTTCGAGGGTTGGGTTGACTTTAGGAACTTGGTGGATAGATAGGCCATATCCCCCGCCTGGAACGTCGGTTGTTGGCGCCGGTGCTTGTCGGCCTGCTCTTTGTAAGCAGCCTGTGCCTCCTTCAGCGCCGCCGTGATTACTGGCCATGCTTCCGCGATCTTCCGTCCCCAGTCGCTGGCGTCCACCTGGGGTTCCGGGGGTTGAGGTAGCTCCGGTATGGGGACGAAGTCGCGCCCCGAGACTACTTCGAACGGAGTTTTCCCCGTGCTCGTGTGGACGGCGTTGTTGTATGCGACTTCGGCGAACGGGAGCAGTTCAGCCCAGTCGTCTTGGTGGTAGTTCGTATATGATCGTATAAATTGCTCTAAGGTGGCATTAAGAACCTCAGTGGCTCCGTCCGTCTGATGGTGCCAAGCCGTAGATAGGGCCTGTTGGGTCCCCGTCAGCTTCAGGAAGGCCCGCCAGAATTTGGAGGTGAACTGTGTGCCCCTGTCGGTCATCACACGTGCGGGACATCCGTGTAGCCTGTACACGTGGATGAGGAAGAGTTTGGCTAGCTGTTGTGAGGATGGGACCGACGTGCAGGGGATGAAGTGGGCCTGCTTTGAGAAGTAGTCCTTCACCACCCAAATGGCCGTTTTCTTCTGGCTGGGTGGGAGGTCCACTATAAAATCCATAGAGATTTCCTCCCATGGGCGGGAGGGTTCTGCCACCCGTTGCAATAGCCCCGCGGGTTTGCCTGGTGCCCGTTTGGCCCTAGCGCACGTTGGGCAGGACGCCACGTAGGTTTTTACGTCTCGCCTGAGTGCGGGCCACCAGAATTGGCGCCGTGTTAGGTGTAGGGTCTTGAGGAACCCAAAGTGTCCCGCTTGCTTGGCGTCGTGTGACCTATGCAAGATCGCCTGGCGTTGCGAGTCCGGGACGTAGATTCTGCCTTCCCCCCATGCCAGGTCTTGCGCCATCGTTACCTTGTCGGGGTTTGCCAGGAACCAGGGGTCGGTTTTGAGGGCGGCGGCGAGGTCCGTGCGCATTCCCCCTGGTAGTTGCGGTTGGCTTCTTTCCGTCGCCGGTTGTCCCGCCGTCGGCTGCGCCGTAGCGTCGAGCTGCCTCCGTGCGCCGCTTCGGGTGGTCACGGCCATCCCCAGTTGCGAGGCGGATAGGACCGTCCCAATGGTGTCTGGGGCGGGCTCTTCGTCTTGGGGCAGTCGGGAGAGGGCGTCGGCCAGGAAGTTCTTCTTGCCCGGCATGAACTTCAGCTGGAAATCAAAGCGGCTGAAGAATTGGGCCCATCGGACCTGTTTTGGGCTAAGGCGTCTAGGCGTTCGTAGGGCCTCGAGGTTCCGGTGGTCCGTCCAGACCTCGAATGGTTGGGTGGCTCCCTCGAGTAGGTGTCGCCATGTCTCTAGTGCCGATTTCACCGCGAAGGCTTCTTTCTCCCAGACGTGCCATCGCCTCTCTGTCTCGGAGAACTTCCTTGACAGGTAGGCGCATGGTTTCAGGAGCCCCGTGGAGTCTTTCTGTAGCAGGATGGCTCCCAGGGAGAAGTCTGAGGCGTCGGCTTGGACCACGAACGGCCGTTCTGGGTCCGGGTGCGCGAGGATTGGCTCCGTAGTGAACAGCGCTTTCAGCTTGTCGAATGCGGTCTGGCACGCGGGAGTCCAATTCAGCACTGTGCCTGGGTTCTTGGCGCGTCGGGTGTCCCCCACCCCTTTGGTTTTGAGGAGGTCCGTTAAGGGGAGGGCTATCTCAGCGAACCCCCGGGCGAATGACCTGTAGAAATTCGCGAATCCCAGGAAGCTCTGTAGTTGCCGTCTGTTGCGGGGCCGCTCCCAGTTTAGCACCGCTTCGACTTTTGCGGGGTCCATTTCGATGCCGTCCCCGGAGATTCGATACCCCAAATAGTCTAGGCGCTCTTTGTGAAACTCGCACTTTGTAGGCTTTGCATAGAGCTGCGCCCTTCTGAGCTTGTCGAGGACTTGCCTGACTAAGGTTACGTGTTCCTCGTGTGTTTTTGTGTAAATAAGGACGTCGTCGATGTAGACCAGGACCCCTTTAAACAGATGTTCATGCAGTACCTCATTGATGAGCTGCATGAACACCCCAGGGGCCCCCGCGAGTCCGAAGGGCAGTACCTTGTACTGGAAAGCGCCTAGGGGGCAGTTAAACGCCGTCTTCCATTCGTCCCCCTCCCTGATTCGGATGCGATAGTACGCCTCGCGAAGGTCCAATTTGGAAAAGACTTTGCCCGTGGACAGGTGGGCGAGCATGTCCTTCACCAGGGGTAAGGGGTATTTGTTGGACAGGGAAGCCGCGTTTAGGCCCCGGTAGTCGGTGCAGAGCCGTAGGGTCCCGTCTTTCTTCTCCCGGAATAAGACGGGGGCTCCGACCGGTGAGCATGCTGGCTCTATGAATCCCCTGTCTAGGTTTTTATCGATGAACTCCCGGAGGGTTGCCATCTCCTTCGGGGTCATCGAATAGATCTTTGGTCTAGGTAAGGGGACGTCGGGCAGTAGGTCGATCCGGCAATCCGTCTTGCGGTGGGGGGGTAGTTGGTCAGCCTCTGCCTCTCCGAAGACCTCGGAGAAGTCGGCGTATTGTTCTGGTAGGTCTGCTGTGGTAGCGGCGTTGTCTTGTGTGGTCGCCTCCGCTCGTCCTACCGTGGGGTTGCTTTTGCCAGCTGGTACTGGTGCTCGATACTCGCCGTCGCCGAATGTGAAGGTGCGGGTCGCCCAGTTGATCCGCGGGTTGTTTTTCGCGAGCCATGGCATCCCCAGGACTGCAATGGGCCGTCCGATGTGCGTGACTACGAACGATGTGCGCTCGGTGTGAGTGCCCATTTGCAGGGTGACCGGCTCGGTTTGTAGCGTGGCTGGTTTCCCTCCCGCTGTAGAGCCGTCCAGCTGGTGGAATGCCAGCGGCGTGGGGAGGGGGAAGCAGCGGAGGTCGAGTTTGGCGACTAGGTCGGGGTGGATGAGGTTTTTTGAGCACCCCGAGTCCACTAGTGCCGCGGCCATGGTGGCTCCGTTGCCGGCAGAGAGTTGAATTGCTGCCAATATTACGGAGCTTTTGTCGTTTCGTTGAGGTGGTCCGCGTTGCTGTCCCACCGCCTGCCTCGCCACGCGTCTCAGAGCAAGCGGGGAGCATTTCCCGCCGGCTGGTCGGGGTCGGTATTGTCCTCTTCCCCCCAGTAAGCGTCCCAGCCCTCTTCCGGTGTCGCTGTGGCCACGGTCATTCGGCGGTGAGGAGGCGGCCCCGGGTTGGGTGGTTTGGGGCTAATTTTCGGGGTGGGCTTGGGCGCGCTGGTCGGCGGTCGGTTGGCGAAGCAATCCGCCGTCTTGTGCCCTAATT
Organism: Candoia aspera; assembly: GCF_035149785.1. Lineage (NCBI taxonomy): Eukaryota > Metazoa > Chordata > Lepidosauria > Squamata > Candoiidae > Candoia > Candoia aspera. The sequence goes on along the minus strand of NC_086153.1, from coordinate 235,461,789 downwards.
TGCCACACCTCCCGCAGGGCTCCCGGTTGAACTTCTTTTTTGGGTATATGGGGCCGGCCATCCCCCCGTGTGGTGCGGGTACCTTTTTCCCGGCATAGTTTGTGTCTTCCGTGGTTGTCATGAGGAAGGTGCGGTGCGCGTGTTCGGCTTTCCCCGCGAGGTGGATCCACCCGTGTAACGTTTCTGGGTCGTCGCGGTAGAGGGCCCATTGGAGAACGTCGCGGTTGAGCCCCCTTTTGAAGATTTCCAGCAGGGTGGTCTCGGACCAGTCGCTGACCTTCCCCGCGAGGGCTTTGAACTCCAGGGCGTAGTCAGGGACCGTGCGTGTGCCTTGTTTAAGTCTTTGGAGTGCGCTTTTCGCCCGTACTTTAGCTAGGGGGTCTTCGAAGTAGTTTTTCATCTCTTTGATGAAAGCAGGGAAGGTGGCGAGGGCGGGGGAGCTGGACTCGTACAGTTGGACGTACCAGTCCGCCGCCCTGTCTTGGAGTTTGATCGCCACGGCGGCGATCTTGTCGGCCTCGGAGTCATAGGAGTGTCCGTGCCTCCCCATGAACTCCCTAGCGTTGGTCACGAAAAACGAGAGTTTTGTGGGGGTCCCATCGAAAAAGATGGGGAAGTCCTTTGGGGCCCGAGCGTTTTGTGCGGCCCCGCCTCTCGCTTCCCGGGGTGTGGTGTCGGCCGCCTGTGCCGTCTGCTGGCCCTCCGCTGGCCCGTGTGGGTTCGGTGCTTCGCTCGGGGTGTGGGCTTGTGCGGGGACGTCGTTGGGTGGCGCGGGGGGCATAAGCGCCTGTAGCATGGTCCGGAGTTCCGTCAGTTGAGCCCGCATGGCCGCGAGTTCAGCTCGTGCCTCCTCGTCCACAGCCCGCGCCGCCGCTGGGGCCGGTTCCGTTGGCGCGTCCTCGGGGGTGGGTTGCCGGCGGGGTTCGTCGTCCCTCTGCCGCGGGTCCGCTTCCTCCGCCGTCTGATGGGTGTCTCCGTCGTCCTCCTCCGTGTTGAGCGCCGTGGGGCTGTCGCTCCACGCCCGTTGCTGGGGTGCGATGTGGGGCGCGGGGTCCTCCGCTGGTTTCGGAAGTCGTGCTGCTCCCTCCCGCGGTCGGGTTGCCTCCGTCGCCATCTCCCCTTGGGGTTGGAGCTGAGGCTCGGGTCGGGTGGGGTGGGCGTCCATGGCTCCGGGAGTCCGCGGTGCCTCTGGCCTTGGTCGGTCCTCCTCTGTCTCTTGCCGCGCGGCTCGCCCTCCTTGCCCGCGCCGTTCCGGCCTCATCTTGCTGGTCTTCTCGACGTCTACTCCTCCCGCGGCTCGTTGTCGTCCGGTGGGGCTCGGCGAGGCTGAGTTTATGACTCTCAGCTTTATGTCATGCGCTGCCTACCTCTGAATAACACTCAGACACTGGTTTGCGGATCAGGCTCTGGTTTATTTCAGGGCAGGTACAGCGTTGGTAGAAAAAAGCTGAGAGTGACAGGAGCGCGCCGGTGCAGGGTTTAAATACCCCGCGCCGGTCAGCGCCCCCTCGCTCACGGTCACGTCACCCCCCTTTGTCCCATGCGTTGCCCTGCCGGTGGGTGAGGGTTTCCGGGATCGCCCATCATCAGGTTTCCATTCCTCTGCTGATTGCTTTCAGCTGGGCGATCCCCGTTGTATTGCCGCTGATGGTTTGGGTGGCTCCGTGATTCATTTGGCTATTGTTTGTTGGCCGTTAGTCGTTGTAGGTTGATGGCTACTTAACTTGTACCCCTTCACCTATTTCCTTGTCATTGTCATGTGTGCCATTGCGCTGATGACTTTAGCTCAACGGCACTCATGACATATATAAAGCTGTGATACCTTGAAAGATTAAATCCATTCAGTACATTATCATCACTATCAAATACCACAGATAATATCTTCAGTGCTTGGCATGTTCTGTTCATCCTACTATGAGAACATCCCCAACTGTGGAACTCAATCTTCTGATACCCAGACTTGGACTTTGCTGCAGACTCCTACAAACCCCAAATGCTGAGCAGAGACTTTAATTGAGCCAAGACAAAATGATGATCTCTCATTCATCCTGTCTGAAGCCAAAGCCCACCATGTAGCTAAGCCTGATCCAGAGCACTACGTGAGCAAAGACACGTACCGAAACGTTACTTGTGCATTCTCTGTTAAAGGGGGGGGGGGGGGTCACTAGCTCTTTTAAATACTATACAATAGAATCTGGCAAGTCAGACCAATCAAAAATTGTAAGTGTAAAGTATAAAATTCAATTCAGGTAAACAGATGACATTTCAGATAAGAAAACTTCCAGCACTGTATAAAGTATACTTTGCTTATAACAAAACAGTAACACATTTATTGTGTCACCATTCCATTTCTTCTTGATGGTTGGTGTAGAGATCACTCTTAAGCTACTATTTTCTTTTTACTTTTTCACCTCCCTGATTTCTCCTAAAAGTTTATTACAAAGACTGAAACCAAACAATTCCTTGAAGTCCTCCCAAAGTAAACCTTTTCTCTTGAATCAGAATGTGTCTTTTCATCAATCCACCAATGGCTGCCCCACTAAGTATGGCCCTTGCAATTGGTCCTTTAGTGGCCCCAGGCACTTCTTAGACAGGAGGAGAAATCACAGAAGACCTCCTTGGCTCCTGATTGGGCAGGGAGAACTGGGCCGGATAAATTAAGGGAGGGGAGGGCATTGCTCAGGTTCAGAGATGAAGTGAAAATATGAGAAAACTATGACTTTTACCTGATGCTGGGAAAAAAAGATGATGCAGACCAATTTGAGAAAAACTGGGACACCAAGAATTAAAAAAAAAAAAAAGAATTCCCCTCCTAAAATGGATAGATTTTGTATGGATACAAATCCTCCCAAGGAGAATGGAAATCAAGCTTTCTGAATCAGACAAGACATACCTGGAAAGTGTGAGATCAGATTCCCTGTGGATCCGATTATCCTGGGAGCTCTGGGTCTGCCCTCAGAGATGATCAGGTGGGTCTCTGCACAGCCCTGATTGGGACATTACTGGGGACTTACCTTTAAGGTTAAAATAAGTTTTTTTTTCATTATAGGTTGAATGGAGAATGTATTACACGGAAAGGAAAACAGAAGGACAAGGACCCCACAGCTTGATCATCCATTCTAGATGCTGCTTCTTCATGCTTGCCTGTTTGATTTATCTGTTTTTATTTCCATTCAGAATATGGTTAGGAAGAGTCAGAATTTAATATATTTCAAGTGAAAGTCTGCCAGTTTGGTCTAATGCAGTGATGATGAACCTATGACATGCGTGTCAAAGGGGACACGCCACGATGTTTTGGGTGACACTCCAGCATTCACTAACGCCCGACAACAACTATTCTCCCTGTTTGTGTTACCAAAGAAACTAAATGAACAAACGGCCCTGCAACTCCCCCCACCCTCCTATCTCCCCCCCCGTCTCTGAGCTTTTGGCCGCCCTGCACTGTGCCTTGTGGGTGTCAAGCAGCCCCAGAACCTCGTAGCTCTGGGGATGCTCGCCACGCCCGCAGCCACCCTCCCACCTCCAAGGCCCCTGCCGCCCTGCCCTGCCCTGCCCCGGCTCACCTGGCCGTCTTCTTGCTCCCTCTTGCAGGAAGCGGTTCCTGCAGAAGCCGCTTGCAAATTGTGCGAAGGGGCGCCTTTGAGTGATGGGGCGTGCTTTTGCTGGCTTCCTCGAAGGGGTAAGAATGGTAATTTTTAAAAAATAAATATGTAAAGAATGGTTTCTCTTTTGTTCGGGGGGGGGGTGTGCAAACCCAGCAGAGCCAAGTTAGATATTTTCCAGGTTTGCCATCACTGGTCTAGCTGTTAAGGCTCCAGGCTAGGAACGAGGAGACGGTGAGTTCTAGTCCTGCCTTAGGCCTGGAAGCCGGCTGGGTGACTCTGGGCCAGTTGTGCTTGCCCAGCCTATGATGTCAGGCTCAATTGGTTGGTCAATTCCTGTCGCAACCAATGGATCATTCAGTTGATCCAAAAAACGGGAAAAATGCTAAGAAGAAAAAAAAAGTGGAAGCCTGAACTGAGGACTTTTCTCTCTATTCAGCTGAAAAATGCCAAGCTACAAGAATGAAAGTTACCACACAAACCAGTTCATGGAAGCTCTTTCTTACTCTCTGCACACTCACCCATCCAGCAGGAGTCATAGGAGTTGTGTTTCTTGATTTTGTGGTGTACTGCAACATTATAGATTTATCTTATTTCTATGGTTTTACTCTCAGAGGTTTTCTGAGATTCCAGTTGAAAAGCTGATGTCAACACAAGCAGCCTGACAAGAATGAAACCATTAAAAGGACATCTATGCCATGGTTGCTGGTTGGAGATTTCAGAACAGAGAAAGCCAAAGGATCAAAGAAATGAGTGAGGTTTCGGACTAAGAATTCAATGTTGCTAGGTAGCCAGGTGTCAGTCAGTGAGAATCCAGAGAGATAACCAATGAAATCTGGGGGGAAACATCAACAGCTAAACAGCCAATCAGATAATGAGACATTGTGCTTATGTCACAAAGGGCTGATCTGCATGACCAGGACGCCCAGTTAGGCATACAGGACCCCGACCGTTTCTAGAGGGCAAGATCAGGTGACGTCCTGCCCTCATCCCCAGACCAGCACCAACACAGTCCCCCCTCCTGTCTTCCTGCTCCAAGATGGAAGTCCTTTCTGGCTCCTGCCAGCTCCAGCAGTGCTTCCCAGTTTGCCTGTATTGCTTTTCTTCCATCTGGGCACCTCCTACTGGGTGCAGTGGAAGGAACAGCCCCCCATCCAGGTCAGTGGTTGCTGCCCTGCACGGCCAGTGTTTTTTTCCCTCAGGACCCTTCCCACTTCAACAAATTCTGGAGGATCCCAAAAGAGCTATTGTTTGTATGGCTTATATTTATCGATACTTGCTGTATTAAAACTCAAAATGGATGCATTCACTGCCACTATGGCTTCGCACGATAGTCTGATGGAGTTTTAATATTGTGGTATTTTTCAGCATAGGCTGGCAAATAGTTTTGTTTTTGCAGACCCCTGAGAAAATCTTTCTGGGCGCTAAAGGAAAATGTGCTTGGAATTCTTCTGAAGACTGTGGCCCTTTAGTCTCTCTTCCTAGGGGCAGGCATAGGCCAGTCTACCCTCTGTATTTCTTCAGAGGATAGAAAACTTCTGCTGTTTAGAAATTTTTTCTTTCCTTACATTCTCCTGCATTCTTGGTACCTCCATATGAACCTGAAAATCATCTCAGAATTATGAGCCTCTACTAGACATGTAGAGATGACCTTGTCCATGATGCTTAATGATTTAGAATGCTTAAATATGCTTCTGCTAGGAAAGGTTGGAATTTAATATACATTTTTCTTATTTGAAGTAACACCTTTGGCCACTGATTATACCTTGATTAGCTTCTGGTTTGCCATTGATTTTGACTGTACTGCAATTGCATCATTTTACTGTAACTAATTATTCTGTTTAATCATATATATATATATATGTATGTATGTATGTATACGTATATTTGTATTTCACTAAAGCAAAACATATTTAGCTCAGGGTTGGACCCAATACGGATGTATGATTTTACATCAGGTTCTCAGAGTTTTTCTATAACTTGTTGCTGGTTTGCCTGTTATCTCAATAAATTTTGAATTGATTTTTTTTCAGTGCAATTTATCTCAGTGGCCATCCTCTTTCTACTTGCTGGAGCCTTATAAAATACAGTAAAACAAACTGAACTTCCAGGGAGAAGTGGGCATTCTGGTTTCTTCAAAATGTGTTTCTGTGTCAACTTTTATATTCTTTTATATTCTATGTAAACTTCTAAGTGATTTAATATCCTTAGAATGAAACTAAGAAATGGTGCCAGATGTGTTTTTTTCTTTTTCCTCACCTTACCCCTTTTCTTGTGTGCTGCATACATTAATTTGTAAGGTGGTGTAATATCTCTAAATCGATTTCTGCATCAGTCCATTTGTCATAAGTAGGGTGAGGATTTCTATGACCTAAAAACGTTAGAAATATGCAAGCATTTATGTCCTTAAAACCGTTTAAATATGACCAATTAAACCAAAAATATGACCAATTAAACCAAAAATATGGCTTTACAATTTCTATGAAATTAGCACCCAATTTTCAAAAATCTGTGCTTACACACACACACACACACACACACACACATTAAAAGGTTTATTCTTCTTCACTTTCAGTGCAGAAGTGCTAATACTGCAGGAATCAAATGAACATTTTGAGAGTAAAATGGTCATCCCTGGATTAGTTTTCATTAACAGCAGAATTGCATTGGATGACCACGTGCATCTTGAGGTTATCAAACTCAAAACTCCTTCTGTTGTCCACCAGTATGTTCTTGTATCTGGAGAAACTCCAACATCACAAGAGGTTATAGGAACAAATTTGAAAAAAGCAAACTCTTCTGGAGAAAATTCTGGCTCGAAGTCTTCAAATTTTGCTTCGAGTCCATTTAGCATGTTATTAATTTGGCAAAATGTTGAATAACCCAGATTAGATTGCAGCACTCTTTGCAGTTTATCACTAATTTTTTCAGCCACTTTCCCCTTTGCTTGCTTTAAATCACTCTCAGTTTGTTTTACAATGTTCAGTGCATCACTGAGTTCCATTCCTACAGTTTCAAGGTGGGTGTGTCGTGACTAAGCAAGAATCCTGCTGAGATGAGGAAGAAGTCTCTAGTGTTTTATTACTGCTATTGTAGACAGAAAATCCTACCAAACTGAAGAAGCGTGGGAAAACCCAGACAGATAAACCCCAAAAGTCAAGTCAGGTCTGTTCTGGGTTTCTTTGAATAACAGCTCAAATTATCTAAACTACACATGCATTTTCCCCCCTGGATAGGGGCCCCCTCCTGCTCACCATCAGCACTCATGACAGGGTGATTGCTCTTGATAATCCACTGAAGTTAAATCCTATATATGCTAAGTTTCCAGCCAAGGTTTCAGAAAAGGAATCTTGCACAATCTTGATGGAGGAAGATTCACAACAGTCAAATTCTTCAACTATCTGCTGCAAGGAAGCATAATTTGTGAAATAATACATAGCTGCATCCAGCCAAGTCCCCCAACGTATCACAACAGGTTGGGGAGGGAGAGCCAAAGTAGGAGCAATTTCTTTGAACTTTTGTACTGAAAGTGGAGCTTTAATGAACATTCTTTTCCCATTCGAAATTATCTACATCAGGATAGTTGCTTCAAATCTCTTTAGCCACTCTGTGTAAACCATGTGCAAGGTATGTGATATGGATCATTTTTGGATAAAGAAGTTTAAGTCCCTTGGCTGCTTTAGTCATGTATGGAGTGGTATCTGTTACAAAGAGAAGGATATTTCCCCCTTTTACACCATCCAGCCAGAGTAGTTTCATAGAATTGTCAGAGCATAGCAATAGTGGAATTGTTTACTTTTTGTAGAGTTTCACATGTTAGAAGAAATACTTCACCAGGCTTGTCACATTTCAGAGTGCCAATAATAACATTGGCTACATATCTTCCATTTACATCACTTGTTTCATCTATTGAAACCCATATCTTATTGTTGTCAACAGCAGATCTTATCTTTGCTAACACATCTTCATAGCAGGCAGAGATGTAATTTTTCCTTACAGTTGATTCATTTGGAATTGGGTGACTGGTGTACTTCTCCAAAAAATGCCTGAGGCTACCACTACCTAATTTCCTGAAGGGAATATTTGAAGTAACCATCTTTGTACAGAGATCCTTACAAAATTCTGACTAGGTATTTGTTGAGCCTGCAGTTGAAGAAGAAGCTCTCTCGAAAAGGAGATGTTGCCTGTTCTCATTGAAGGTAAATCTTGCTAAACAACTGTTGTGTTTCGCGGTATCAGAATGTCGTTGAATATTAAAACACTTTTGGGCCGATAGCTTAACTTCACACAATTTACAAAACAAAATACCACAATTGCTACTGAAAATCTGCTCCCCAAATTCTTGAACAAGACGCTGTAATTTCACACTCCCTGAACATCTACTAGTAGGCATGTTGAAATCAGATTGCAGCTCTCAAGTGACTCCACCACACACCCCTGAGTTGGGGAGCAAATGAGATAAAGAAAAAAAAAAAATAGGCAAATTCTTACCTTTTTTTCAGGCCTGGTCAGAGCAGAAGCCTTTTCCCTTTCCCTCCCTCCCTCACACACACCCCTGAGTTGGGGAGCAAATAAGAAAAAGAAAACAAAACAGGAAAATTCTCACCTTTTTTTTTTTCAGGCCTGGTCAAGGGAGAGGCCTTTGTTCCCACCTCTCTCTCTCTCTCTCTCTCTCTTACACACACATATACACATACCTCCCTGAGTTTGGGAGTGAATAAGGAAAAAACAACAACAGGCAAATTCTCAATTTCTTTGCTGGCTTGAACTTGCTGGCTTATCAGGAGGGTTGCCAATGACCAAAATATGACCAAAATATGATACTTATTACAAAATTAAGTAGAAATGTGACATAACACCTTTCAAAAGTCAAAATATGACTTTTCAGGCAACCTAAAAAGCATCTAATTCTCACCAGATTACTCTAAAACATGTTTTAATTTACGTATAAATTCAAATAAAGGTTCCAGAAAAAATATGACATGTCATAGAAATCCTCGCCCTAGTCATTATATTATGAAATACTAGCTCAGGACATTTTGTTGTTGAGAGTGAGCTGTGAAGATGCCGCAGCACCTGCCACTTCAAATCCAAGTGTCTTCTGGCAGCAGGAAGCAAGAAGAAGCAGGGAAATTTGAATGATCCTGAGGAAGAATTAACTCCTCCTCCCCCTCCCCCTCCCATACATGGTTGCCCAACAATTTAGATCAAAACTTGTGGACACATTTGAAAAAAAAATACTCAATTGACATTCAGTTTCAAGGAAAGAAAAGTATGGTTTTCTTTCCCCAAGAGGAGGGGGCATCATCCGTTTTATGTCTGAGTCTCTTTTGTGCTCACCACAACCCTTCTGGATTGTTAAGGAACAGAAGGGCTAACATCAGTTTAAATATCCATCACAGAATTGACTCTGCAATGCATCTTTTGGAAGGAGCGTTTCTCACCCTTCGAATACCAACCGCCTCTCTAGATGTCCTGACCAAGAAGGAATTCTAAGGAAAACACTCCATGGATACTGCAGAATGCCTGTAAATGGTTTACTTTTGAGTTTAAAAGTTTCTGCTCTACTTTCCAGGCTCTCTCAGAGCCAGAAGGACAGTCACCAGGGGACAGCAAAGACAGCTGTGCACCGATCCTTGCTTGAGAAAGTGTCTTAACAGTCCTCCCTCTCAGCTGCCTGCATGTGTGTAAGAGAGAAAAACCATTTAGGAAAGCCAGGGGGTCCCAGGCAGGCTTGGCTAGGTGGCTCCTGATCTTGCCTGAAGGCATGAAGGAGGCTCAAGGACTTGAACAGGAGGGATTGAACAGGAGGGAGTCACAAGGGGGACTGGATGCAAAGAGAACAGACCATTGACAGGAGATCCTTCACTATTAAGCAATATGTCAAAGGATAGGATAAATAGGGAAAAAGAATCTCTCTTTCTATTTCTAGAAAAAGAAAGATGGCCATTTTTATGAAGATGAGACTTCAGAGAGAGTCACTCAGTGGAGAGACTGTGGATTGTATAGAATGCGAGTCATAATAATTCATAAGATAAAGATGAAATCTTTTGAGATTCTTTCTTTGGAATGGCCAGAACCACCAGACCAGTTTGAATATTTTCAAATAACCCCATAGTTCTAAAGGAATTACAAAACCAAGATGGACACTTAGAGACGTGACTGAATTTGGAAACCTTATAACACCAAATTGGGAGCATTTGCTGGGACTCTTTTATAAGTTGCTGGGTGATAAAATATGCAGAAACTGAACAAGTTAAACACTGATTAAACTGATGCAGAATTTAGACAGAATAATTGATATGCAACAATGGGAATTTCAATGGAAGAAAAATATTAAATTTACAGAGAATATTATACTTGAAGAAAACTGGTATAAGATGTTTTCTTGATCACATGTTACTCTAGTTCTCAATGTCTAAAATTGTAAGTTCATTTTCCAAAAAATGTTGGGAATGTAATGACTAGATTTGTTACATAAAACCACATTGCTACACTGCAAATTATTTTTTCCCCTCTTCTTTTTTTATGACTCCATTTTCTTTCCTTTTAAAATGCTTGGTAGAAAAAGAGGTTTAAAACCCAACAGGGATTGGGTGGATCCCTAAAGCCTTTTGCCCTAGGCCTGCTACCCAAGTCCCTCCCATCCTGCCATTCCTCACAGGACACGTTTTTCTCTGCTTTTCCATTTGAAAGAGCAGCAGATATCCTCATCCACCTTGCCTGCTCCTTCCAGGCATGGCCCCCCTTGTCAGAGGCCAGGCAATGGGGTCTGCAAGGCACTCTTGACCAGGGACAGGGAGAAAGGAAAACTCTCCCAGTCCCAGAAGAGACTTTGAAAAGGAGCTCCATTTGGAGCTGGATATTGAGCGAGCATCATGTTAATGTTTCTTCCAGCTATTTTAACTCCAGCCTTGGATTCCTCAAGCCCAGCATGTCGCATGATGTGTTCTGCGTACAAGTTGAATAGGTGGGGTGAGAGTACACAGCCCTGCCGTACTCCTTTCCCAATCTTAAACCAGTCCGTTGTTCCGTGGTCTGTTCTTACCGTTGGTAGTTGGTCGTTATACAGATTCCTCAGGAGGCAGACAAGATGACTTGGTATCCCCATACCACTAAGAACTTGCCACAATTTGTTATGGTCCACACAGTCAAAGGCTTTAGAATCGTCAATAAAACAGAAATAGATCTTTTTCTGAAACTCCCTGGCTTTTCCCATTATCCAGCGATATTGGCAATTTGGTCCCGAGTTCCTCTGCCTTTTCTAAACCCAGCCTGTACATCTGACAATTCTCACTCCATGAATTGCTGAATTCTACCTTGCAGGATCTTGAGCATTACCTTAGTGGCATGTGAAATGTTCGATAGTTTGAGCATTCTTTAGTGTTTTCCTTTTTTGGTATGGGGATATAAATTGATTTTATCTAATCTGATGGCCATTCTTGTGTTTTCCAAATTTGCTGGCAGGATATTATATGTAACTAGGGAATACCCTTTAAGGGATCTTGGATGTGGACTTCGATTATGCAGTCGTGGCTACCGTCTTGACTTTTTTACCCCCAGATCCTACAGAAGCTCCTGGACATAAATCTAAACAAAGACTCAACTTGCAGATTTTTTTCCCTAAAAATATATAGGGGCCTACATAGAATCTGGAGACCTTCTTTAAAATGAGGTGATGCTTTGCAGTGTACCAGCCTTCAATTTAATTTGTTTAAAACTTGGGCTTCTTCAGAAAGACTGTTTAAGGTATACCTGATGGGCATCAAAGAAAGAGTTTCCAAGAATATTTTGCCCACTGCATTGCACTGGTGACCCCTTTGCAAACGATATGCATATTAATTTGTAGGCTTGTGTAAAGCTAAGGGATCCTCAGCTCCAATCACATGTTTGCCAAAGCCCCCTTTTTTGCAGCTCCCAAAACAAAGCAACGTCAGCTTCTACGTGACGGCAGAGGAATCTGCGCCCAGCATTGAAAGGCTTGTTTCACTGGGTTTTGATATGTGGCAGACCTTGACCCAGAAGCAAAATGTTTCTGTTGTAGGCACCGAGGGAAGAGGGCCTTGCTGGTCCACCTGAGGATGCTGCTCTGCAAACACGTCCCACCTTGCACTAGCTATTAGCTAGCAAGTGAAAACCTTGAATGCACTTTTAACATTGTTTGTTTGATGCTAGTTCTGAATTCCACAAGCCCTTTCCATCTCTTGGTAGTGCTGTAGAATTGAAGACTAGGACGCTCGGGTCTTCATCCAGGAAAAGAGTTTATTGTGCGCACAGGTTCAGACAAGCTCAGGCTTCAAAAATCTGAACCCCAATGGTTCATGGTCCTAACTCTTTTATACCCCCTCTGGGTGATTTATTCAGTATAGAATACGTGTCAACCCCCAGATATAACAGAGAGGGACGACGGGTTCCTATGCAATCTATGCAATCAACACTATGCAATCAATACCAGGATGGCTTCTGGATGTGCCAAAGGAACCGGGGGGGTGTGTATAAGGCAGGGGCTCCACTAGGATGTACTAAACAAGTCTGGTGGGCTTCCTTTCTGTTCCTTATCTTTGCTCAATTAGCTGCTACAGAATACACAAACATTCCTGTTTCTTATCTGCCCATCTGGTTCTCCCCCACATACCATACTCTCAACAGATAATTTACTTACAACAGATGATTTACTTATAATAGATAATTTGCTTACAACAGATAATTGCCTTACAATAGATAATTGCCTGAGGAAGGGGCTTAGTTCTCTAATTCCACCTCATTCCCCCCTTTGAAAGTATTCCGCCTTTTCAGGGCAGATTACTTTCACTAAGGTCATCATCAGGGATAGACTGATATTCCCACATGGCCAGGACTTGTGAGGTAGCCTCCCTTTTTGCTAATAGAGAGACGCTGTTGGTAATTGCTTTCATGAAAATTGATAACACACAGGGCAGTATCACACACCCCGCAGCGATCAATGCAATCAGGGCCACGATAGCCTGGAGTCCTGGTAGCTTTGGGAACCATTCTCCAAAAACATCTCCCAAATCTAGTCCTTTCCAGGTCTGTACAGGCACGTGGGCTAGTTTCACCATCCTATCTGTGATCTCTCGTACCACTTTTCCACTTTCATCTATTTCAATGCAACAATTTAACAGATTAAATTTTCCACACACTCCTCCTTCTTTTGCTAATAGATAGTCTAGCGCTAAGCGATTTTGCATTATATAGGTTCGTGATTTCACACTCTCCTGTGCCAGCTGCGTCAAGCTTTTAACAGTTTCATTAGTGATCATCTCTAAAACGGCCTGCAAGCGTATTAAGTGGTTAAGCAAATATAGAGGGGTGCGGTAACCATACATTCCATCTTCCGCCCAAGTGGCTGGTCCATATACCTGAACTATTCTTTCCAGGGGCCACTCGTCATTATTCCATTTTCCGATGCTAGGGACAGCCCTTCTTTTTCGGGTATTTCCGAGCTCATCATACACTGGTACTCCCAGAACCTGTCGTTGTGTCAGCGGCAACAAAAAGAAACCTGGCCTAATGATTCCCATTACACATGCTCCACACCAATTAGGTGGTAATTGTGCATAGGCATACTTGCCACAAATCCAATAGAACCCATCAGGGGCTGTCCAAGGAAGGGATGGGTTCTCAGGATCAGCGAGATATCCCAGAAGGGCAATTTTCCTTAATGCTCGCTCACTGTCCCCGGTGGTCCGGTTCTCGCCCGACCACCATGAGTCATTATTCCATGACGAGAGACATCGCAATGTCCCTACCTCTGAGCAATTCTGGGTGTGATTTCGACTGTAACATACTTTTCCTACTAGATTCGAAGTCAGGACCCAATTCCCATCTTTTCCAGGGGTGACAGTCAGATTTCCAGCTTTATGTTGCTCGACTCTCATCTGGTAATTAATTTCTTGGGCTTCCCAGGGCCATTTTTCTCCCATATTAGTTCCTCCACATACAAAACAATTTTTGACTTGCAAAGTGGTTGCTATTTCTTCTGCTAATTTTACAAAGGTATTAACCACTTGAACGGGAAGATTGTGCATGTTTAATTTAGTCATTTCTTGATAGTAAGACCAGAAAATTGTTTTCTTCTGGGAGCCATAAGCCCGTCCTATCAGCTTCATCTCTATTTCAGAAAGGGGATTGCTCCCTTCCCATCTATCCCTATCCCAAACATCCACTTTCTGTCTTCCCATTGCCGCTGTTGAGTGTACCAGCTCCCATTTTTCACCTCAATTCGGACTAGGTTACAAGTGTCGATCCCACAGGTAGCTGTTGTGGTGGGTACGGCAACAAAGGTTATATTTTTGTGGTCTGTTTGGCCTCCAGTATTCCAAGACACACATGACCACCATTTGCACCTTACGGTAGACACTCGGCAGCTGTCGGGAGCACACAAATACTTGTTTGCTGTGGTATAACTTTGTATCTGGGAGATTCTGCCACAGTTACCAATAGCCGCCCAGAAATTGGCGGCTACAACTACATCAAAGGTTACATTAAATTTTCCATCTTTCTGGGAACTCCACGCTGACATCCCCAATACTTTCTGGTCTCGTGCCTCCCCATCAGACCGATGAGTTTTGATTTGTAATGCCCATTGGTTGGGACTTTGTACAGGGCTGTAGCAGTGGATCTGTCCCTGGCTGTCTCTACACTGCCCATACTTAGTCCAGTTGTGAAAACAGGACGTTAAAGTGTGTCGGCATTCTGTAGGTTTCTGGGTATGGTAAACTAAAGTTTTCTCCACCTTGTTACCGAGCCTTGTGGTGTGGGTGCAATTCAAGCAGGTGTTTAGACCTCTCCTCCAGCGCCTCATGCCGGGGGCTTTGGCTCCAACCAAATCGATTTCCCAATACCTGGGGGGGGGTGCCTGTACCAAGAGTAACCCGGCATGTTCCCTTCCACCCTCCTTTTAAGTCACGCACTGCCGTTGCTGCCCCCTGGGACATGAGGGGTTTTCCGCAATCTAGCTGAAGGTTAGGATTTAGCGGTGTGTTTCTCTGTGCTTCAGCCCAAAGATTCTCTGCACACATCCCTTTTCGGAGTATCCCTCCCACATGATCACATACTATACATGTTTCTCCCATTCCTATCTTCCCTCTACACTGCGCTGTTGCCACCTTGTCGAACAGCAGGGGGTTCCAACAGGGGTGCCATCCCTGTTTCCACTGTTGGGGTTGAATTGAGATGTGTTTCCCTTCGGGACATTTCGGACCAAGATGGCCCACGTTATGAGAGTAATCGATCCCCATTCCCCACATTTCCCATCTACCAGAATTTGAAATGCAAAAGGTGTTTCCCTTAATTCCCCTCAGGCAGGTATGGTACTTAACAGGGTGTACGGGTTCGGGACTACCGGGTGAATCGTCTCTGTGGCCTCGTTGACCGGCCTCAAATCTTGCACCGGGCGATATGACCCATCAGGCTTTCGAACGGGTAAGATTGCTGTATTCCAAGATGAGGGTGTGGGGATCAAAATCCCTGCTTTTAGCTATTTAGTAATTAAAGCTTGGATGGATTGAACAGCTTCTCGGGCATAATACCGCTGTCGAACCCGCACCGGCTGGTGGTTCCACTTCGTTGGGATTATTAGTGGCACCTGGTACTGGGCTAGCCCAGGGGGGTTATCTTCAGCCCACAACCCTGGGACCTGGAACTCCCGCCACTTCTCATCTATCTGCCTTTCGCTCAGACACATAAGCCTCCAGGTTTTTTCTGGATCATGGGCCAATTGAAGGGTTGACCCATGCGGGGAAAAACTAATTATTGCGCCCAATTTAGTTAACATATCTCTACCCATTAGGGGTAACAGGCACTCAGGTATGTACAAAAACTCATGAACTATATTCTTTCCCCCCCCACAGCGTATTGGATTTAGAAACGGGCGTTGTCCGACCTCTCCCCCCACTCCCTGTGCAGTCATGGCTCTTCTTCCTACGGTTGTCATCTGAGTATTTACCACCGAGGCCCCAGCCCCTGTATCGATTAAGAATTTCATAGGGGTTTTTCCCACCCTGACAGTGACCGTAGGCTCGGGGGGTGGGACCCTGTCGCCTGGTCGCCGTCAGTAGGTCCAATCTGTCTCAGCCAGCCCTATGACCTCTGGGTTAGTCCTTCCAGGGCTCAGCCTGTCCCTTCTTCCTCTGCTCATTCTTCCTCTCTCACCCTGGCTCCCTCGCCAACCTTGCATACCCCTCCCTCTAGAATGTCCTATTTCTTGCCTTTCACCACGACGTCTGGGACACTCATTTTTCCAGTGTCCCTCCTCTTTACAAAGGGCACACTGGTCAGGTCCCAACTGTACTCGTCCCATGGCTACAGCTAGCAAAGCTGCCTGCTTCTTCATTCTTCCCTCTGCCTTCCCTTCCTCTACCTTGTCTCTATTCACATACACCTTCTTAGCTACCTCCATCAACTCACTGGTATTTTTTCCTAACGCTCCCTCTAACCTCTGCAGTTTTCGTCTGATGTCAGGGGCACTTTGAGCAATAAATTTTTCATTCAGCATCATTCGGTGGTCTGGATCTCTTATATTTAACTGAGCATACTGTTCATACGCACTAACGAGCCTACCCAAAAACGCCTCTGGGCTTTCCTGGGGCCCTTGAATCACCATAGCTGGTTTTGCAAAATTAACTGGGGGTTTTCCAGCAGCACATAAGGCCCACAGTGTCAAGTTACGATACTCATGCAGGGCAGTTTGGTGCAAGGGATTATTAGGGTCCCACTGAGGATTCACTTCAGCTGTCTTCTCGGTTCTCGCCCGAGCGTCCTGGGGATACATTTCCCTCAAGATCTTATCCCTTTCGACCTTCCATTTTTCCCTGTCCTCCGGAGTTAGCAAGGTTCCTAGCCACTGCTGGATATCTTCCCACGATGGTAAGTGGGTCAGCATTATGGTATCTAAAAGTTCACAAACTTCCCCGGGCTTTTCAGAGAATGGTCCATAATGTTGCTTCCAATTTAGGATATCGGTAGTTGTAAAGGGAGTGTATTGAAAAATCGAATTGAGGACAGGTTCTCCTTGAGCGTTTGTCCCCCTTTCTTGGACTTGTCTCAAGGGGGCTATCAGCTGGTGCTCGGACTGCTGACGGGATCACAATCGCGTTCTCATGGCTACCGGATGGGTCCTCATCCTCCGTACTTGATCCTTCAGTCTTAACTGTTTTCTTCAGTTTGATTTTTGGCTTGGCGCCTCTGTCCCTCCTTATGGGCCTCTGACTGCCCATTGGTTGAGCTTCCCTCTGGGTGGGGGCATAGGGGGGTGGATTTCCCCTTAGAACTTCGTCTTCAGGCTGGGCTAAAATCGGGGGCTTGGTCTTATTCCCTTCCTTCTTTTTCATTACACAAATTCGAGTGCACTTGGTTACACATTGAACTAGCCACGCGGGTCTCCGCTTTACAGTGAATCGCCACTGATCTATGTATTGAAACTGATCCCAATGTCCACCTTCAGTCACCTTCTGATGGACTTTACTAATAACATTAGAATTGAATGTCCCTTCTTCCGGCCAGCTGACCCCAAAGGTGGGCCACTCATTTCTACAAAAAATCTTCAGAGTGTCTGGGTCAGCCGGTGTAATGATTGCCTATTCCAATAAAAGGAGTCTCATCAGTAATTACTAGAGAAAACTAATTTATTGAATGAATAGTATGCAAAGTACGAAGAAAGCTGAGAATGAGCAAAAGCGCGCCAATTACAAACTTAAAAAGCCTTGCTCCCGTTGCGAACCCTCCCCTCAGGCTAGCATAGCAACCACCCACCCCAGATGCTAGCAACCGTTAGAATCGGCCTGAGAAAGTAACCTTGAACAGCAGAGATAACCCAAACATACATTCCAGAAGATCACAAGTCAGCACAAAGGAAATTTACCAGCGTGGCCAGGCAGGCACGCAACTGCAGATATGACATGTGAAACGTTACGAGGAACCATAAACATCGGAACGGGAACATGACATACCGCCCCCCCACAAAGAAAAAAAACTTAATTGTTAAGGCGCAGGTTTATCAGGGTAAGCAGCATGAAACTGAGCAACCAAGTGGGGAGAGCGCACATGTTGTGCAGGGACCCACTCTGGATGAGAGAAATGCTTCCAGCGAATCAGATATTGCAGAGTGGAATGGAAACGTCTAGAGTCTAGTATTTCCTTGACTTCGAAATGTTGTTGACCATCAATCATTATGGGGGGAGGTGCAGGCGGCTCAGGATGCCAATGGGTAGACTCCACGAATGGTTTAAGCAAACTGCAATGAAAAACAGGGTGTAAGCGCTTGAGATTGTGAGGTAAGTCCAACTTAAAGGTAACAGGATTAATCTGAGCAACAATAGGAAATGGACCTATGAACTTGGGCGCCAGTTTTTTGGATGGTTGAGGGGATTTGATGTATTTGGTGGAAAGGTATACTCTATCCCCTATTTGAAAAAGAGGTTGTGGTGCCCTTTTTTCGTTGGCATGTCGTTGATAAGTGGCTTGAGCATCGGCTAAAGCTTGCTGTAGTTTTGGCCAGGAATCTGCCAGTTGTGAGGCCCAATCGGTCGGGGAGGTGGGCGAAGTAGACGGTGGAGGCAATTCAGGAATAGGGACAAAGTCATGGCCAAATACAGTACGAAAGGGCACCGCCCCAGTACTTTGATGCACAGCATTATTGTAAGCAACTTCAGCAAATGGCAGGAGGTCTACCCAGTTGTCTTGTTGATAATTAACAAAAGCACGTAAATATTGCTCCAACGTGGCATTAACCGCCTCAGTATTCCCATCTGTTTGGGGATGAAAAGCCGTGGATAGCGCCTGTTTAGTGCCCAATAGTTTCATAAATTCCCGCCAAAAGCGTGAAGTAAATTGTGTTCCTCTGTCGGTCACCAAGCGGGCGGGGCTACCGTGTAATCTGTACACGTGAACTAGAAAGAGGCGTGCCAGCTGTTGTGCAGATGGTAGAGACGCACAAGGGACGAAATGAGCTTGCTTCGAGAAAAAATCCTTAACAACCCAAATGACAGTCTTTCTCTGGCTAGGAGGTAGATCCACAATAAAATCCATAGAGATTTCCTCCCAGGGGTGGGAGGGATTGGCCACTGGCTGCACAAAGCCCTGGGGTTTCCCCCCTTTTCGTTTTGCAGTAGCACAGACAGGGCAAGACTTGACATAGGCTTTTACATCTCGCCGGAGGGTTGGCCACCAGAACTGTCGCCGCACTAGATGAATAGTTTTTGTAAAGCCAAAATGCCCAGCTGTTTTATCGTCATGAGACCTGAATAGCACGGTTTTGCGCAAGGTTACAGGCACATAGAGGCGATCATCTTTCCATGCCAAACCTTGCTTCAAAGTAACCGCGCTCTGATTGTTTTGCAACCAAGTATCCGATTTCAACTCTGCCAGAAACCTTTGTTGCAAATCTGCAGGAACGGATACATGTATCGCTCTAGGACCGGCAGGGGTGTCAGGTTGCTGCGCTCGCGTCTGACTGCGAGTGACTGCTGCTAGTGCCATTTGGGAATCTGTCCAGAGGGTTCCCACCACATCTGGGGCTGTTCCTGAATCCTGGGGTTGGCGCGACAGTGCATCAGCTAAAAAGTTTTTCTTTCCCGGAATGAATCTGAGTTTAAAATCAAAGCGGCTGAAGTACTGAGCCCATCGCACTTGCTTAGGGCTGAGCTTACGAGAGGCAGTAAGGGACTCCAAGTTTTTATGATCAGTCCACACTTCAAAAGGGTGTGCCGCCCCCTCCAATAGATGCCTCCAATTCTCCAAAGCGGCTTTCACCGCAAAAGCCTCCTTCTCCCAAACATGCCAGTGTCTCTCTGTCTCAGAGAATTTACGTGACAGATAAGCACAAGGCTTTAATTGTCCTTGCTCATTGCCTTGCAATAAGAGGGCACCAATAGAAAAGTCTGAGGCATCGACTTGCACCACAAATGGTTTGTCAGGATCGGGGTGTTGCAAGATTGGTTCAGAGGTAAACAGTCGCTTGAGTTGGTCAAACGCCTGTTGACAAGCAGGCGTCCATTTTAGGAGTGCCCCTGGATTCTTTGATTTGCGGGTGTCTCCCACACCCTTTGTTTTGAGTAATTCGGTTAGGGGTAAGGCAATCTCAGCAAATTTTTCCAAAAATGGACGATAAAAATTCGCAAATCCGAGAAACGATTGCAGCTGTTTGCGTGTGCGTGGGGGCTCCCATACTAAAATAGCCTCAATTTTGGCAGGATCCATTTCAATGCCTTTATCTGAAATCCTATACCCCAAATAATCAATTTGTGTTTGATGAAATGCACATTTGGATAGCTTGGCATACAAGTCAGCCTTTCTCAATTTGGTTAACACTTGCCTAACCAATTGCACATGTTCCCTCATGGTTTTTGAATATATTAACACATCATCTAAATAAACCAAAACCCCATTGAACAAGTGGTCGTGCAAGACCTCATTTATCAACTGCATAAAAACCCCAGGTGCCCCAGCCAATCCAAACGGTAACACTTTATACTGAAAAGCCCCAAATGCACAATTAAAAGCTGTTTTCCATTCATCCCCCTCCCGAATGCGAATGCGATAATACGCCTCCCTTAAGTCCAATTTAGAGAAGATTTTCCCCCCCGCCAAGTGGGCTAACATTTCCTTGATGACCGGGAGGGGAGATTTGTTTAATAGGGAGACTGCATTTAACCCACGGAAATCCGTGCATAGTCTTAAAGTTCCGTCTTTCTTTGATCTAAAGAGTACTGGAGCACCCACTGGTGAATTGGCTGGTTCTATGAAGCCCTGCTGTAAGTTTTTGTCTATGAATTCACGAAGAGTAGCCAATTCCTTTGGGGTCATTGCATATACCCTTGGTTTGGGCAACTTGGCATTGGGAAGAATTTCAATGGCACAGTCAGTTTTCCGATGAGGCGGCAGCCGATCTGCCTCCTTCTCCCCGAACACATCGGCAAAGTCCTGGTATTGGTCCGGGAGCCCTTCCAATGGTACAGCGAGGGTATGCAGCATTGACAGTGCTGCCCTCCCCACATTGGTATCCTCCTCCTCATCATCCCCAGGAGGGGCTTTATAGAACCCATCTGCAAAAGTAACAGTTCGGTGTACCCAGTTTATACTAGGGTTCTGTTGAACAAACCAAGGCATCCCCAGAATGACCAAGGGACCACCCACCGGTGCAACTACAAAGGGCAACTTTTCCCAGTGGCTACCCAGTTGCAAAGCCACTAACGCTGTAGACTGGGTGACTGGTTTTCCCCCCGATATAGATCCATCCAATTGGGTGAAAATCATGGGACGTTTCAACGGGAAGGTGGGTAACTCCAAAGCAGCTACTACATCAGGATGCATTAAGGAACGTGAGCATCCAGAATCAATCATAGCCCATAGTTCCACAGTTTTTGTAGGGGAACCGAGCTTAAGTCTCACAGTTAACGTTGGGAAATTTCCACTCACCGAGACATGATCGCGCCCCTCTTCTTCCACCTGCTCTTTGGCGCTTTTTAGAGCAGGTGGCTGGAGTTTTCCGCCGGTTGGGAGGCTTCTTTTTCGTCTTGCCCACCATAAAACAAGTCTGCATCCTCCACCAGCTCTGCTACTGTCGCTTTCAGCTTCCTCGGTGCCACTGGTGATTTCCCCCCCGATCTGTCTCTCCGTTCCTCTGGCTTCCTGCGGGGACATGCAGCTGCCAGGTGCCCCTCCTTACCACACCGCAGGCACAATCCTTTGGCAAAACGGCTTTCTTTTTCTTCTTGCCACGACCGTCTCACTGGTTTGCTAGCAGTAGCTGCTGGCCTTGTAGGTTTCCCCATCGCTTGTTGTTTGGGACCTCTTTTAGTTTGAGTATACTTAGCTTGGGCTTGCTCAACCTTCGCAGCCAATTGTATCCACTCATACAGCGTTGCTGGGTCGTCCCGTACAACCGCCCATCATAGTATATCTGGTCTTAGTCCATCTTTGAACATCTCTACAAGGGTGGTGGCAGACCAATCCTGTACTTTGCCGGAGAGTGCTTGAAACTCCAGCGCATAATCCGAGACTGATCTGGAGCCTTGAACCAACTC
Organism: Candoia aspera; assembly: GCF_035149785.1. Classification (NCBI taxonomy): domain Eukaryota; kingdom Metazoa; phylum Chordata; class Lepidosauria; order Squamata; family Candoiidae; genus Candoia; species Candoia aspera. The sequence goes on along the minus strand of NC_086153.1, from coordinate 235,440,143 downwards.
CCTTAGGGCTACCTTTGCTTTTTCCTCAGCTAGAGGATCACCAAAATGCATTTTCATTGCCCACATGAAATCATCAAAGCAATCCAACTCCAAAGCGTCCATGTCAACCAGTCTCACGAACCAGTCTGCTGCCCTCTCCTCTAATTGGGTCGTGACAGCATTAATCTTAGCCCGCTCAGAACGAAACACGCTCCCAAACTCTTCCATATAGCTGTGTGCATTCGTCAAAAAAAATGACAGCTTTGTGGGATCCCCATTAAACTTCACATTAAAGTCTCGATATCGGACCCGGGTTGGGCTATCATGTCTCTTTTTGTGCTTAGCCCTTCGTGGCTGTGGTGGCTCTTCCTCCTGCCCCTCTGGCGCTATTTCTTGAGCCTCTGCCAGTCGAAGTTTCACACGTCTCCCCCCCTCCCGGCTCCGTCCTCTCTCCTTCTGCTCCCTACTTGGGGAAGGTAAGGAGGCTTTCTTTGGAGGCCTGCTCGGCGGGGGCCCTCCCCCCCAATATTTCCGTTGCTTTCCCTGTTTGTCTACGGGGGAAGGGGGGGTTGGGGACGCGGAGGTGTCAGGAGAGTCACTACCTTCTTCACCTCCCATCTTTTCCTTTTTCTGAGTGTCCCTGGTAAAGGTTAACTTTGCCAACAAATCCTCTATGGATTTCATCCTTGCCTCCAGCTGCTGGGATTTCTCCGTCTCCATCTCCGTAGGTGTCACTGCTCTTGTCCTTTTGGTGATCTGCACGGTCGGAAACAGCGAGGAATACACCGGCTTGGCTGGGGCTGGTGGCGACCCATACAAGGGTCCCTCCGTCTTCTTGACTACCACTGACTTCACTGCCTTCTCCGTATCGCAACTGGAATCCGTTGCCTCGGAGAGGTCATCCGACCCTGGCGTGAGAGTCCCCTCTCTCCGCGGTCCCATGGGCTCTTGTTCCCCACCTCTGGAGAGCTGACTTTCCCCCGAGCCGGTGGTTGAGGTTGGGGCAGTTTCAGTCATCGCTAATTAAACTCCTCACAGGAAACTGGATGGATGCTAGCAGACTGATATTAAAGGATTCTCAGCTTTATGTAATGATTGCCTATTCCAATAAAAGGAGTCTCATCAGTAATTACTAGAGAAAACTAATTTATTGAATGAATAGTATGCAAAGTACGAAGAAAGCTGAGAATGAGCAAAAGCGCGCCAATTACAAACTTAAAAAGCCTTGCTCCCGTTGCGAACCCTCCCCTCAGGCTAGCATAGCAACCACCCACCCCAGATGCTAGCAACCGTTAGAATCGGCCTGAGAAAGTAACCTTGAACAGCAGAGATAACCCAAACATACATTCCAGAAGATCACAAGTCAGCACAAAGGAAATTTACCAGCGTGGCCAGGCAGGCACGCAACTGCAGATATGACATGTGAAACGTTACGAGGAACCATAAACATCGGAACGGGAACATGACAGCCGGGGGATCTCCATAATCTCCGCCAAAGCGTCAGAAAAGTTTCTCACCAAACACTTTAGTGGGGTGTCGGGGGTGCTATTCCCTCTCCCTATTTTCTTCTATAACCTTAGGTTCGGGGCAATCTAATCACCCCCCTTTTTCTCCGCAAACTTCACCGCCCTTTGGAACTGGTCTCCCAGCAGACGCTGGCTCTTTAAAGACCACGAACTTCCCGTCCGGTCTCCCAGCAGACGCTGGCTGTCTTTAAAGACTAGGGATGACGGTATTTGCGTGAAAAAGGGTTTCTTGGACCTATCTCCTCCTCCTGTTGTGCCCTCCCTGGGTTCCTTACACACTACAGCCGACCTGTGGCACCGGACTTTCAACGGCTACCAACAGGAACTGCGACTGTTTAACCACCCACACAACCTACCAGGACTTTGTTAGGCACGCCGGCCCGAGTCCAGGGGGGTGTACCGTCCCCCTCTTCTATCCTCAAGCGGGATAGGTACCCCTTAGTTTAAGTATATACTCGCCTCAGTTATCTTTGTCCCACGTTCACTCAGCCCGTCATTCGCACCACGCTGGCCGGCTCTCCATTCAGACTTCTCTTTTCCTTGTCATGAAGGGTTCTTGGAATCGGAGGGATCTGTCCCCGCCGCTTGGGCTGCCGACCGAGTCGAGTCCTTGGGGAGAAATCTCCCGTGGCGCCTAGGCATCGATCTCCCTCAGCAGTCCGTGGCAGCGAGGGTCCCTTCGTCCCAGCAAAAGATCGCCCTCGAGCTGTCCCATCTGGGTCGCCAGAATTGTTGTAGAATTGAAGACTAGGACGCTCGGGTCTTCATCCAGGAAAAGAGTTTATTGTGCGCACAGGTTCAGACAAGCTCAGGCTTCAAAAATCTGAACCCCAATGGTTCGTGGTCCTAACTCTTTTATACCCCCTCTGGGTGATTTATTCAGTATAGAATATGTGTCAACCCACAGATATAACAGAGAGGGACAATGGGTTCTTATGCAATCTATGCAATTAACACTATGCAATCAACACCAGGATGGCTTCTGGATGTGCCAAAGGAACCGGGGGGTGGGGAGGGTGTATAAGGCAGGGGCCCCACTAGGATGTACTAAAGTCTGGTGGGCTTCCTTTCTGTTCCTTATCTTTGCTCAATTAGCTGCTACAGAATACACAAACATTCCTGTTTCTTATCTGCCCATCTGGTTCTCCCCCACATACCATACTCTCAACAGATAATTTACTTACAACAGATGATTTACTTATAATAGATAATTTGCTTACAACAGATAATTGCCTTACAATAGATAATTGCCTGAGGAAGGGGCTTAGTTCTCTAATTCCACCTCAGTAGCAGCAGCTCCAATTTGTTACATAGTATTTCATTTCTCAAAATTATTTGTGAAGCTGCTTTGTGGTATTTCTGTACTTTGTCTTTTATAAAGAATAAATCTCTGAAGAATCATTTCTTTAATTAAGTGTTCAAGTTCTTTACTTAAATTTTCATAACAACATATAGGTAGTCCTTATTTAGCAAACTACAATTGGGACCGGCAACTTGGTCATTAAACGAAGCAGCCGCTAAGTGAAATTGTGACTGTCCTTAGGATCTTATTTCAGCTTTCCTTTGCTTTACAGACCTGTGAAGGTCATGGATGCAAGGACTGGTTACAAAGTTACTTTTTCATCACCATTGTAACTGAACAGTTGCTAAACAAGGCAGTCACTAAATGAGGACTTCCTGTATGTTGCTTTGAAAGAAGTGAATTAATATAGATCCATTATTATTCTTTCTTAAGCAGCACCCATGCTTAAATCCAACCCCAAGAAGCTTTCAGTCTCAATTTCAAGGAAAAAGAGCCCGTTTGGTCTGGTGGTTAAGGCACCAGGCGAGAGACCAGGAGACTCAGAGTTCTAGTCCCGCCTTGGGCATGAAAGCCCACTGGGTCTTTGGGCCAGCCCCTCTCTCTCAGCCCCACCCACCTCACAGGGTGGTGGCTGTGGGGAAAAGAGGAGGAGAAAAGAGTATTACCACCTTGAGTTATTTATAAAAATAATAAAGGCGGGATAAAAAAAAATCTAAATAAAAAAAAATAAAAATCTGCTGGAGACTTTACCTTGTAGTTTTAATACAAATAATGGACTGAGATGGAGGCAGGGAAGGACAGGGGAAAATGCACAGTGATTAGGGACCAGGGAGAAAATGTGTCAGAGCTACAATGGTCATTATCCCAACAGAAATACGTGAGCTGCCGTAGTAAGAACATTTATGGCAAAACACAAGTCGTTTCTTACCTCAGGGTCCTTACGTTCGTCCGAAATTCCAGTTTTATAAAGAAGCGCTCCATATATTTTCCCATCAAACTCTCTTCACTAAAGGGGAAGAAAAACGATTTCTCTCTCAGACTTTGACTTCTGTGTTTCTAGTTCCTCTACTTTTAGAATAAACCAGCACAGAGGACGATACGCTTGTCTAAAGCATGTCATTCATGTTGCAGTTTGGGAAATGGGTAACAGAAAATTAAATTTAGGAACGAAGGCTCAGGCTCAGGCACTGCAGACAGACAGACAAAGCATAAACCAAATATTTAAGGAGTGCTTAAGTGCCACATCTGATGAGTGTGAACCAATTTTATACACAAGCAGATACACACATACTCATATTTTCAGAGGTTAAGTTACACCTTGCTATTGCTGCTTTTAAAAGCATTTAAACACTTAGAAAATAATGATTTCACACATATCAACACATACAATTACAGGTATGAAGAAGAAAACGAAAGCTGTTTCATTTTTACTACAGAAAAAAAATGTATTGTACCCCAAGTATATAAGTTTCCAAAATCTTGTGGGTTTTTTTTTTCCTTCTCAATTTAACCTTGCTTTTCAGAATTAAGGCTGGATTTCCGCTGACTAAAGCCTGGAGGCCCTCCTGCATTACATTACTGTAATGCAGCTGTTTCTCTCCCATGCATAAATCTGCCAGAAATGAAACCAACTTAAGAAGTCCCTTTCTGAATTTCAACCTGTTCCTCCACCGGGGCCACTGCGATGGCTTGATGTTCTCTCTGGACCTTCTTTAGGGGATTCTCCTGCTCCTTTGCCCCTCCTCCTGGACCATTAAAAAGAAAGAAAACTGTTCTCCTTTTCTTGGTCTAGAAAGGGAATGTGGCAAAGTTCTTAGCAATTTCACCTGGTTCAAAAAACAAAACCAAAGACAGCTCCATCAATGAGCTTGGGAAAAAAGACCTGCAAAAACGCCACACGGGAGCAGAACGCAGGGGCTGGTGGCCGTGGGGGAAGAGGCATTCCCACCACAGGTCGCACCAGCCAGTGGAGGGGGTGGATCTGCTTACGAGGAGCTGAAGCAAAACCCACCAAGTGGACAACCCAGCTGGAGCTGCTGGAAGATGGAGAACACTCCTTTAGTCCCAGGGCGGAAAACACGGGCAGGGGTTTCATTGGCTGCTGGCTGGGGAAGGGTTGAAGACAACTTGATGCATTCTTGCCCTCCCAAAATGTGGGGGGTTCATGTTCACACTGGAAGTGTAGATTGACTCCTGAAAACTTCAAGGAAGGGAAGTCTTGCTGGAAATCATTTGCCAAAGAGAAACTGCTGGATGGGGTGGGGGTGGGGGAATCTTTTAGCCATATTATACAAAACACTTTTACCCCCAAGTCTAAGCCACTCGATTTCTAGCTTGATTTTTCATCCCCAATACTGCTGAAAATTTGCAGGAACAGAAACCATCCTTAAACATAAAGGAACAGCAAAATTACCCTGGCCTATTAATCCCTCCAGGCAGTTTTTACTTAGTAACTGAGATGGGTCCCTTGATGTCAGGATGTGCCTCTTGAAAGGCATTGATGCTCGGAGTCCGGGCTGGATCCCATCAGCCCTTGCCACCGTGTTCCTTTGCTGGGACGAGGCCTTGGGGGTGGCTGGATAATCAGGCCCGGCTCCTAGTGCTACGAGGGGACTGACTAGTGCTGCCTCTCAAAGGACAGGTGCTCATTTCCAGCTCAGAGAAATGTACCAGATTTACAATGGAGCTGAGGCCTAGAGGAACAGCCCAAGCTCATTGATGTACATTGTGAATTCAACTCCTTTGATGTGACCCACTGCAGGAATTCAGGGAGCAAATCAGAGAGTGCTGGTGACAGAATCATTATAGGCAGAGTGTAAAGGCATTTCATGAGTGAATGAAACAGGCATTTTAGGCTGTTGGGTCAATGGGTCAATCCTGGGGAAAAGATGGTTGCTCAGGTAACCTGGGCCCATGCTATGAACGGCTTTAAAGGTGATAACCAACACCTTGAACTGGACCTGGAAGCACACCGGCACCCAATGCAGCTCACACAGCAGAGGTGTTACATGTGCAGAACTACAGGCACCCATAACTGCTCGCACCACTGCATTCTGCACCAGCTGCAACTTCCAGATACTTCTGAAGGGAAGCCCCATGTACAGCACATTGCAGCAGTCCATATGAGAAGTGACTAGGGTATGAGTGACTGCGAGAAGGGCTTCGCAATCCAGGAAAGGGCACAATAACATGAAGTTGAGCAAAGGCCCTCCTAGCCTAGCGTCACTGATTGGTGGCAAACCCCTGCTGGCCCTTGATAACTGCTGCATTCCTATTTAAGAGCTGGCAATCGTGCAGTTTGATAATCTGCTTCAGGATCTTCCCAGGATAGAGGTCAAGCTCAGGGGTCAGAAATTTCTTGGATCCTTGTTTATCCTTTTTTGAAGACAGGAACATTCGCTCTCATCCAGTCTTCCTATCACCTTCACTTCTTTGACCAATTCTTCCTTGCAGGTGAGAGTTAGCTGCAGCACAGCAGACCCCATTGTTCTTCTGCCTTCTGGCAAGTAAACAGTCAGCAAACAAGGACAGGAATTTGTTGGACCTCCGACTCGAAGCAGAGTTAGATTTCTAGCAGATGTCATAGTAGCTGAAATCTCTCTCTGTCACTGACTTGTACCACTTTGGAAGTTGGGCTCTTCTGCCTGTGCAGGCAGTCTGTGGAAAACTCCTGCAATGATAGCCCTTTGATTTCTCTCTCTCTTCATTCTTACCTGAAAATCTCAACAGATTTCCTTGCTCTGATTTGTGATGTTGTCCGTAGGGATGTGCTTTCTTTATAGACAGTGCAATGTCCCCACTCTTTCTATTGTGTCTACTCTCTGAAAAAGTTGCAGACTTCCCAGACTGTGTCCCAGTCATGTGTATCTGCCCACCTAGGTAGCCTCCTAGTCCAGGAATGGGCACAAAGGCCCCCTCCCCCCAGCCACAGCTGCCACCTGCTCTTCCAGTAGCAGTTGGGAGTCCAGAAGGACCCCCCAAATTGCACACCAGATCTATCTGGGGGAGAGTTGCCCCATCCATGGTCAGAGATGTCAGCTCTTCTGATCCCTGGGGGGCAAGAACCCACAACCACTCCGTCTTGCTAGGGTTGAGTTGCAGCCAGTTTCTCTCCATCCAGACCCATACAGCCTCCAGACACTGAGCCAACATCTGGGCATAGATCTTCAGAGATAGTCATAATTATTTACGTTGCACTCACCTAAAAATCCCATCAAATCAGAGTCAAATTAGGGGTCCAGGGAATAAATCCTTAGGCTTTTTAGGGAGTTTTCCAAGGCATTTCCCCCTGTGACCTTCAAAAGAGTCAAACCGTACACTGCATTGGAAAAACCATGACTTCGATGACTCACTGTGCCATTATGACACAAGAGCATGGATCGCACACGTGAATCCTCATGGAGCAGCAGGACTGAGAAATGCTGAACCTGTCCATCACTAGGTGAAATCCTAAAAATACCTAAACCCTAAGAATGAGAGTCTAAAATTGTGGATACTTGATGCTGATAGTTAGGAATTCACCCTTGTTTCACTTAAACATGGGAATTTTTCATCTTTGAATGCCTATGTCCCTATGACAGCAATTAGCAAATTACCATTGACAAATCAATGATCACTGAACAAATCATAAAAATTACGGATCATTTGTTTGTTTCACAGCACTCCCGTGGAACAAAGCTATGGATCCAGAACATGGTTTCACCTGGATATTTTAGAATGATAATCAAATAACAGAACCATAACCCTAGATTGCATCTATAGGAAAACTATGCATTCTACTGAGCAATTTTACTAAGCTGCTATGACACATCTATGTGAATATAGATTTATTCCAATTGGTTTTTTTTTTACCCACCAAAATCAAGAGACTCTTAGAGGGTTACATCTGAATAGTGAAATGTTCATGGTATAAATAATTTCAGTTAACAATAAGTAATAATTGAAACATGGTCAAAGCATAAAACTGGGCAGTGAGAGGCTGGCAAGGTAAATTAAGGAAGGGTAGGAGGTGGGGGCATTCCTAACATTCAGAAATGAATGAATATATAAAATGAGAAAGCTATGCACTCCTTCCTACCCTGTGATTTTATGATTTATCTGACTCAGAAAAAAAAGGTTTGCAGACCAATTTAAAAGTCACTGGGATATCAAGGGGGGGGAAAAGAAATACTCTTAGAAAGGAATGGATTTTGTAGTGGAACAGGAGGGAATTGTCTGGGGAAAAAAACAGAGATCAAATTTTTGAAATCACACTAAACAAATGTGAAATACGTGGATCAGCCTATTTCTACATTTCTGGGTCTGCCCTCAGAGATGATCAGGTGGGTCACTCTATAGCCCTAATAGGGACATTAATTGTTGAGAGCTTAAGTTCAGGTTATTATTTTCTTCGTTTCAGGTTAAATGGAGAATTCATTATATGGAATGAAAAATGGAAAACAGATGGAACCTCCACTATAACTGTAGATCTCTGCTTGCTTGCTTTATCATGATCATTTGGAGTGGGAATATAGGAAGAGATGGAATTTAATACATTCCAGATGAAAATCTACAGGTCTTTCTTTGAGGAACTAGAGTCTGAACCAAGGACCTCTTGAAAGAATCCATAGTGTGTTAATGTTTTCTACTACAGATTAAGGTTACTATGGTAACTAATCATTTTGGCCGGGTGAAGAGGTTGAATTTAATTGTCCCCTTTTCGGATGTTAATTTTTGCACCTGGGGGAAGAACTTGCCTGGACTTGTTTTAGTTTCAGTTTCCCTTCTGTGTAGGCATGTAGAGAGTTAAGCAGCTCTCATTGAGAGCCTGTAAGAATGCAGAAGCTTTTAAATATGTTTGCTTTCTGTAAATAAAATTATTTTTATAGAAATGCCTGGTGTGTGACTTTTCTGATCTCTCCTGGGCCAAAGGCTTTCCTAGCAATCTACTAACATATTGGACATTACTCTGATTGCCAAAAATGCAAAGGGTCTGCAAACTTTAGTAATGAAAGTTAAGGAGCACAGTGAAAAATGGGACTAAGATTAAATATAAATTTATTTATTCTGTGTCCAGATCAAACTATGCTCTGCCAAAATGTAGCCACCGCCACAGCTTTGTCATTATCTTGCTGTACATCATCGACAGTACAAGGCTCTGGCAATAATCGACACATAAATATAAAGAAAACCAAACTAATGACAACAGGAACAACAAACAGCCTTAGAACTGACAATGAAGATATTGAAGTGGTGGATCCCTTCTGCCTTTTAAGCTCAACCATCAAGAGCAAAGAAACAAGCAGTCGAGAACTACCAGCAGGAAGAGGGGTGGAGTAACATGTATGCTTTTGAAAGAGGAACTGTCTTTGCAGCAGGTACGAAGTCCTTTTCACCTGCTTAGAGACTCAGCATCGGATTAAGCCTGGAAGTTTTCACTGCAGAGTGGTAAGTCTAGCACACTATATCAGTTAACGTGGGTCAGTTGCTTTTCAGGGCAGATGCTTGTAAGATATATTTGTGAATGGGCATATGCAGGGCAGATGCTTGTATGATATTTTTGTGAATGGGCATATGCAGGGCAGATGCTTGTATGATATTTTTGTGAATGGGCATATGCAGGCACTTCTAGTGATCAGACACATCCATATTCATGCAGTGAAAAGCAGCCTGGAGCAAAGTATTTCCTTGTACTTTATTTATATAATAAATAAAATTCTGTTAGGAAGCAGAAGTCTCCCATCAGTCACACTGGGCAGTAATGTGAAGTAAAGCTGTGCCCTAGTAGGGCAAGCATCAGCCATAAGCTAAACCCCAATAGCTGGCTGAGAGTGTGGGCACCTGGAGCCTTTCCGATATTACTGTGCAGACCTTCAGCAGATCACTTTGGCTGCTGTGCTTTGATAGCTGGGGCAGGGTTTCCTTAAAGGTGAGCTGTCTTCCTTCTGTCCTGGGCTTTGACTCAGGTTCAAGATCGACCTTCCCTGGCTCCCCAAATATGAGGATGACCACCCCTCTCCTCTGCTCCAGCCTGGAGACTTGTCTGTGCCAGGTCCCTCCCTTGATGTCAGGAAGCCTGGAGCCAGTGCGGGGTGGCGGCGGGGTGGGGGGACTTTGTCAGCACACAGCAGGGTTGGGGATGAGCAGTACTTGTCCCCCCCCCCCCCTCAGCTGAAGAGTCTTCTTCCTTTTGAGTTCTGAGCCACTCTGGGCTGTTTCACGAGCAGAGTTTTTAAATGGGCCCATCTGTCTATAGCCAGGTCCCAGTCCATGGAAACTGGGCACCTGGGTTGAAGTTATCCTACTGAGTTTTACTCTAGGAGTTTGAAAAAGCACAACCTGGTTTGCCTTGGTGACTGAGCATTTAAAATATTGGAGCGGTTTTCCTAGGAGGCTATAATGCCCCCCAACCCTGAGTGTACATGCACTTGAGCGTACACCCCCCCAGCCCCACATCCACATATATAGAGACAGACAGACAGACAGACAGACAGGCAGAATTGGGGGCACCTTTGCCTTCCAAACTACTGCAAGTGATAGCCGTACCCCATGATCTGGACAGTTACAACAGACCGGACACATCAGGGCCCAGTAATGAACACACACAAAGCTTTTAAAGAGATCTTCTGTTTTCCCTTTTTCTGACTTGTTTATTCTCTGGTTTGCTATCTGAGCCACATCCTTGCTGTAAGGCTCTTGCCCACCCCCCTGCATGCCAAGTTCTTTGCCTTGGAAACCCTGAGACCGTTTACAGAAGATGATCCTGGCTTCCTCGGTGCCTTCACCTTGTAATCCAGCAGATCTACCCCGTCTCCAGCAGGGACTCCTGTGAAATGCCCCACCTTCCTGAGAGGGAAAGGAAAGCACCCCTCGCCCTTTGTTTGGGGTGCCAAGGAAGGGAACATTTCCTGGGGGGGAGGATGAGGACTTCCCAATGGTTAAAGAACAGCAGATTTAAAGCACTGTGAAGGCAGTTTGTTTAATCATGAGGAAGTAAGAACAGACTTTCTCTTTTCACTCTCATACTTAAAATAGTACAAAGGCAAAGATGGTCTATATACCTTTCCTGGTCAGACCGATGGAACTGAATCACAATCACAAAAGAGGAAAAAAGATACTTTTAAACATTCCTACACAGACCCAGTGCTTGAGAAAAGCGTACTGCCTTTGAGAAAGAGTTTTCTGCATGTAGGTAGCAAAATGAATACTGGGAGAAAATGTCTCCGGAGAAGAAGCAGCCCTGTCCTCTCAGTGCTGCATTTGGTGGTCAGCAATGGAGTCTCCAGGATCTCGAAAGGCTCATGATGGTTACTCAGAAGCCATGGCTCATTGTAGACAGTCAAACCCCCATCATCCCTATGGGATGATGGAATGGAATGGAACGGGATTGATGATTGGGATAAGATTTTATTGTATGATTGTTTTTATTATTGGTAGCTGCCCACAGTCACTGGTTGGAGATGGGCGGCTATATAAATTGAATGCATAAATAAATAATAAATAAATAAGATACCATCAGGGGATCCTTTCTGTGTCCTTGTCTGTCCCAAGGAATTCTAGCTGGGTGCAAAATCCTGGGCTGGACGTTGATATAGTCCATGAAGCCCAATCTTATCACTTTGACATATTTTTCTGGGTTTTCAGTATTTAGTATTTTTCGGTAGTCAGTGTCAGGAAGCACATGTTGCCATTTTGAAGTCATTGTGGCTTGTTATGGCCACTGGGCTAAGGTGTCATGTTCGCCGTTTCAATGTCTTTGATGCATCGTAACGTTTCGCATGTCATTAATTGGATGCGTGTTTCATCTTTCTGGGGAGGATGGGAACGGTTATCTTTTGGCTTTGCTTTGGAATGTATTTACATTATCTACTGCACTCAAGGTTACTTTCCCAGGCTAGCGACTCTGACGTTTGCTAGCACCTGTGCCGGGCGGGGCTGTTACGAGGGAGGCGGGATACGTTTGCACCAAGGGTTTAAGTTTGTATTTGGCGCGCTTTTGCTCATTCTCAGCTTTCTCTGTATTTGTCTTTAGTACTCTAATAAATCAGATTTCATTTAGCAGCCTCTTGTGAGTCTGAGTATTTGGGGCTAGGGCAATCATTACATAAAGCTGAGAATCTAAGTTCCTAACTCCGCTGGCCCCTGTCCAGGAAAGACAAGCGTCTAACCCTGTGAGGGAGAGAGCTCGCGATGACTGAACCCGACATCATGATGATGGAGGAAGGGGAACCGGACTCGACCGTGAGGCAGTCCGGCCGACCGTCCCAAGGTGGGGAGCTGTCAGCCATCCGAGAGGAGGCGAGCTCCGAGTCGGAGAGTGAAGCCGGAGGGCTGAAAACGGCCCCAGAGACCACCGTAAATTCTCCGGGCGAGCTGCTCACCTGGGATGAGACCCAAGGAGATGCCACGGCAGCGGGGGGTCCCTCCTGGAGGCAGAGATACCCATTATCCCCCAACGTGGTGCAGGTGCAGCCAACGGAGGGCTCACCCACTCCGGATCGGATCCGAGTGTTGGAGTCCAAAATGGATTCGTTGGAGGCTATATTGAAACAGCTGAGCTTGGATGTGACCTCGTTGCGAGAGGTCCGGGAAGAATCAAGCCAAAGGCATTCAACCCCCTCTTCCCAGGGGCTGTCCCCGGAACGGCGACGGGTGGTGCGGAGGCGCGAAGGGGACCAGTCGGTCCAGATGGAAATCGCAGCATCGCCAGGGCGATCGCCCCGGGGCCCCGTGCCGCCCCGAGCCAGGGAAACACAAGCCGCGGCAGCACCGGTGGTGGGGCGCAGCGCGGCGGGAGGCGGCATGCGAGACTTCCCTGTCAAGTTTGATGGGGACCCGACCAAACTCTCGTTCTTCCTGACGAACGCGAAAGCCTATATGGAAGAATGGGGGGCGTTTTTCCAATCGGAAAAGGCAAGGATCATCACCATTGCCACCAAACTGAAGGGGAGGGCGGCAGACTGGTATGTCCAGATGTGCCAGTCGGAGGCGCCTGAACTGGAAAGTCTCGAGGAGTTCCTCGGGGCGTTGAAGCAACACTTCGAGGACCCCTTAGCAAAGGAGAGAGCAAAGCGAGCCCTGAAGGAACTCAAGCAGGGGTTCAGATCAGTGGCCGATTATGCTTTGGAGTTTAAAGCGCTAGCTGGGAAGGTGGATGACTGGTCCCAAGCAACCATTATCGAGCTCTTCAAGGATGGCTTGAATACAGAAGTGCTACGCTGGTCCCTGGGGAGGGACGACCCATACACGCTGTATGAGTGGATCCTGCTGGCGGGGAGGGCTGAACATGCCCAGGAGATCTTTGCCCAGCGGAAGACCGCCAAGTCGGGGCGGGAGGTGAAGCCCAGCCGACCATCGCCCACCGGGGGGAAACCGGGACAACGACCCTGGGACGAGGAGCGGGAGAAGCGATACGCAAAAGGCTTGTGTCTGAGATGTGGTAAGGAGGGGCATCGAGTGGCAGCATGCCCGAAGGCGAAGGTAGAGGAACGGCCCGGAAAACCGCCAGCAAAGTCCCCTGCATTGCCGAGGAAACAGAAAGCTGCGGTGGCTGAAACCGAGGGAGACGATGTGATGTTCTTCGAAATTGAGGGGGAGACCGAAATCCCGCAGCCGGCGGGAAACGCCAGCCACCTGCTCTAAAGGGCGCCGCTGGGCAGGTGGTAGAGGACGGGCGCGAGCCTCCATCGGTGAGTGGCACTTACCGCATACTCATGGTGAAATTGAAATTGGGCTCCCAATCCAAGACTGTGGAAGTATGGGCCATGATTGATTCGGGGTGTTCCCGGTGTCTTATGCACCCTGACGTGGTGGCGGCTTTGGAGCTCCCCACGTTCCCTTTACAGCGACCCATCGCTTTTACTCAATTGGATGGGTCCGTGGCAGGGGGCAAACCGGTCACCCATTTTACAGGGCGTGTAGCCTTGCAACTGGGCAGTCACCAGGAAGGGTTGTCTTTTGTCGTGGCTCCTGTTGGGGAGCCATTGGTGGTGTTGGGGGTACCCTGGTTGGTGCAGCAAAACCCCCAAATAAACTGGGTCTACCGAACTATCACGTTTAGGGATGGGTTTTATCAAGCGGCTGAGGGGAAGGGTGCCCCAGAGGAGATGGTGGGGGTTGCGGCAGCTGCGACTCCGCCTTACCCGGCCTCTCCTCTGGAAGGCTTGCCGGCCGAGTACTGGATGTTTGCTGATGTATTCGGTGAAAAGGAAGCCGATCAGTTGCCCCCCCATCGAAAGACGGACTGTGCCATAGAACTGTTGCCCAACACCCAATTGCCTAAACCAAAAATTTATTCCATGACGCAGAAGGAACTGACTCTGTTGAGGGAATTTGTGGACAAAAATCTGGCGCGCGGATTTATTGAACCGGCGAATTCACCCGTGGGGGCGCCGGTTCTTTTTCGCCCAAAAAAGGACGGGACATTGAGACTTTGTACGGATTTCCGCGGATTAAATGCCGTCTCAATTTCCAACAAATATCCCTTGCCATTGATAAAGGACATGTTGTCACATCTGGCCAAGGGCAGGATCTTCTCTAAGCTTGATTTAAGAGAAGCCTACTATCGTGTACGAATCAAGGAGGGGGATGAGTGGAAAACTGCATTCAATTGCCCATTGGGAGCTTTCCAGTATAAGGTGTTGCCGTTTGGGTTGGCTGGGGCCCCTGGGGTATTTATGCAATTAATCAATGAAGTTTTGCATGAACATCTGTTCAAAGGTGTACTAGTGTATTTGGATGATGTGTTGATTTATACTGAAACCATGAAAGAGCATGTAGCTCTGGTAAAGCAAGTATTGTGTAAACTCAGATCTGCTGAATTGTATGCCAAGCTGTCGAAGTGTGCCTTTCATCAAACCCAAATTGACTACTTGGGGTATAGGATTTCAGCTAAAGGCATAGAAATGGACCCTGCCAAGGTGCAGGCTATCATGGACTGGGAGAGTCCCCGCACCCGCAGGCAACTTCAAAGTTTCCTGGGGTTCAGCAACTACTACAGATTTTTCATAAGGGGGTTCGCTGAGATTGCCTTGCCCCTAACTGAGCTGCTGCGAACCAAAGGGGTGGGAGATACTAGGAGAGTCAAGAATCCCGGAGCGCTGTTGAGGTGGACGCCTGCTTGTCAGACGGCGTTTGAGCAGCTGAAAGCAGCTTTCGTCAAGGAGCCCATTTTACAGCATCCTGATCCCTCAAAGCCGTTTGTTGTACAGGCAGATGCCTCCGATTATTCTATTGGAGCATTGTTGATGCAAAAGGACGAGGCAGGATGCCTCAAACCCTGTGCCTACTTATCCCGCAAATTTTCCGAGACTGAGAGGCGTTGGCATGTTTGGGAGAAGGAGGCATTTGCCGTAAAAGCTGCATTGGAAGCTTGGCGGCATCTGTTGGAAGGGGCAAATCATCCCTTTGAAGTATGGACTGACCATAAAAACTTGGAGGCTCTTAGTACCCCTCGAAAACTGAGCCCCAAACAGGTTCGTTGGGCTCAATTTTTCAATCGATTCAATTTTCAGTTCAAATTTATTCCAGGGAAAAAGAACTTCTTGGCTGATGCCTTGTCAAGGCAACCTCAGGATTCTGGGGCAGCGCCAGATGTGGTAAGCACCCTATGGACGGCGCCCCAATTGGGCATGCAGGCTGTGACGCGAAGCCAAACGCGCGCGCAGCAGCCGCCCACCACAAGCGCTGTTCAGCCAAGTGCTTTGTCAATTCCCTCCCAGTTGCAACAAAAGTTTCTCAAAGAATTAAAAACGGATACTTGGTTGCTTGCGAATAAAGACAATGTTACTTTTGACAGAGGCTTCGCTTGGAAATCCGACCGCCTCTACGTTCCTGAAAGCCTCAGAAAAGATGTGTTACTACGTTCACACGATGACAAACTCGCAGGTCATTTCGGGTTTGTAAAAACCTTGCACCTCGTTCGGAGGCAATTCTGGTGGCCCACATTACGTAAAGATGTTAAAGACTACATTGCCTCCTGCACTGTTTGTGCAATGTCCAAGCGCAAGGCGGGCAAGCCCCAAGGACTGCTGCAACCAGTGGCAGCCCCTTCTTCCCCTTGGGAGGAAATCTCCATGGACTTTATTGTCGAGCTACCGCCCAGCCAACGCAAAACGGTCATTTGGGTGGTCAAAGACTATTTCTCCAAACAGGCTCACTTCATCCCTTGCGTGTCCATTCCGTCGGCACGTCAATTGGCTCGCCTATTCCTTGTACACGTGTACAGGTTACACGGATGTCCCTCCCGCTTGATTTCGGACAGAGGTACACAATTTACCTCGCAATTTTGGCGGGCATTTCTCAAGCTGTTAGGCACGAAGCAAGCCCTGTCCACGGCTTGGCATCCTCAGACGGACGGGGCCACTGAGGCGGTTAACTCTACTTTAGAGCAGTACCTTCGAGCTTTTGTGAATTATCAGCAGGACAATTGGGTAGACCTCCTGCCGTTTGCTGAAGTGGCTTACAACAATGCAGTGCATCAAAGCACTGGCCAAACCCCATTTCGGGTAGCTCAGGGTAAAGACTTTGTACCTATCTCTGATCTACCGCAACCTCCAACAGCTGCAGTCACTCCAGATGATTGGACAACACAACTGGCTGACTCCTGGCCAATGATTCAAAAAGCATTGGCTGATGCTCAAGCGGATTATAAATTGTATGCTGATCGGAAGCGGGCCCCCCAACCTGCATTCCAAATTGGGGACTCAGTGTACCTTTCTACCAAGTTTATCAAGTCATCACAACCTTCAAAGAAACTTGCGCCTAAGTTTGTGGGTCCTTTCCCGATTATCGCTCAGATTAACCCTGTGACTTTTAAACTTGACTTGCCTCATAACCTTAAACGCTTACACCCTGTTTTTCATTGCAGCTTACTCAAACCGACTATTCCTTCTGACCGCTGGCATCGTCAACCTCCACCTCCCACCCCCATCATGATTGATGGTCAGCAACACTTCGAAGTTAAAGAAATTCTGGACTCTAGACGCCTTCGCAATACTTTGCAATATTTAGTTCGTTGGAAACACTTCCCTCATCCAGAGTGGGTCGCTGCACCAGATGTGGCTTCCCCTGTTTTGGTGGCCCGCTTCCACTCTGCTTATCCCGCAAAACCGGGTCCCTAAGTGTATTTTTAGGGAGGCGGTATGTCATGTTCGCCGTTTCAATGTCTTTGATGCATCGTAACGTTTCGCATGTCATTAATTGGATGCGTGTTTCATCTTTCTGGGGAGGATGGGAACGGTTATCTTTTGGCTTTGCTTTGGAATGTATTTACATTATCTACTGCACTCAAGGTTACTTTCCCAGGCTAGCAACTCTGACGTTTGCTAGCACCTGTGCCGGGCGGGGCTGTTACGAGGGAGGCGGGATACGTTTGCACCAAGGGTTTAAGTTTGTATTTGGCGCGCTTTTGCTCATTCTCAGCTTTCTCTGTATTTGTCTTTAGTACTCTAATAAATCAGATTTCATTTAGCAGCCTCTTGTGAGTCTGAGTATTTGGGGCTAGGGCAATCATTACATAAGGCAAGAACTGCTGTCTCTCTCTGGGTCCACTGGTGTGGAGGAGCATCCACTCCTGAAGAAAGCTGATCTCTCCATTTGGCCACTATGTGGTCTCCAAGGCGTAAGAAAAGGGTTCCTATATCCCAACTGGTGCAAGAGATGATGGGTTGGATGCAGACTACAATGCATAATGCAGAGCAAAGGACCCACCATTGCTTAACCTGCTTTGACAGGTTAATCAGAAGCTGGAAATGCCGAGGGTCAGCTTGCCGAGGGTCAGCTTCTCATTGTAATACGGCACACAGAGGTGATCTTCTGCTATCGCTTGAAGGAATGATTGAATTTTAGGATAGGAGGTTTGGGCCACAGCGCACCAAAAATCCCCTTCGCAAAGAGCTCCAGGGCGGGGCGGGGCTTTATGTTTCAAAAAATAAAAAGCCAAAAGTATCAAAGGCAAACGGGCTTTTTGGCACGCCATGGCTCAGGGGTGCTTTTGGCTTTTTTTCCCCCATGGGGTGAAGCCCAGACCAGCAGCCAGGCTGGACACACCTCATCAGCAGCAGGAGCAAAAAGATAGCGAAGGTCAGCTGGGGTGGCGGAACACAGGGCAGCTGTCCTAGCAGCCAGGAGCCACGCTGAGACAAGGAATAGGTCCCTAGTGTTTATTTGCTGCTACGTAACAGGAAATCCTAACAAACTGAAGAAGCCTGGGAAAAACCCAGACATATAAACCCCAAGGTTAAGGCGGTCCCGATCTGTGTCTCTTTGAACGGCCGCCTAATTCCTCAGTGCTACGCATGCGCTTTACAGCCTGGATGGGAGCCCCCTGCTCGCCATCCTTACTCATGACAGCAGCAGGGGGCTCAGAGTTCAGAGTGGCAAGGGTGACTGCAGGGCCGCAACTAGGGTCTGTGCTACCCGGGGCAAACATGGATTCCGAGCCCATTTTGGCGCCCCCCCAGTACTCATTTTGGCGCCCCCCCCAGCACTCATTTTGGTGCCCACCCAGCACGGCGCCCAGGGCACATGCCCTGGTTGCCCCCCCCCCCAGTTGCAGCCCTGGGTGACTGTGACTGTGACTGGGCTGGGGCAGCTATGGCTTCCTGGGGTGTGGCAAGGAGCCCCAGAGCCATGCAGTTCTGGGGCTGCTTGCTGCCCCACAAGGCAGGGGGCAGGGCAGCCAAAAGGACAGAGATGGGGAAATATGTGCGGGGGGGGGGAGTTGGAGGCAGTCCCTTACCTTACTGAGGCACAGAGCTGGGAGGGACCAAGCCTGGAATGCCTTGGATTGGGGTGGGTACTTGCTTAATGACCCGTGATTCTCAGTTAACCATGGCAACTGGGACTGCTGGGATTGCGGTTGCTAAGTGATGCAGTCACGTAATGTCCTACTTTACAACTGCATTGCGTAGCGATGGAAATTCTGGTCCCAACTGTGGACTACCTGTCATCCTGAACAAAAGATAATTGAAAGCTTAAGAATTTAAAGAATCTGAAATAAACAGCAAAAAGCTAAATAAGTTGTTGATCTTAGTTATAAATGGACTAAGGGTCCAGATGAAATTGGTCTATGGAAACTTTTACAATACGATTTTGGAATTATTTATAAAATACAAACTGCTTCTTGTGAGAAATGGATCCTGTTTTGGTTTCTACAAGATGTAACGTAAATAATTTCATGATTTCACAAACTGAACACTAGAGAGGACTAAAGATTTTAGGTAGAGGAAAGATATACAGGTCTGCAAAATGGTGCAAAGCATAATGACAATAAAAATACTGAAGAGGCTTTTGAAGAATGGAATCAGAAAATAGTAGCCACAATATCAACAATGTCAGTAACGATGTCTGCTTCAGTGGATAGACTGACAGGCCAAGAGAATGATTTAGAAAAGGATGTTGCATTGGATCTACAAAAGAAACTGACTGAGGTTTTAAAGTTTCAAAAGGAAATACAAATGACAAACCAAGAGAGTGACCTGGATATGTTGTTACTTCTGCCTTTCCTTTTTGGACTTTCTGCTGTCACCAGGATTGAAAAGATGATGTTTTATGGATTTGTTTATAGATAAGAGATGCAATAAGCGATAAATGTTTATAACTTTAGAGAGGGTGAAGAGTTACTAAATTTGTTTATATTTGTTGTGATGAAGGTTGGAAGTCACTTCATATATCTTTTCTTTTCTTTTCTTTTCTTTTCTTTCCTTCTCCTTGCATTTTTTACTCCTGTGTATTCTCTTTTCTTTAAGTTTAGTTTGATGTAGATTTTACCATTATAATCAAAATTCTTAATAAAAATTATATATATAAAAGAAAGCCTTCTGGTGAATCTGTTCAGAGTTATCTACTCCCTATCAAGGATTGCAGGACCGGATAACATCCCTGCAGGCCACTTTTTGCCAGGCATTTTGCATTCACAGGTGCTCATATCTGCTCTGAGTTGAATGGGCATGGTTACATGAAATAAAAGGTGATTGCTTGCAAGGTGACCTTTTAAAATGGTTGTTGTTAAAATTGATGGATTGATGATGTGCCATCAAGTTGTTTTTGACTCCTAGCCACCAGATAGATACATTTTCTCCATGACGATCTATCCCTAATCTGGTCTTTCAGGTCTTCCAATGGTGCAACTGTTAAGTGGTTAAGTGGTAACTGAATCATCCACCTTGCTGCTGGTCGCCCTCTTCTTCTTTTTCCATCCAACTTTCCCAATACTAGAGCCTTCTCCAGAGAGCTAGGTCTTCACATAATGTATCTGAACTAGGATAATTTGAGCCTGGTTATTTGTGTCTCGAGTGAGAACTCTGGGTTGATTTGTTTGATGATCCATTGGTTTGTTGTCAGACTCCACAATCAAATGCTTGCTGAATCATCTGATCGTATAGACACCTCATGGTATTTGAATATCTTTTCTAGCACTGTCATGGCTGCTTTACCAAAGTGCTAGTCTGTGGTGTATTTCCTGACTGCCTGTTCGTCAGGCTCGCTTTGCATGCCTGCCATGAAGCTACAGCTACATGCATCAGCTACTATGCCAAGGTGAGAACAAACCTGTGTCAGCTTTTGCAGCTTTGCAGACAGAGAGGATCATTAGTCACATTAGCCAAGGATGGATTGATAAGACACCTGGACTCCAATGAAGTCTAAGGAACTGGGAGGGGGAAGATCAGGAGTGAGAATGGGCTTGCTTGTGAGACAGGGAGGAGAGATTATGTCAGAGGGAATGATTTAATTTGAAATGTTGGTGCCAAAACATTATTCAGAGCTTTGCAACTGTCCTATGTAATTGGATTTTAATAAATGAATTCTTTAAGCTTTCTAATCGACTGTCTGGAGAATTTCTAAAGTTAATATCCTGGTGCTGGGGCCATCACAGAAAGCTCTGAATCACCACTTTAATGGCAACCTGTCCTGAGGATGCTGCCCTACCCGAGGAGTGGTATCTTCTGCCGATCCAGTGTTGTTGAGCAACCTTGGGGAATTAATTGTGCTGGATGAATGGCAAGAGGAAGAACTCATCTCAGTGGTTGGAGGTGTCCCCTTGGAAGAGGTGAGACATTCCTGGTTGCCTGTCACAGAGCACTCAACAATCATGTCTGAGATCATCCAAGCTGATGCTTCTGATGCTTCTGGCGTGGCAATTGCTTGTGTTTTATTACAAAAGGATGATCACGGGGCATTACACCCCTGTGCATACATTTCACGCAAGGTCACTGACACTGAAAGGCGCTGGCATGTCTGGGAGAAGGAAGCTTTTGCTGTCCGCTACATGTTCTTAACTTGGTGCCACCTATTAGAAGGAGCCCCTCACCCATTTGAGGTTTGGACAGATCATAAAAATCTCCAAGTGCTCCAATCTCCCAGAAAATTGAATCCCAAACAGGTCCACTGGGTGCAATTTTTCAGCCACTTTAACTTTACTTTACAGTACCTTCTGGGGGGAAAACGTTCTTGGCAAATGCCTTATCCTGCCAACCTCAGCACAATGGCAAAAGGGAGAAGATTGTGGATTCTGTCATTCCCTCCCTGCTGGGATTGGTTGCTGTAACTAGAAGTGCCAAACCTGATTCCATGCCTACTCCACAGCTGACTTACAACAAGAGCTGATTGTTGCCCAGCAACAAGATATGTGGATGGCACAAAACAAAACTAGTCTCACGGAGCACAATGGAATTTGGTGGTGCGGAGCCCAAATTTATGTCCCGAACAATTTACGCAAGAAAATCATCGAGCACTGCCATGATTCCAAACCTGCTGGCCACTTGGATTTGTAAAGACTCTACATTTAATTCACAGGCAATTTTGGTGGCCATCTCTCAGGAAAGACATGCAGGATTATATCTCTATATGCCCTACTTGTGCTACCTCCAAACGTAAAGGGGGTAAACCCACCAGATTATTGCAAAATGTTGCCAATCCCACCCAGCCTTGGGAACAAATTGCTATGGATTTCATTGTAGAACTACCCAAGAGCAAAAAGAAAACTGTTATCTGCATTGCAACTGATTTATTTTCCAAGCAAGCACATTTCATCCCCTGCTCCGGGTTACCCACCACACCCCAGCTGTCCAAGCTTTTCATACAACACATCCATCGGCTACGTGGCATCCCCTCTCATGTCATTTCTGAGTGTGGAGTCCAATTCACCTCTAAATTTTGGAAAGCTTTTCTTAAGCTCCTAGGGGTGGAGCAAGTGCTAAGCTCCACCTTCCATCTTCCAATGGATGGAGTGACTGAACATTTGAATGCTGTACTTGAACAGTATCTTCAATGTTATCTCAGTCACCAACAAGATGATTGGGTGGACTTACTTCCTTTTGCTGAAGTTGCTTATAATAACTCTATCCACCAGAGTACTGGATTCTCCCCATTTCGCACTGTATACGGGCAAGACTTCGTTTCTATTCCTGAATTACCTCAAATTATGGACAACCCCCATCATGGCTGATGAATGGATCAAACGTATCTGCAATAATTGGCCCATGATGCTCCAAACTTTACAAGAAGCTAAAGACACTTATGCTGTAAAAGGTTTGCAGATTGCAAATGTGTCCCAGAATGGAACCTATCTCTCAGGCAAAAAGTTTACCTCTCCACAATACATCTGAAGTCTATGCAATCCCCAAAGAAACTAAGTTCATCGGCCCCTTTCCTATTACCAATGTCATCAATCTAGTCATTGTGCAACTGCAGCTCCCTAAAACTTTGCAACATGTTCATCCTGTTTTCCATTGCAGTTTACTCAATCTTTTCATGACTCGGATCACTGGCATCCAACCCCTCCCCCTCCAAATCCTATCATGATTGACAGGGAACAACATTTTGAAATTCAAGCAATTTTGGATTCCTGCAGACACCGTGGCCAACTCCTGTACCTCATTCAGTGGAAAAACTTCCCTAAAAGCGACAGCAAATGGGTGAACAGTTGCCACGTTTGTGCACCAGACCTGACTTGCTCTTTTCATGCATGTTTCCCTAATAAAGCTAAATAATTTTACCCTTCCACTCTTACTTCTCACATGTTCTCTTTGTTCTGCTTTGCAGGGTCGGCACTCTACTTTTCTTCCTTGCGGGAAGAGGTTTTTTTCCTAGAGGGGTGGAATGTCAGGCTCGCTTTGCACGTCTGCCATGAAGCTACTGCTACATGCATCAGCTACTATGCCAAAGCAAGAGCAAACCTGGGTCAGCTTTTGCAGCTTTGCAGATAGAGAGGATCATTAGTCACATTCCTTCACAAGCTGTTGGAGCCAAGGATGGGCTGATAAGACACCTGGACTCTAATTAAGTCTAAGGAACTGGGAGGGGGAAGATCAGGAGTGAGAACGGGCTTGCTTGTGTGACAGGGAAGAGAGAGTATGTCAGAGGAAATGATTTAATTTGAATGCTTTGGCACCAAAATGTTATTCAGAGCTTTGCAACTGTCCTGTGTAATCAGATTTTAATAAATGAATTCTTTAAGCTTTCTAATCGACTCTCTGGAGAATTGCTAGTTAATATCCTGGTACTGGGGCCATCACACTGTTCCATTACTGTTGATGGTTGATCAAAAAGGCAGAAGCTATCCAGCACTTCTATATCTTCATTGCCAATTCTAAGGCTGATTGTTTTACCTGTTGCCAATAGCTTGGTCTTCTTTATATTTCATTTTAGTTCTATTTTTTCACTTTGCTCTTTGACTTTTATTGTTGGAACTTGCTGATACTTTGCATTTTTGGCTATCATAATAGTGTCCTGAGCATAGGGCAGGTTAATGATGTTTCTTCCTCCAATTTTAAAACCACACTAATCTTCTTCCAATCCAGCTTCCCATATTCAACATGTAGGTTGAATAAACAAGTATACAGCCTTGTTGCACTCCTCTGCCAACCATGTTTCACCATGTTCTGTCTGTACTTCCTGATGTGTATATACGTTTCTCATGAAGTCAATGAGATGTTCAGGGATTCCCATTTTTCTATAATCAATGAAGCACACAATGACTTCTTTTTTGTATTCTTTAGCTTTCTCAATTATCCAGTGTGCATCAGCAATAACATTTTGTGTTTCTTGGCCTTTTCCAAGGCCAGCTTCAACATCTGGCATCTCCTTTTCCACTTAGATCCAATCTGTGTTGGATGATCCGAAGCATTATTTTGCTGGCATGTGAAATTAAGGATATTGCATCATAGTTTACACACTCTGTTAAGTCTCCTTTTTTGGTATTGGAATGTAGATTGACCTCTTCCAATCAGTTGGCCACAGTGTCATTCTCCAGATTTTATCTTTTCTCCTTGACTGACTCTTCTTCTGTAGCTTGCCATATTTCAGTGGGTATTCCATCAGTTCCTGTAGCCTTTTGACTTGGTGATGACCAGTGTTGATCTAACTTCATCTTCTAGCACTAGATGTTCTTGTAAGGAGAGAGTATCTTCTAAGGTATCTTGGATGTCGACATCTTTACTACATAGAGTTTTAGTATACTCCTTCCATCTTCCCCATTTGAATCGGTTACTATCTGTCCACT
The DNA here is from genome assembly GCF_035149785.1 of Candoia aspera. Taxonomy (NCBI): domain Eukaryota; kingdom Metazoa; phylum Chordata; class Lepidosauria; order Squamata; family Candoiidae; genus Candoia; species Candoia aspera. The sequence continues at coordinate 235,415,854 of NC_086153.1, read as the reverse complement.
GACATCCTTTAGCATACTAATTCAAGGTCGGAACCTCCTTCTGAGTTCAGAGATCTTTTGAGAGACTTTCCTTCTTTTTCCATCTCTGTTTCCATCTTCCGTGTCTTTACTGATGTTCTAATACTGCTTCTTGTCTCTTCTAATAGCTCTCTGAAACTCTTCGTTAAGTTCTTTCCTGAGATTTTTGTCTTTCTTGGCTTTGGCTTCACTTCTTGGCAGTTCCCACAGTTTGTTCTGACATCCGGTTTGCTTTCTTCTGTTTCTTCATTTTTGGCAGTGTCTTTTCACACTCATCCTTAACAACTTCTGGAAGCTCATTCCATAATTCCTCTGGCTCTCTATCAGTGAGGTTTAGCATTTCAAAGCGATTCCTGATGTTCTCCTTGAAAATGGTGGGCGTATGTTCAAGATCATATCTTTCCTCCTCCTCTTCTTCTTCTTTAGCTTAACAAGGAACTTGCACATGAGCAGTTCATGATCTGTTCCACAGCCAGCACTGGCCATGTCTGTGACGCTATAATTGAGCTCCTCCACCTCCTTTTAGCAATAATATACTCAATTTGTTTTCTGGGTACTCCATCTAGTGATGTCTATGTATAGAGGTATCATTTGGGTTGTCTGAAGACAGTGTTAGCCATTAAGAAATCATTGTAGTGGCAGAAATTGAAAAGTCGGTCTCCTGCTTCATTTCAGTTTCCTAAGCCATGCAATCTAACTACATTCTCCTCTTTTCATGTTTCCAGTTTTGGCACTGCAGTCTCCAATCCCAAGCAGCACATCATGCTTGCATGTTCTATCAATTTCAAATTGAATTGATCATAACACTCATCAATCTCCTCTTCTTCTGGATCTGTGTTGGAGCCTAAACTTGAATGACTGTCATATTAAAGGGTTGTCCACAAAAACTAATCATATTACTCGGTCATTGATTGCACTGTAGCAAGTACAGTACTGTTGTTGCTATACCCTTCCTAGCTATAAAAGCAACACCATTCCTTCTTTGTTTTTCATGTCCCGAGTACTGACTGAAAGTGTCCAATCTGAGTCCATCTCTATTTGCTGATGCCAAGATGTCAATTTGTAGTCACTTCATTTCATCTTTCCCTGTGTTGAGCTCTCTTGTGTTCATGCGTCTTATGTTCCATGTTCCTGCTGTAATTGTGTCTTTGCTGATTTTCTTTTCCTGTATGGCAACATCAGCAACTAGACATCCCAAAGGCTTTAATCTAGCCATGTCATAAACACCATTAGTATCCTGAAAGACCCTCAACTCTTCCACTGTAGCGTGTTGAGTGCCATCTGACCTGAGGGGCCCATCATCCGGAACTATACTGTATCATCAATCATTTTATATTTTCTATCCATGTGGTTTTCTTGGTAAAAAAAATATAGGAATGGTTTAGCATTGCCCTCCCCTGTGCAACATGAATTGACGCCTTTGCCATTGTCACTAAAGTGATCATCTGCCTCCAGTATCTTCCTACAGTATATAGCTGCTGTCCAAAATAGGTGCCTGCCTGCTTTAGCTGGGCAGCTGGGATGACCTTCATGCCCTTGGGTGACCCTACTGGGAATATATATTGTCTTGGCATACACTCCTGACATTTTCACTCATCCCTACCAGGAGCACCCCCTATCATGATGAGGCAGCATAGTCAGAATTGGGGTGTGTGGGGGTGTTAAAATAGTGAACTAAAATGAAAGGAGTTTAGACTGAATAATAATAATACAGTGAAGAACAATAACTAAATATGGTGATAAAATCAAAATAATTTTTAAAATTAACAACGAAAAGATCCTTATATAAATAAAGCTGTATGAAATCAATTCAATTATTAAACCTATCATTAAATTTAGATCATATGCCAATATATTGTATATGGTTAGTTTTTGAACACAACGACTTCAAAAATAGATAAGAAATTCATGTCTTGGAACCATTCCTTAAAATCAGGAGAGTACCTTCCTTTCCATTCATATAAAATTATGCAGTTTGCTGTACTTCCAAGCTTGATAAAGCCAAAGCTCTTCATAAGATGACATATTCCATATTTTAGGAATAAAATTCAACATTATATTAAAATAATCTTGGGAATAAATATAGTTAAGATACATATTAATTTGAAACCAAAACAAAGCTATAACTGAGCAAGAACAAATCATATGAATGAAAGAACCTTCCATTTTTAAAATTTTTATTCAAGTTTTTAATAAACAAACTAATACAAACTAAGCTAGAAGAAAAAAAAATAAAAGAAAAGGTCAGAAGGTGCAAAAAGCAAAATGGGCAGAAAGAAAAAAAAGTATTTTGATGTAAGAAATTTTTAAAGAGATTGGGAGACCAGAGAGTTTTGGAACACTGGTTATTTTTGCTGTAAGATTTGAAAAATAAGTATATAATTAAATAATATATACTTATAGGTATTTTTTCTAAAAGATATAGATCTTTTTCAAGAATAGGTATGTTTGGATTTCTAAAAGTCTAGCCACACGTGTTAACAAAGTTGAGATATTGCCAAAGACCTTTTCTTACCATAACCCAGTGACACTAACATACAGGAAGAGACTTAAAACCTACGTATAGATGGGGGCTAAATGAAACTTTCCTACAAAGAGAATCAATAATGGAGGACTGTAAAAAGAAACAGAAAGATTTTTTTGAGAATAATCTCAGTTTAGGCACTGATATGGGATGCTAGTAAAGCCTTTAGGTAAAGGTAAAGGTTTCCCTTGACGTAAAGTCCAGTCGTGTCCGACTCTAGGGGGCGGTGCTCATCTCTGTTTCTAAGCCGCAGAGCCGGCGTTGTCCGTAGACCCATCCGTGGTCATGTGGCCGGCATGACGACACGGAACGCCGTTACCTTCCCGCCGAAGCGGTACCTATTGATCTACTCACATTTGCATGTTTTCGAACTGCTAGGTGAGCAGGAGCTGGGACTAGCAACGGGAGCTCACCCCGTCACGCGGATTCAACAAAAACAAGAGAAGATGCAAAAGATTTTAATGGATATGGAGATGAAAGAGGAGGAATTCAAGAGATCTCCAGGGAGAAAAAATATTTCACAACAAATCAAACGTTTACAGCCCCAACTTTCTATGCTAATGATGAGAGAAATGGAAACAAAAATGAATTTTGCAAAACAGAGGAACTTTCAGTCAACTAGCAAACAAGCCAGGGAAATTGGTGGCATATAGATTGAGAAAGGAAACTGAGAAGACAATGATTGTAAAATTGCAAAATGAGAAACCTATAGTGACTGACAATGTACTGTAGGTATTCAAAGAACATTCCATCACTATTACGTAAAGCTATATAAAAGAGAAGAAACTTCCTTGGTAAAGATAGGCAAATATTTAAAGAAACAAGATTGACCAAAGATACTGGATACCCAAAGATGGATGATGAATGGACCAGAAACAATGAGTGAAGTCTGTGAAGCTATAAAAAAGAGGAATAAAGGAAAAGCCCCTGGTCCAGATGGACTACTGGCCTCTTATTATAAACATCTTGAAGATGAACTTTTACAACCTTTACCAAAAAATGATGAACTCTCTTTTAGATGATGGAAAGATACCGGATAGCTGGGCAGGGGCAAATATAGCACTGATTCCCAAAGAAGGGCAAGATCCGACTTCACTGAAAAATGATAGACCAATATCTCTACTGAACAATGCTTACAAAATATTTACAATTATATTAGCTGAAAGCATGAAAATTGTTTTGCAAGATTTTATTCATGAAGACCAATGTGGCTTTTTGCCTAAGAGACAATTAAAAGACAGTATTAGAAATACTCTTAATATATTAGAGTATCTGGAGCAGCATAACAAAAAACAAGATGTGCTGGTATTTCTGGACACAGAGAAAGCCTTCAATAATTTGGAGTTTTTTGTTCAAGATTTTGGAAGATATGGACTTTGGGGAGAATTTTATTACATGGGTAAAATTGATCTATACCTACACGAGTGGCACAAATTATTATGAATGGGGAACTGTGTCATCAACAAGAGTCACTTGTTGAGATGGGCAGCTATAGAAATCAAATCAATCGATCAATCAACTGACTAAACCCTACAAAATACAGAAAGGGCCAAGGCAAGGATGCCCACTTTCACCACTGTTACACTTTTTGGCCCTTGAAGTTCTGAACAAAGCTATAAGACAAGATGAGAAAATTGCTGGAGTGAAATAAGTATAGGCTGCCCAGAGTCGCCCTATGTGAAATGGGTGGCCATATAAATGTGAATAAATATTTTTTTAAAATAAGTATATAAATTAAGGGCATTTGCTGGTGATTGGTTTTAATTCTGGAAAATCGTATTGAAGGAATAGATATATTAATGGAAAAATTAAAGGAATTTGTTTAAAATTAATAAGGAGAAAATGAAGTTACTGACAAAAAATAAGAGCACGGAAGATCAAAAAGCATTTCCTGTAAAAATAGGGTTTCAGGTTGAGAAGGGTATTATTTTGACTAATATGAATTGCATGTTATTTCAAAATAATTATGTTCAGGTATGGAGTGAATTTATGGCTGGACCATAAGGAAGGCTGAGCGAAGGAAGATCGATGCTTTTGAACTGTGGTGTTGGAGGAAAATTCTGAGAGTGCCTTGGACTGCAAGAAGATCCAACCAGTCCATCCTCCAGGAAATAAAGCCAGACTGCTCACTTGAGGGAATGATATTAAAGGCAAAACTGAAGTACTTTGGCCACATAATGAGAAGACAGGACACCCTGGAGAAGATGCTGATGCTAGGGAGAGTGGAGGGCAAAAGGAAGAGGGGCCGACCAAGGGCAAGGTGGATGGATGATATTCTAGAGGTGACGGACTCGTCCCTGTGGGAGCTGGGGGTGTTGACGACCGACAGGAAGCTCTGGCGTGGGCTGGTCCATGAAGTCACGAAGAGTCGGAAGCGACTAAACGAATAAACAACAAACAAAATGGAGTGAATTTAAGAAGGACTTATTGAGATGGGAACAGTTACAATTATGATTGCTTGGAAGAATTTCACTGGTGCAAATGAATGTGTTACCTAGAATGATGTTTTATTTCAGACAACCTGTTTTGAGAAATGATGTACCCTTTAAACAAAGGCAAAAGCACCTATCTAGATTTATATGGCACGGGAAGAAACCAACAGTCAAATATAAAAGGAAGATTGGGATTGCCTGATTTTAAACTGTATTTTGCAGCCTGTGGTTTGGTTTGGTTTGGTTTGGATGAAAGAACGGCTGTTGCTAAGAAAGAAGAGAATGTTAGAATTAGAAGGGCACAACCTGAGGTTTGGGTGGGATGGTTATTCATGGTATGATACAGTTAAAGTTACTGTAGGCTTCAAAAGTCACTATGCTAGGGGTGCCATATGAAGAATATGGAAGAGCTATAAACCCAGGTTGTGCCCAAAAATACCTTTAGCAGCCTCAGCAAAAGAAGCATCTTTATAGAAAAGAAATAGTGGGCAAAGAAAGATGGTTAACTTATCAAGATGTGCTAGTACAGGAAAATGGAGAACTTAAGATGAAATCAAGAGAACAACTGGCTGTCAATGGTTTTCATACACACAACTGAGGGAGAGTTTAATATGGAGAAAAAGCTACCAGGCACAGAACAACATGTAAGAAAGTTTGAAATGGAATTACTGTATGTATCAGTGATGAAAATGTGATTGCTAAAATGTGCAAACTTCTGTTGAGATTTGAAATGGAAGAAAATCAAGTTAAAGAGAGCAGGATAAAATGGGCTAAGAATTTTGATTATAACATACAGATGGATCAATAGGAGAATGTGGTGAAAAGGTATGAAATTCACACTGTTGTATAACTTAAAAGAGAATTTTTATAAAATGATGTACCATTGGTATATGACACCTGAGAAATTATCTAAGATGTAAAAAGGTACTTCTAATTGCTGTTGGAAATCAAGCATGAAGGGACATTTTACCATGCATGGTGGGCTTGTGAAAAAGTGAGAAAAAATATTGGGTACAAATATCTATGATGATGCAGAGAATTAAAAAAAAAATTAGACGACACCAGAGTTTTTCTTCCTCTTGGGACTGATGGATTGTCAATTAGAAAAGGCTCATGGACAATTGGTTTTATACATGGTGACTGCAGGGAGGCTATTATATGCACAAAGATGGAAAAATACAGAAATACCCATAATGGAGGAGTGGATGGTGAAGATGGTAGAACTTGCAGGAATGGCTAAATTGACTTGTTTGATTAGGGAAGGAACAACAATCACTTTTATAAAAGACTGGAAACCCCTTATGGACTTTTTGCTGAAAATAGATAAAAATGAACTGGTGACTTCTGGATTTACCAATTAAAAAGGACTGTATATGGGAAGAATGGAACTATGTTATGTAATTCTGAGGGGAGAAACGGTATCAAGTATGCTTGTAATTCCTGTAAAGAGGATTGAAAGGTACTTATTTAAGTAACCCTTCTCCCCCTCTCCTCCTCCTTTGCTTTCTATTGTTCTCCACACTTTTTTCTATATCTTCTTTCTTTACTATTTCCTCTTTATATTTTTTTGTTTTATCTTTTAACTTTGTAAAAAAAAAATCAAATATAGCCATCACCTGAGCCAGCCATTTTAGATAATTACCACCCTATCTCCAATTTCCCCATTTTAGGGAAGGGTTGTGGGATGGAGCTAGAAACATAAATGTCATTTCATCCAGTCCCCTTCTCAGTGCAGGATCCACCTCTGAGAGATGCCCACCCACCTTCTCTTCGAAGCTGTCCCGCAAGGGGCCACCCTTCCCACAGAGGGCTCTGGATGAAGCAGCGCATCTGCATCTCTTCTGTTCTGGGTTCAGGTCTGGGCAAGGGAAGGAAGCCACCTTGCTGCTCTCATGGATGACCTCAACAGAACTGGATAGTGGGGGAACACACTCTATGTATCTATGGCCTCCTTTTGGACAATCTACAAGGGGCAGTTTTGAGTGTTTCTGCACATTCCAAATCGTGTGGCTCCAAACAGGGATGTGTTAGGGTGGAATCTGCCCGCCCATTACACGCAAGCCAAGAGGAAAGCTGTGGGTTCACATCCCTGGATAGGATAGGGAGAACTCTGGAGGGCAGGCTTCGTGGTTACAGCTTGCCACCCCAGGTCAGGATGAGTGCCATATATGTTTTAGGGCTGTAACCTGCCTAGTATGTATGTGATGGCTGACAAACAACAACTTGTATAAATCAAATAATAAATAAACTGCTGTATTATGGGCGGCATAATTCCTTTGCATTTGTGCTAATTTAACTTGAAAATAGAAAGTATTGTTCCCTTCAAATTTAATTTTCCATAAAATATCAGTTGAATTCTCTAATTTTAATTTTAGATGAGATATAATTCCTCACAATTGACATGAACCACGTTGTGAGAGAAGATCTTTACAGAGCATTGAATGAACTCCTTGAGAAGCCATTTGAAGAATTTAAATGGAGGCTAAAATGTATTGACTATGATGGAAAGCCACACATTTCTACAGCTTCACTGGAGAACGCTAATCGAGAAAACATTGTAGATCTCATGATTCACTTTTATGGAGAAGATGCTCGAAAGGTGTGCATTCAGGTCCTTCAAAAAAGCAACATAAACAATGTTGCTAAAAAACTTGAAGAAACGCTGCAGAAAGGTAAGGAAACGCAACATATTACAGAAATGTTCTCTCCGCTGAAGATCAGTGGGAAATAAAGACCCCTTGTGATTTGGGAAGCTGCATTCCACAGAATCTTGTTCAACTGGTCCGTGGTGGTTTACTAGGATTGGCAGTGGCTGCCTGGGATTTCAGAGTGGGGCTTTCCTTATGGCCTGAGATTCCGTGCCTTGAGCCTGGAATCAAACATAGAGCCAGTTTTGGTCTAGTGATTAAGGCAACGGGCTAGAAACCAGGAGACCGTGAGTTCTAGTCCTGCCTTAGACCTGAAAGCCGGCTGGGTCCCCTTGAGCCAATCACTCTCTCTCAGCCCAACTCACCTCACAGGGTGGTTGTTGTGGGGAAAATAGGAGGAGGAAGGAGTATTAGGTACGTTAGCCACCTTGAGTTATTTATAAAAAAAATAATAATAAAGGTGGGATAGAAAACTAATTAATTAATTAATTAATAAGGGAAGCATCTTCTCCATCACTCAGCTTGGCATTTTCCTATCACTGTCAAAGGAAAATGATAAGCCAAGTTCAAGCAAAACGAGGTTAGTCCATTGATCTAAATTCAAGGGAGATCCTTAAAAGTTGAATTTAGTCCATCCTTTTTCTAGCATGTTTCCTGACATGATACAGTATTAAGATATCTTACAGGTGGTGGTGCTAGGGGGGAAGAGAGGGGAGCATGTAATGCTGGGCAAAGCCAGAGGAAAAAGACAGGCAGCATTCTCTTGCAGGAGCCCCAAGTAGAAAGGAATTTAGAGTTGGCCTTGGGGAAGGGCAGCCCCCCAATATCAAGTCCCCTGTGTACACTTCTATACTAGGGATCCCAAATTGGGGAGCCGAGAAGTGTCCCAGAACCAGTCCTTATCCCAAGAAGAAATCCCATTTGTGCCTTGTTGCAACCTGTATGGCTGCTTCGGTTTGCCCAGCGTTCCGTCGGATGGCCTCAGACTGGTCTATGCGGAAACAAGGGCATTCTTGAAGGAGGGCACAACCCTTGAAGAGCTGTCCGGAGATCTAGGGGACTGCAATTTCATCAAGCTACTTAGGCTAGAGAAGGCAAGGCTGAAAAGATTGAATAGCTGACATGGAGTCATCGAAACCCAGTCCACATTCAGCTGAAATGTGGTGAAGAGCTCACTTGGCTTCTAAACTCCAGTGCCTGAAAGGGACATACCCACAATTTGAAAAAAAGCAAAGGAACTGTTATCCCAAATGGGGGCTTTGCTGTGATGAACATGGTATGCAAAGCTCCCCAGATTTAAGATATACTTGGAAAATAAATTGTGGAGGGTTGCAGCATTGGGATACACCCACCCGATTTCAGCTACTGCTACATCTCAATTCCTCCCCTCGTTCTCCAACACCGTCAGTCACCCACTGCACACTGCACAAGCCAACTTGTCCTGGCGTTTGAGCCAGTTAGCCTTGAGCAAGTGGCTGGGGTGCTTGGTGTTGGAAGTCCTGGCAAATCCAGCGTGCCTCATTAGCATGGGGATGGTTGCTTTAGGATGCAAATTCTCCATGCGATTGAGGAAGCTGTTTGTTGCCACTCTCACTTCCTCTCTCGTCCTCCTCCTTCCACCAGGAGCAAGCACACGGCTGTGTGCTGCTCTCCTCCATTCTGGGCACCATGCGGTGGGCCTGGAATTCCCCTTTCACACAGCCCTTGGCAGCAAATAGGGCTGGGGGGTTAGGGCAAACTAAGTATTTAGAAAGAAAAGAAGAACAAAGGACCTTCATCTTTTCCACCAAGATGGATGCAACAGAACCAACAATAAAGTCAGTAAGTTATTCTTTTACTTATCTTAAACTAATGTGCCTAAGTGTGTAATTCTTTATGCTTGGGAGGGCTGAATGTGTAAGATCAATAACCTGTGTTTCTCTGATGTGCTCATTAAGGCTATTTTAAGATAATATTCTTTTTCTGTGTCAGCTGTGTTATAAGCTCTGCTCCATTTCAGTGGTTCTAGCAGGCCACTAAATAGGCTTCACTTTGGGGGGCTGAATACTGCCCCCTTTTAGATCCATGTCTGTGAGACTAGGCTGAAACTGCATAACAAAGCAGGCATGTAAAGCAGAGAAGATTCTTGTCTAAAGATCCTTGCAGGGAGGAAGACAGGAAGGAGATCAAAGGGCTTGCAAATGGATCCCATTGAAGGGGATCAAAGGAAACCCCCACCCTAATCCCACCAGCAAAGCAAAGATTTTAGGGGATAAAAGGGGTTCCAGAGCCCGCTCACTCCTGAGTCGTTTTTGGATCCAGACTTGGCGGCTTCCGTCCCTCTGGCTAGCGCCTGGCAGCCTAGTTGGAAGGATGTGGGTACGTGTGGATGAGTGTGTGTGTGCATGTGCGCGTGTGAGAAAGAGCAGATATACCTTGCAACCAGTAAAGTTTGCTGTTACTTTAAATTCACTGGGTCTCTGTGTATTACAAAGAACCTTTTGTGCCTCAGTGTTTGGTTGGAAGAGATTGTCTGTGTCCCTAAGTATTTCCCAGCTGTTGACCAGGGCTTTGTGTCTTGTCTGCTCAAGCCACACCTATCTGGAAAACCCAGGTAGAAAGCAAGGGGGGCTGACGAGATCCGAGTGCCTCCACAGGCTGTAAGGGTGTGAGTGAGTGACCATAAGCCGAACCTGAGAGCAGCTTGCGTGTAAGGTCCCTTCTGGTTGGTTAGGGCCTCCCAGGAGACCACGTGTAGCTGAATCCAAGAGATGGTAAATGCTTCTTGATGGGAGGGGATGATTCCACCTGCTTGAAAAAAAGTGACAGTTCACCCTCTCCTTAAGAGCCATCACTGGATCCAGTGGTATTGGATAGTTTTTGTCTGGTCTGCAAACTTCCCTTTTTAGGGAAGGTTCTTGAGAAGGTGGTAGACCTGCAGCTTTGAAGAGCCCTGAAGGATACGATTATCTAGATCCTTTCCATCGTGTTTCCGGTTGGGATATAGCGCTGAGATGGTCTTATGGCTGGCCTCTGACAGGATCAGGACGTGGGGAGTATATCGGTCCTAGCCCTCCTTGGTCTCTGGATGGCCTTTGACACCATTGATCATGATCTCCTTCTGGAACAGCTTAGAGTGTTCAGAGTGGAGGAAATGGTTTAATGGTAGTTCTCCTCCTCGTTCCAAGGCCAGTTCTGCAACCCAGAGCTGGGAGAGAGGGCAGGGGCATGGTCAGCTAAGCCTGGTAATTTTCACAGTTGTGGGCCATTCAAGCCTGCCTATAAAAGAAAAGGGGCAGAGAGGGAAAGTAGTTTAGAGAAATGCATAGGAACGATTAGATAAGGAATCTAATATACACAGTAAATATAGACATCCATAGAAGCTACACAGCCATGTATTTACCTATTTTGAAACGCATGCTTTGTAATTTACCCTTTTTTATAGTCTGAATTTCACTAATTCCAGTCCATCTTCAGTTGCAGATGTTGATGCTCACCAGTTGCCAGATTCATCAGGTAAGGCAGGAATCATTCAAAGGATCACTGAATTATGCTTAAAGCTGATTCAACATGACCAGGTCCTCCCCTCCCCACTCCCCAATTATGCAAGAAGCTGTCATAAGTATTATTCCTGATGGGGAAAGCTCCAGGGTGGTTTTTGCAGTGCTGACCATAAAGAGGAAGGAAGGAAGGAAGGAAGGAAGGAAGGAAGGAAGGAAGGAAGGAAGGAAGGAAGGAAGGAAGGAAGGAAGGAAGGAAGGACCTAACCTTCAAACATTTCAAAAGATTTTGTAATCTCATATCTGTTGGTTAACTCATGAAATTGGAGGACAACTTTCAGCCCTCAATTTAAGTTTTTTAACTGTTGTATTATAATTACATATTATATAATTTATTTACATATAATTTCTCAACTTAGAAAAAAAAATCCTAAAATATTATAATTTGTACCAACAGAGCAGTAGAAAAAGAAACCAACAATAAACAGAAGAAATCTATGTAGTCATCTCTTAGTTTTACACAGAAGCTTCGATAAAAGATGGCCATATTACGTTATAATTGTCCATTCATCGTCTCCGTTTGTATACAACTTGTTCAGAACATGCAAGTGACCCGACGTCTTCAGTCCTTTGGCTAATTGGGGCCATAAATGTATCTTTCCAATCTTGAACAAGTCTCCTAGAGATAAGAATGGCACAGAGAATCCATTTCTGTTGTCCAGCCATCAGTTTCCTTGTAATAGGTAGTAGTTCAAAAAAATATAGCCATCCCCAAAAGTTAAGACCCATCTCAAGTCAACTTGATACACATAATAACCTCTTCTGAAAATATAATAATTTTAGGACATTGCAAAAATGTATGTTTAAAGGACACATTATTACATCTCCAAAAAGGGAATGACTTTGGTTCCTTTTCTGTACAAATCTAATGGGGACCTATAAATCCAAAATATTACTTTATGTTGAATAAATTATAATCTAAGATGTATATTAAAAAAATTGATACAAATGTTAAACCAATCTTCTGTTGTCAGGTTAGATTAGATCTCCACTTATTTATTCCATTCAGTTTTTACAATGTACATATCATACTGATTTATTGGAAATGAGTATTTATGAGAACTAATTGTGGGATTTTAAATTCCATAAGATTTAATGATCTCTTCTAATCATTTATGTGTCTCTGAAGCTGAAATACTGCAGGTCCAAATTAAGATGTCAATAGATGTTATAGCTGTAAATATTGCCAGTGGAATGCTAAAATAAAAATATATTATTGTTTAACAAAGGTCTTATCTATCACACTTCTAATATGGTTCATCCTTCTTTTAGCTTACAAAAACCATGTTAAAAAAAAATTTCAAAGAATGGAAGATCCTAATTCTATTCCTGGTGAATACGTGCCCCTAAACCAGAGATATTCAAAACTAATCATCCTAGATTATCACCGGTCTGAAGAGGAGAGAGAACATGAAATTATGGCAACCGGAAGGAAACATGCTGAAATGATCAGCAAGAGAGCTGAGTCTTCAACCAGCATGGAAACATTATTTAACCCGGATAAACATGGACTAGCTCCACAAGTTGTTGTGTTGCAAGGAGCTGCAGGCATTGGAAAAACCACAATGGCAAAAAAAAATCATGTTTGATTGGGCTTCTCAACGATTTTACCAGGACAAATTTAATTACGTTTTCTATATTTACTGCCAAGAGATGAACCTCCGTGCAGACTCAGAGAAGAGTAGCATTGTAGAAATAATTTCGAAACAATGGCCCAAGTGTCACACAGTGAAAAATGTCATTCGAAACATACTGAAGAATGAGGAGAAGCTTCTGTTCATAATTGATGGGTGTAATGATTGCCCTAGCCCAAATACTCAGACTCACAAGAGGCTGCTATATGAAACCTGATTTATTAAGGAACTAAAGGCAAATACAGAGAAAGCTGAGAATGAGCAAAAGCGCGCCAAATACAAACTTAAACCCTTGGTACAAACGTATCCCGCCTCCCTCGTAACAGCCCCGCCCGGCACAGGTGCAAGCAATCGTCAGAGTTGCTAGCCTGGGAAAGTAACCTTGAGCGCAGTAGATAATGCAAATACATTCCAGAGCAAAGCCAAAACATAAGTACTCCCATCCTCCCGGGAAAGATGAAACACGCATCCTGCTAATGAGATGCGAAACGTTACGATGTATCAAAGGCATTGAAACGGCGAACATGACAATGGGTTTGATGAATTAAGGTATTCCTTTGATCAGCCTCAAGAGTACTTTTGCACTGATCCCTGGAAGGAGGAGCCAGTGAGAATTTTTTTGGGCAGTTTATTTCAAAAAAAGCTTCTTCCCGAATCCTATCTTATAATCACAACAAGACCAACTGCTTTGGAGAAACTCCATCGATGTTTAGAGCACCCACGTTATATTGAGATCTTGGGGTTTTCTACAAAGGAAAGGGAAGAATATTTCTACAATTTTTTTGAAAATAAAGACCAAGCAGCTCAAGCTTTCAGATTGGTTAAGCAAAATGATACGCTTTTCACCATGTGTGTCATTCCCCTTGTGAGCTGGATCGTCTGCACAGTGATGAAACAAGAGATGGGGAGAGGCAAGGATCTCCAGAAGACCCCGTACACCCTCACTGCAATCTATATGCTGTATCTCTCCAGCCTGTTCAAGTTTCACCATAAAGAATCCAAGCAGGATGTCCAAATAAATGTGAAAGGCTTGTGCTCTTTGGCTGCAGAAGGAACCTGGAAACGGGAAATCCTGTTTATGGAAGAAGAAGTCAAGAAGCACAGCTTAGATCAGGAAGACTCCCTCCCCCTCTTTCTGAATCAGAACATCTTCAAAAGAGGCATTGATTGTATTCAAACCTACAGCTTCATTCACTTAAGCTTCCAGGAGTTTTTTGCTGCTTTGTTTTATGTTCTAGAGGAAGGAGAGGAGCAGCATTCTGAAAATCTGAATAGAAATTTGGAGACCCTATTAGAAAGACATACATCTTCTAGACTGGATTTTGCAGTAGGATTTCGCTTCCTCTTTGGTTTTTTAAATGAGGAAAAAAGAATGATGGAGTTGAAAAAAGAATTTGGATGGAAAATTTCTCCTAAGAATAAAGAGTTTTTATTAGACTGGATGAAAAATAACATTAAAAAGGGAAGAATTGCTTCCCGTTTGCAAAAAGCAATGTTTACTTACTTATATGAGACACAGGATGCCAATTTTCTAAAAACTGCATTGTGTGACATGACTGCAATAAATTATCACTGCAAATCAGACCTGGAAGTGATGATCCTGGCGTACTGTCTACAACACTGCCAGAATTTGGAGGATATCGTTGTTAAAGGCCCCCGATTTCCAAATGAGGAAGAGAGAGAATTCTTTCCACAAGGAAATGAGTAAGTATTGTTGAAGGTCGGTTGAACATTTAAGTCAGTTTCTGATCCTGCCACCACTATTCTCTCACCTGCTGTCTTAAATAAAATAATGGGCCAGAAAAAATGCCACTTAGGGGTATGAGTAAATGTCTTTGGGCAACTAAGTTAAGGAGGGGTCTGAAATCCTTAGCAGGTAGGACAAGATATGGCCCGGGTTGGGTGGGTGTGGGAGGACTATTAACTAAAAATGAGCACTTGTCCACTGATGAGGCCAACACCAGTCAATCCCCTTGGACTTAAACAACCTGATAGCCATGTCACCAGGAAGTCCTCAGCTCAACTCGGGAACAGAGAGGCAACTGCTGTTGAGATCTAACACAAATCTGTACCTCTCTGCTCCCATGTAGTGGGTATTAGTAACTCTCAGGCAACCAGAAACGACATTTATCCGGCATCTACCAATCCCCATGGGTGCTGGTTAACTGAGAGTATACTGTATCTTGTTTGGACTAACAAAAGGATAAACATGCCACTTTCTCACAAGAGGAATCCTTCCAAAAGTTTAATAGTTCCTCCCTCAACGCCCGGCCACTCAGAAGCAAACCATTAAACGGCGAGTCCTGTGGTTTACTCATGAGGAGCGTCTGTACGGGGTCATGTGGGCTACCTGAAGATCACCCCTTTTTCCAGGGCGATATCGGCAGCTCTGATCCTGCATCCAGCTGCTGTCTCTGTCGTAACACCATCCCATTACAAAGAAGGGGCATCTAGCTCGCCATGGCTCTCTACTGGGAGTACTCATTACTTGTCTTGTAACTTGAATCCTCAGAGCTGTTTGTAACCATCCAGCATTGAAGCGCCAGAGAATCCATGAGCCCATCTGAATGTCGAGCATAAGATCTGAAGCCTCTGATACTGTCACTGCCAGTAGAAGAAACTGACAAGTGAAAGCACAATTGTCAACTTCGCAGTGTTAAAAAAAAGACAGGTCCGCCATCTACCTATTCCATCAGTGACCTTTTTAAAGTTATGATTATTAATGTCCAGGCGTTCCAGTGATTTTGTACAATAACCCTCCCCTCCAGAAAAGGCCATGGGAGGCCGTAACCAGTGACCAGCGGGAAGAAGGCATTCCTGCCACAGTTCCCAATAGCCAATAGGAGCAGAGATCTTTGCCTAAAATACAATGAAGCTCAGCCAGCGATCTAAACAGTCCCGCCTACTTGTAATTATAGGCAATAATTATCCTTGGAATATGAATGGCTATGGTCATGTGTGAGTGTGGTATGTACGGGTGCATGGGTGTATAACGTTTGCCAATTGTTTACCACTTCTACGTTGTGGCACTTAGGGACTCCTTAAATATTCTCTCTGCTTATTTCCTTTTCTCTGTATCTAGGATGCCATGCCAAATCTTAGTTCCTTCAAGCCATGCTCTATAAATGTTTCATTTACAAAACGGTCTTTTTCTACTACTATTTTCCTATACTACAACATGAGGACATTCATTTGTGGTTACTTTACAAATGGATACTGTCAGGAGCAATGTTGGTGAGCAGGAGGGGACCCTGTCCAGGGGGGGAAACGCACGCGTGGTAGTGAGGACTTGAGCTGTCATTCAAAGAGACACAGAACAGACCCGCCTTGACTTTTGGGGTGTATCTGTCTGGGTTTTCTCATGCTTCTTTAGTTTGTTAGGATTTTCTGTCTAATGTAGCAGTAATAAAACACTAGAGACCTATTCCTCGTCTCAGCGTGGTTCCTGACTGTTAGGACAGACAGAATGCCAATTGTATTTGAAAAGTAGAGGAACTGGAAACATTGGAGTCAAGGTCTGAGAGCAAAAATGTCTTTCCCTTTAGGGAATGGCATCTGGATGAAAGAGGTATGGAAGACTTCTTTAAAGTACTGACAGAGCTGAGAACGTTAAGAAGCCTGAGGTAAGAAACTGCTTGCATTTTATCACAAATGTTATTGGTACAAAAAGCAATACATGGTATTGGAAGCTTGTATGATACCTTAGATATTATCGCTCTAGCAGTCTCTCGTCAGCTTCTCAATTGCTCATGTTATGAAACACTGAGAAGAAACGTGGCTGGCACCATCAATTCAGGGGGTTGAGAACAGAGGAGGCTTTGCTGGGGGTTCCTGAAGCCTGGGATGAACTGGATGATGATTGAGACACTGAGAGAGAAGGAAGCAAGCTTTGAAAACTATAAGGCTGCACTATGATCATTGGACTTCCTGGGTGACGGGCAGGGTGTATCGTTGGAGGGCCTCCTCTGGAGAGAGAGAGCAGAGAGACGGGGCCCCCCACCTGTTGTTGTGGCTGGATAAGATAATGGAACAAGATAAGAAAACGGAATAAGAAAAGATAATGGAAGGATAAGAAAGAGGTGACTTTGGCACGTTGTATGGGTTGAATTGCTCGGTGGATCAATTGAAGTGCTGAGGTAGCCTTTCAGGCCTGACCCTCTCTAATTCTCTTCAGGATAAAAGCAGGAAGGGGGAGGCACATTCAGAGTTGCCAGAGTCTATTACTGTCAGGAACCAGGCCAAGAACCAGGCCAAGAGCCAGCATCTCCAACTCTACTTCTTTATTCTCATCCTATAGGCAGAATCTTGCCAGACTAAAGCTACTCAACTAACTGAAGGGGAAATAATCCAGAAGGGCTCTAGGGTGGAGTTACCTTGAAGCTTTTAACCTTCCCAGTAACAGTGTCCGGGCTGCGAAGGCTCTTATCTGTCTGGAATGCATTCCCTCCCTGGAAACCAGTGGCAGTGCTGGAATCCACCACATCACCCCCTCCTTCAGGAACACATTCCATCACATCACCCCCTCTTCAAAGTCAGTCTCTCCCTCTGAGTTCTCAGGGGAAATGGGCAGTGGGGGTAGAGATGAAAGCAAAGATGTGGAGCTCACCTCCATGTCTGACAACTCCTCCATGCCAGGTGGCTCTTCCTGCAAAACAGCTACATGATTAGAAACGTTCTCCCCCCTCCCCCTTGGGAGCTGGAGGCCCAAAGTCAATGGCCAAGGTTCTTTGGCCTCTATGACTTCTCATCCCTGGGCCCCTTCTGGGGAAATGACTTGCACACTCACAAACTCTTTGGCTTGCTTGGATGATTGAAGAACTTCGTGGATTTGGTGAGGCCTCAGCTTTTTAGGGAAATGCTGATGGAACTGGAGCACCAACCTGGGCGCGTGCACATGTCTTGCATTCTCCCATGACCGCTTAGCCTCTGAGTAACCTTTCCGATGGATTAAATACTGAATCCCCCTCCTTCTTTGCTTCAAGTCCAAAATTGCCTCTATCTCGTATTCTTCTTCCCCATTGACTATGACTGGTGGGGGAGGTGGCTCATAGGATCTGCTTTCCTAATGGAACATGCTGTTGGAACATGTGCTTTATAACCAGTGAACACTTGCCATCAACAGTGGGGATTATCTAGGAGCAGCCTTAGGTTTGTAGGAATAGGGAGGGAGGGAGGGAGGGAGGGAGGGAGGGAGGCTTCAAAACAGAATCAAGGACAAGCGAAAAAACAAGCATGATTTATCCCCAAATGCCAAGTATGAATCGACAAAGGGCTAGGTAGATCCAAGACTGGATGTGAGACACATTTTGTGAGTCAGAAGTAATCACCTGTAATAGCCTAGAGAGCACCACTCACTAGGAACAAAGAGCCAGGAACTATGCCAATGAGAACTGGCTAACTGAGTACAGGAAGGTGACAGTCAAAGTTAGTCAATGTTAGCCTATCAAGAAATCTCAAGTCAAGTGAGATGTTAGAAAAGCTGCCACCAAGCATCTGGTTGAAGGCTGTGGATTGAGCATTAGTTTAAGAATTAGATCAGGAAACACAGACAAAATTAGTTTCTAAGTTGCACATCTCTGTTTCTATGTCTTATCAAGAGGAAACACTTCTTTCCATAAAGAATGCATACCAGTATGACACAGTTCCATGTGAATTTATCCTGTATAGGCATAATCCAAATGAGATATAATTCTGTAACTCAGAGATTGGGCTATGGATCAGAAAATCTATAAATGGCCTCCCCATGAACTCAACAGATGTCTTAGACAAGCCATGATCTCCTAGCTCAGCACATTTATGAAAGGAATATACAGATTTATACAACATGGCTGTGGTAAGGATTTTAGAATAATGTTTATGAGAAGCACTGTGAATGTGGAAAAGATACGGTGGGTTTCCTTGCAACGAAGTATTGAAATGCATTTGGCAGTTCCTGGACCGCAAATCTGCTATCAACAAGAAATGGAAAAGCAACAATATAATACAAAGGAAGGGTCATATCTGAAAGCTTCAATTTAATAGAATTTGATCCATGGTAAGCCTATCTCAGGTCTACCTGTAAGTTGCATCTATTGGCAAGTTCCTAAGTGCTTGCTAATTCTATTACCGGCATGTCTCCCAAGGTTTGCTTTTGATCTTTGGTCTTTTCATTGTAACTGATAAATAAAATAGAAATACAATAAAAGCTTGCCTTGGCATTTTTGATACAATGCCAAGCTGATGTTGGGTCAACTAGTGACGACTCAGCTGTTGCTTGTTTCAGTTCTGCGGCTACCTGAATCCCTGCCCAGGGAATAGAGGGCTGACCCTTGGTAGGACAAGGAGCTTGAGATAGGACTGCCCATAAGTTTACTCTACAATCAAGGATTTCAGGGCCTGAGGTCCAAAATCTAGGCAATTTGTAATATATTCTTAGCTAGTTTCATTTATTGTTCCACTGCTTCCCTTTTGGTAGCTACTTCGACAATTTAGCTGGACTGAAGAAAGTGATCCTTTTCCATTGTTCACCCTGTGTGAATTCTTATTGTAACAGCTATAGTGCAGGTAGTTCTTGAGTTACAACTAATTGTTTAGTGACCATTCAAAGTTACAACAGCACTGAACGAGTGGGACTTATGACTGGTCCTCAGAGTTCCACCATCGCAGCATCCCTGCAGTCATGTGATCGCAATCCAGGTGCTTGGTACCCAGCTCACGATTACGTCACAGCGAGCCGTGGCCACGTGATTGTGATTTCCAATGTTCCCTGCTGGCTTTCCACAAGCAAAGTTAATGGGGAAGCCTGCAGGACGTTGGAAGTTGCAGTCAAGTGAGGTCCTTGCTTAACAACCCACACAGTCCTCGTTTAACAACAGTAACCAGGACTGCCGTAATTGCCATTGCTAAGCGGTGCGGTCATGTAATGTTGCACTTTACAAATGTGTTGCTTAGCAATGGCAATTCCAGTCCCAATTGCCATCATAAGCCAAGGACTACCTATAATTTTGTAAGTCTAAATGCGATTCCCCCTCCCTCCCCCTATTTTTATGTGAACTAGGGAGGGGCTTGTCTGAGACAGTTTCTCAGGTTACAGTTCTGCCCAGGACTCAGGTTTCTTTTATCTGACCGTTGCCTTGGCAGTGGCTCTTCCTTCTGTCCCTCGAGGCCATTCCCTCTTCCCTCGACAGATTAGTACACCATAAACCCAACTATTGTGTGTTGTTAAACATGGTCAGTGGCTTAGCATGTGGTGTGAACTAGTCACTAGGGGTTGTGTCAAAACATGATAAGAACCACTTCTAACTCTGGGTTTAGTACTACGAACCAGCTGACATCTGGAGTTGCTTGTCACAGTTTTCAAATCAGAGGCCTGCAGTTTCTTTTGTTTAATACATAAATCAGTAGGAAGTCCTTTGTCTTGTTATTTCTGGAGGGGAGGGCAGCAGGAAATCTAACTTCTAGATAAAGCACCAAGATGTCATTGCCACATTATATTTTCTAAAAACGCTAACGTAGGCCGTAGAAGCATTCATGTAAATAAAGATGACAGAGGCTGGCCCTCTGCTTTGCAGCTCACCAAGTTTTTATTACATTTTTGCTGCTTCTTTTTTTTTACATCAAAATCAGGGGTGGCAGACATCTTGGTGGATGTCTATAGACCTCTGGTTGCCAATCCCCATCATAAATGGAGACAAATTGTAGGATGAATGTGGAATGCTAAGAAGACCCCTGCTGTTCATTGACCCTGCTCCCTGCTTCCTCTTTGTCCTTCATTTCAACGCACACCAATTCCGACTCCTCCATCTTTCTGTTGACATCAGAAGAGAAGTGACAAAAATTGTACTGTTCTGGCAAAGCTTTGGAGAAAATGCTGGGAATAGCAATAGTTGAGTTTGTTTTTTCAGCGAAGCCTCTGATGATGATGGCTAAGTTTATGGATACAGTTGTGACCTCACGCTAGCTCACAAACAAGGGGCTGCCTAAATGCTAGAAAAGCAGCTTGTTGGTCTACCTTTCCACCCTGACCTTTGGGAGCCAAGTGACAGCTTTCCCTACACGCGACATTTAGAAAACCTCTGGAAATTGCTGTGGATTGATTTTGCGCCTGTTGCGGTATGCAAAGTAAATAGAAAAAGGGTGTTTAGATCTAAAGACTCCTTGGTGGTATTAATATATTATCTAATGCTAACTGCTGAAGTGAAAATCATTCACTTGTACTTAAAGAATCAAACTCTTATCGATGTAATGATGCTCACCTTAATCCAGAAGTAGCTAATTAAATCCCTTCAGAATTTAGGCTAGAGGAATTTGGATAGAGAGCAGAGGGAGGGCAGATGGTGAATTGAGAAGGAGCTGAGTGATCCACTTAGTCCCTCTAACCTTTGATAAGAGATGTTCCAGAGACCATCTCTAGTGCCTGCCACAAACTAATGCAGTCTTCATTGTTCTAGGATAAGTGAGAGCTTTCCCCATATGCCACCTCCAAAAAACTTCAGTTTGATTCAACTTCTCTGTGGGGAGCTCCAGGCTGGCAGGCAGGTAAAGTGGCTGCTGCCAGGTAGGGGAGGAAGCAAAGGGGTGCGTGTGGGTGCAGGGGAGGGTCAGGGGTTGCGTGAGGGTGAGTGAGAGGCACTGTACAGGTCGCAGGGGTGCACGAGGGTGCAAGGGGGTGTGCAACAGGTGCCACATGGATTAAGAAGGGTGCATGAGGGCACAACGGGGTGCTGAAGAGGTGCTGCATGGGTCAGGGAGGGTCAGGGAGGGTGCGTGAGAGTGTGAGGGCACAAGAACACCACAGGGGTTGGGGAAGTTGTGCAAGGGTGCGAGGGAGTGCACTAGGGTGTGAGAGAGGCATGGCGAGGGTTGGGGAGGGTGCACAGGGGTGCACTAGTGGCCAGTGCAGCATGAGTGCAGAGTGGCTTGGGGAGGTATGTGGGGGTCTGAGACTTACCCCAGTGACTTGCAACCTTCCTTGCTGGCTTCCCCGTTGACTTTCTGGGGAAGCCCGCAGGGAAGGTTGCAAATGGCAATCACATGACAATGGGGCACTTGGCAACCGGTTGTCAGTGCCAGCGGATTGCCAAGCACTCAAATCGCGATCATGTGACTACAAGGGTGCTCGGATGGCCAGAACCCCGAGGACCAGTTGTAGCCACCATTTGTTCAGTGCCATCAACACTTTGGGAACATTATGTGCTGTTCTGGATACTGTCTCTCAAAACGTACATTCTGATTTTCCTAATAAAATGTGAACGCGATTCCTCATTCTCACCTATTAATTTATCTTCTAGCGTCCTATGTGGACAATACTGTAGAACATTGGTTGAAATGGATATGGAATATTGGAACCAGCAACCAAACATGATAAAGTTTCAAGGAGATCAGGTATGAGAAAACATTTTGTTCATGGGCCACATTGAATGCTGTTGTCTGAGGATGTCAGGGGCTGTCTTCTCTGAGTGTATCCTGCAGAGAAGCATGTGACATTTGGTGCAGACAATTCAACCACCAACACTCACAGTGATGATAATATGTTGATGAAAAAAGCTGTTATAATGGTTAGCGTTGCAACCAGTAGTTACCTAGTGTCAGTATCACCTACAGTTTTTTGTGAGCCAGAAACAAGCAGAATATTTATAGAAACTGGTTCCGTGCCCCAAGTGCCCGATGGACCCCATTGGGTTGCAGAAGGAGCTTGGGGTTGTCCTTGAAGATCTGGTGGGCGGCCTGACCAAAGCCACTGCTTGGAACAAGAGGGCAGCTGGGCCTCTGGATTGGAACTCCACTGTGCAGCCTCTCCGCTCCCACAGATCCCAGGGCTCCTTTTGTATTACCGAGGGGCAGAGGGACATGAAATGGGAGATGTGCCTAGAACAGTGTTTCTCAACCTTGGCAATTTTAAGATGTGTGGACTTTAACTCCCAGAATTCTCCAGCCAGCCATGGAAGACAAAGAGAGATGAATCTGACCAAGCACAAGGTAGAGCTGCTATTTAGATCTACCTTGTGAGAGCAAAACACCAGTATTTTTCGGCCCTTATTGCGTCCTCAGATAGCTACCCAGCAGCCCTGTTTAGAGTGGCTTGGCCCTTCTGAGGAAGGTAAAGCCGGGCAGGGGGAGGGGGCTACTTGTAGGACCACTGTGAGGAATATGCTAGACAGCTGTCAGATAGTCATTTAGATTTGCTTCAAGTTGGACTCTGGCTTGGATGCGGGTCCCATGGTTCAGTCTTGCTGAGTTATCTGGAATGCATTTCGTCTGGCTGGCCCTGATGAAGAGGACTGGGTTCTTGGAACTGTTAGCTCAGCCACCTTTGTGCGAGATCCCTCCTGGTTAGTGAAGGCTTCTTGGGAGACAATGTGTGGTTGGGTCTTAGAGGTGGTCAATTCATCCTGGAGAGAAGGGGTGGTCCTGCCAACACTTAAGGAGGCAGCGGTTTACCTCCTCCTCAAGAAGCCATCGCTGGACCTCAGTATCTTGGACAAATTTCTCCTGCTTCCAACCTCCCCTTTTTAGGGAATGTTGTTGAGACAAGACAAGGTAAGGCAAGACAAGAGACTTTATTGCAGTTGTAGACCAGCTCCAAAACAGAAAGGAAATGGAAGTGTGAGACAGCAGATAAAACCATCATAAAACCTCATCATTAAAAAATGGGTGTGGTCAAGACGTGACATATTTTACAAACAGGAAAACAAAATTAGTCACTTTAAGAGAAACAAGATCACACTGATTGAATGATAGAAACCGTAATACAGTGGACCCAAGTGGCTGGAAATCTGACGAGATGTAGCATTGACTGCAACTGGGCATCTTAGTAAGAAGAGCAATACGAAAGAACAGGGGATGGTGTTTCAGGAACCCCTTCACCACAGGGGCCAAATATTTGCCCTGCAGTTTCCCCTTGAGCTATTGGGAAGGCATTAAATCTTTCCAGAGTGGGGGCTCCTCTGAATTTGGGAACAGTTATGTGGCTGAGATCTCAGGCTGCCGTGAACAAAGGGGAATGATGCCTAAGAACACATCTTTGGGCATGGCATTGGCCTGCCATCTAAGGGCTGCCTCTGCACATTCATACCCCATCATCAGGACTGCATTAACTGAGAAACCGTAGCACTTCGGTTTCTCACCAATGAATGTCTCACACCAAGATGAAACAAAGCCATCAGTCAACATTAGAGCCTACAGGAAAAGGAGAAGGTGGTTGAGTGGCAGCTTCAGAGAACTCTGCAGGAAGTAAATCATCTGGACCCCTTCCGGTCAGGTTCCAGTCCTGGGCGTGGGGCCGAAACCGCGTTGATCGTGGTTGTGGAGGATTTCTGGAGGGTGCAGCGTGGGGGGGTGGGGCACATCCACCCTAGCTCTCCTTGATCTTTCAGTGGTTTTCCATACCATTGATCACAGCATCTTTTTGGACCTGCTTCGGGGCTTGGGAGTATGAGGCACAGTGATGCACTGGTTCTTCCCCTTCCTCCGGGTTGGGTTCCAGTCAATGTTGATAGGGGAGGGAGAGATCTAGCCTGTGGGTCCTTTTTTGTGGGGTCCCTCAGGGCTTGGCGCTCTCCCCACTCCAATTTAACATCTACCTGAAGCCGCTGGGGAAGATAATTCATCAGCACAGGGTGAAGTATTGTCAGTATGCTGGTGATGCCCAGTTTTATATCTCCGTCCCAGGCTGACCAGGGGGTGCTGTAGAGATTCTGTCTCAGTGTGCCATTTGGGGGCCCTCCTGGACTTGAAGCTCCTGTTTGAGGAACATGTGGCAGCCATGACCAAGGGAGCTTTTGCACAACTTGGTCTAGTGCACCAATTGTATGTTTCCTGGCATGGGAGACACTGCTTAGTCACTCATGCTTGGTCACCTCCCAAACGGATGGCTGCAATATGCTCTATATGGGCTGTTGTAATGATTGCCTAAACCCAAATACTCAGTCTCACAAGCTCGGGCTTAAAGATAACTGATTTATTAAAGGAATAGTATGCAAATACAGAGAAAGCTGAGAATGAGCAAAAGCGCGCCAAATACAAACTTAAAAGCCTTGCTTGTGGGCAGGTCCCGCCCCATCGCCCGTCAGGACGCTCCCCCTCCCAGGTGCTGAATGCCGTTAGATGCGCCTGGGAAAGTAACCTTGAACAGGAGCGCAAACCCAAACATGCATTCCAAGCCCTCAAAACAAGGGAGGGCAACAGAATGGAAAAACCCCGGGTGAAGGGATACGTAACCGAGAATGACATGTGAAACGTTACAATGTTAACCAGACATTAGAATGTGAACATGACATATTGCCCCCCCAAAAGAAATTAGGGAGCCGGTTTGTCAGGATAGGCAGAGTGAAATTGGGCTACGAGACGAGGAGAATGCACGTCTGGAGCAGCAACCCATTCAGGATGAGGGAAATGTTTCCAGCGGACGAGGTATTGTAGAGTAGAGCGCTGGCGTCTGGAATCGAGAATAGATGCCACCTCGAAGTGTTGCTGGTTGTCAATCATGAGGGGAGGTGGAGGAGTGGGTTGCGGATGCCAACGGTCCGATGACAGGCAGGGTTTGAGTAAGCTACAATGGAAAACAGGATGTAAACGTTTAAGGTTGTGAGGTAAATCTAGTTTAAACGTAACAGGGTTGAGCTGAGCAACAATTGAAAAAGGACCGACAAATTTAGGACCAAGTTTCTTAGAGGGTTGTGGGGATTTGATAAACTTAGTTGATAAGTAGACTTTATCCCCGACTGCAAAGGATGGTTCTGGGGAACGCTTTGCATCAGCATGGCGTTTATAGGCAGCTTGGGCATGTTGGAGGGCGAGTAGAATATTAGACCATGAGTCTTTGAGAGAGTCCGCCCAGCCAGCGAGGGTGGCTGGGAGCGGTTGAGGATGAGGAAGTTCAGGAATCGGAACAAATTCGCGTCCAAAAACTGTTTTAAAGGGAACTTGACCAGTGGTTTGATGAATGGAATTGTTGTAAGCGACCTCAGCAAATGGGAGTAGATCGACCCAGTTGTCTTGCTGGTAGTTAACAAAAGCTCTGAGGTATTGCTCTAAGGTAGAATTAACCGCCTCTGTAGATCCGTCCGTTTCCGGATGCCAAGCAGTAGAAAGTGATTGTTTCGTACCCAGAAGTTTCAAAAATGCCCGCCAAAATTGTGACGTAAATTGTGTGCCTCTGTCACTCACCAAACGGGCGGGGATACCGTGGAGGCGGTACACGTGGATGAGGAAGAGGCGTGCCAGCTGTTGCGCGGTAGGGATAGAAGCGCATGGGATAAAGTGGGCTTGTTTGGAGAAAAAGTCTTTGACGACCCAAATGACAGTTTTGCGTTGACTAGGGGGTAGATCAACGATAAAATCCATGGAGATATCCTGCCAAGGGACCGACGGAGTGGCTACGGGTTGAAGGAGACCCTGGGGTTTGCCCGGTTTGCGCTTTATCGCCGCACATACAGGGCACGCAGTGACATATTCTTTTAAGTCTTTGAGTAAAGTTGGCCACCAGAATTGCCGGCGAACGAGGTGCAAAGTTTTCACGTAGCCGAAATGCCCAGCTAGCTTGTCATCGTGGCAGCGCTGGAGTATGGTTTTTCGCATAGCTGCGGGTACATAGAGACGATCGTTGCGCCAGGCAAGATCATCGGTGAAAGTTAACATGTGTCTGTTGGCTTGCAACCAAGTATCTGTTTTAAGGTGGGAGAGCAACTGTTGTTGCAAATCGGAGGGAATTGACAAGGGAGGTGAGCTGCTGGAAGGCTGAGCGGCTGGAGGCGGAGTGGATTGTGCTCGAGTCTGGCTGCGAGTCACTGCTGCCAGACTTAATTGTTTGTCGGTCCAGACGGTGCCTTGGACCGTTGGCCCTGGGCCATCATCTTGGGGTCTGCGCGAGAGTGCATCAGCCAAAAAGTTTTTCTTGCCTGGTATAAATTTAAGAGTGAAGTCAAAGCGGCTGAAGAACTCAGCCCAGCGCAGCTGTTTGGGACTGAGTTTTCGGCTGGTGCTTAGAGCTTCCAGGTTTTTATGGTCAGTCCAGACTTCAAAAGGGTTGGAAGTACCTTCCAATAAGTGTCGCCATGTCTCTAAAGCCGTTTTTACAGCAAAAGCCTCCTTTTCCCAAACGTGCCATCGTCTCTCTGTTTCAGTGAATTTGCGAGAGAGGTAGGCACAGGGTTTTAAAGCGCCGGATTGGTCAGATTGTAACAAAATTGCGCCTATGGAAAAATCAGAAGCATCGACTTGTACAAGGAAGGGTTTAGAGGGGTTTGGATGCTGTAAAATTGGTTCTGTGGTAAAAAGTTGTTTGAGCGTTTGGAACGCTTGCTGACAGGCTGGAGTCCATTTAAGGAGCGCGCCTGGGTTCTTCGAACGTCGCGTATCCCCCTGTCCTTTGGTTTTTAACAGTTCAGTAAGGGGGAGGGCGATTTCTGCAAAATTTTGGGCGAATGCCCGATAGAAATTAGAGAATCCAAGGAAACTTTGTAATTGTCTCCTGGTACGGGGAGGCTCCCATGCTACAATAGCTTCTACTTTTGCAGGGTCCATTTCAATGCCCTGAGCTGAAATTCGGTAGCCTAGGTAATCAATTTGCGACTGATGAAACGCACATTTTGACAGTTTTGCGTACAACTCTGCTTTTTCCAATTTAGCCAGTACCTGACGCACCAAGTGGATATGTTCTGACATGGTTTCAGTATAAATCAATACATCATCCAAATATACTAATACCCCCTTAAATAGGTGGTCATGCAAGACCTCATTGATTAACTGCATAAAAACCCCGGGTGCCCCAGATAAACCGAATGGTAAAACTTTATATTGGAAAGCCCCAAGAGGACAGTTGAACGCTGTTTTCCACTCATCCCCCTCTCTTATGCGAATGCGAAAGTAAGCTTCTCTCAAATCCAGTTTTGAGAAAATTTTGCCTCTGGCCAGATGTGATAACATATCTTTGATCAGGGGCAAAGGATATTTATTTAATATTGAGACCGCATTGAGCCCGCGGAAATCGGTACAAAGCCTTAATGACCCATCCTTTTTTGGCCTGAATAGGACAGGAGCTCCTACCGGGGAATTAGCAGGCTCAATGAAACCCCTAGCCAGATTTTTGTCAATGAACTCCCTTAGCGTGGTAAGCTCTTTGGGAGACATGGGGTATATTTTTGGGTGAGGCAATTTTACATTTGGTAAAAACTCAATGGCACAGTCCGTTTTTCGGTGGGGTGGCAAGCGATCTGCTTCCTTTTCCCCAAATACTTCAGCAAAATCTTGGTACTGATTGGGTAGCCCCTCAAGAGGTTGAAGCGTTTGCACAGTGGTATACGCTACCCCTCCACCCTCCATGTCCTCCAATAGGTCCTTTTCGGGTACTTTGTAAAATCCATCCGCAAACGTCACAGTTCTATGCAGCCAGTTGATGAAAGGGTTTTGTTGCACAAACCAAGGCATCCCCAAGATTACCAGAGGACCCCCCACTGGAGCTACCACAAATGGGAGCTTTTCCTGATGGGAGCCCATCTGCAAGGCGACCAGTCCCGTGGAAAGATTGACTGCTTTCCCTCCCGCCATAGTTCCATCCAACTGGGTGAAAATCATGGGTCTTGGCAAAGGGAACGTGGGCAGTTCTAGAGCCGCTACGACATCAGGGTGCATTAGAGAACGGGAGCAACCCGAGTCTAGCATGGCCCACACTTCCACCGTTTTGGTTTGTGAGCCCAGTTTAACTTTAACAGTCAGTGTGGGAAAGTTTCCACTCACCGAATCATGGTTACGCCCGGTTTCTTCCACCTGCCCTAGGGCGCCCTTCAGGGCAGGTGGTAGGCTTTTCCCGCCGGCTGCTCGAATTGCAACTCTTCCTCCTCTTCTCCGAAGGGTAGGTCTGGGGGGTCCAGTTCCGCGAGGGCTGCCTTCAGTTTTCGCGGTGGAGCAGGAGCAGGCGTCTTTATCGCGGGTTTCGTCTGTCGTTCCTCTGGACGGCGTCTCGGGCACGACGTGGCTCGATGCCCTTCTTTCCCACATCGGAGGCACTGACCCTTGGAGAACCGTTGCTCCCTCTCTTCTTCCCAGGTTTTCGGTTTGGGGCGGCTGGCAAGTCCAGATGTGCGCGCTCCTCTAGCGAGACGTGTTTGTCTAAGCTCTTTGGTATGGGCATAGGTTCGTAGGGCATTTTCTGCGCTTCCCGCCAACTGAATCCACCCATATAGCGTTTTGGGATCATCTCTGCCCAGAGCCCATCGAAGGATTTCGGGTTCAAGCCCCTGCTTGAACAATTCGATGATTGTTGGCTCAGACCAGTCTTCCACTTTTCCTGCCAAAGCTTTAAACTCCAACGCATATTTGGCAACTGAGAGGGACCCTTGGTAAAGTTTCCGCAGGTCATTTTTGGCCGTTTCTTGAGCTAGGGGGTCTTCGAAATGCTCTTTAAGTGCCCACAAAAATTCATCGAAGTCCTCTAACTCAGTTGCCTCA
This sequence comes from Candoia aspera, assembly GCF_035149785.1. Taxonomy (NCBI): domain Eukaryota; kingdom Metazoa; phylum Chordata; class Lepidosauria; order Squamata; family Candoiidae; genus Candoia; species Candoia aspera. The sequence continues at coordinate 235,386,634 of NC_086153.1, read as the reverse complement.
GCTTGGCATAGGTGCACATACCAATCCGCTGCCCTTCCTCTCAGCTTGTTGGCAATGAAATTGACCTTGCCGTGTTCAGACCGAAAGTTCCGACCCCAATCTTCCATATAATGCTTGGCATTCGTAATAAAGAAGGAGAGCGTTGCGGGATCCCCATCAAACTTCACTCCAAATGGTGGGAAGGTTCTTGCCGGCTCAGCTGGCTGTGGCGGTGCCGCGAATGACAGCGTACGCCGAGCCCCCACAGGTGGTCGATCCCTAGGAGGTCTTGCCTCTCGCTCTCCCCTTTGATGGGCTGATCGAGTCTTACTTCTCCCCCGGGTCGACAGGGTGCTGTGCCTGGGGTACTGTGACGGCTCTTCCTCCCAATCCTCCGGGGTGGGCTCTGCCTCTCTGGGCTGATCCTCTCTGGGTAGATCCTTGAGGATCGTCACTATTAAATCCATTTTATCTTCCAATGCCCTCATACGGGCCGGAGTGACCGGCTCCTCCGGGGGTTGGTTGGTTATCACCACCTTCGGTGACAGAGGGACTTCGTGCTCCCAGGCCAATTGGGGAGACCCCCTCCCCGTGGTTCTTTCCATAACAGATCTCTGTTCACTCCTGAGACTCTCCTGTATGGATGTCAACAGCTCGTCCAATTGGGTATCTCGCAACTCCCGACGTGCTGCTCTTTGCGCTCTCGAGGTTAGCGCTGGCCGGCTTTTGGCCACCTCCCGCTCGTCTTCGCCTCCCTCACTTACGCGAAGTTGAGGTTCTGTCATCGCTAGCGTTCCCTCTTATCCAAGGATTGGATGGGGCCAGCGGAAAATGGAAAAAATGATTCTCAGCTTTATGTAATGATTGCCTAAACCCAAATACTCAGTCTCACAAGCTCGGGCTTAAAGATAACTGATTTATTAAAGGAATAGTATGCAAATACAGAGAAAGCTGAGAATGAGCAAAAGCGCGCCAAATACAAACTTAAAAGCCTTGCTTGTGGGCAGGTCCCGCCCCATCGCCCGTCAGGACGCTCCCCCTCCCAGGTGCTGAATGCCGTTAGATGCGCCTGGGAAAGTAACCTTGAACAGGAGCGCAAACCCAAACATGCATTCCAAGCCCTCAAAACAAGGGAGGGCAACAGAATGGAAAAACCCCGGGTGAAGGGATACGTAACCGAGAATGACATGTGAAACGTTACAATGTTAACCAGACATTAGAATGTGAACATGACAGCTGTCCTCCTTGACGGACATCCAGAAGCTGCCACAGGTCCAGCATACAGTGGCACAGGCAGTTACAGGTCCACCTCAATATGCCCATATTAAACGTCTGTGACACAAGTTGCACTGGCTTCCAGTGTGCTTCCAGGTGCAATTAAAGGCACTGCTTGTCACCCATGAAGCTCTTCGTGCCATGCACTGGATTATTTTCAGGACTGCCTCTTTCCAATAGTTTCTACCTGCCCCACTTTGTCTGACAGGAGAGGCATGCTTCAGGTCCCATCAGTTAGAGTGTCATCTACTGGGACCCAGGAAAATGGCCTTTTCTGTCACAGTGCCTGCCCTGTGGAATGCCATACCCCATGCAGTTAGATTGACTCCATTCCTGATGGCTTCTGAAAGGCTTTGATGACCTGGATGTGTTCCTGGGCATGGGGGTCAGTAGGTTAGTGGAAGCCTGTGAGATGCTGCTATTTCATTGTTGTTGGTGTTTGCCATGATAGGTTTTTATACATGTGTTGTGGTTTATTTTGGTATTATGTTTTTAGCTTATGTTAGCTACCCAGAGTCTCTATGGCACGTTAGGCAGCCATATCAATTGGATTAATGAATCAATGGATTTGCAACCCCAGCTGACATCATTGTAAATTGACGGCGCCTCGCCTTCCGGGAAATTGTCATCTTTAGTTCTGGATGGGGTGGCACTGCCCCAGACAGACTCAGGGCGTAATCTGGGGGTTCTCCTGGACTCATGACTCCTGCTCGAAGAGCAGGTGGCAGTCGTGGCCAGGAGGGCCTTTGTGCAACTTCGGGTTGTGCGCCAGTTACTCCTGTTCCTGGAACGGGAAGCCCTCTGAACAGTCACTTTCTATGAGATGGTTGGCACTATAAATTTGACAAATAAATACATAAATAAATGGCATATTTTATTAATCCTGACTATTTTAATTGCTTCTAAGATACATGTTCCTGAATCACGCAACTACCACTTTGCCAGGCATCAGACGCATGCAGGTCATCAGGGAGCGTCATGCAGTGATTCATCTCGGATCTCTGATTTCACCCAACGCAGGACTTCATCCAAGCAATATTTTGAGTATGCATTATCAAGAAATGCAAAGGTATTTCATATGCTACTGATTAGTTTTTAGAAAGAAACTGTCAGTTCTCTCAAGTAAATCAGACAGGAAACATGACAAGATGAGCTAATTCGACTCTATTGTAAGGCTACATCAACAGAATCTTTCAGGTCTGAAAGTACTTCTCCCCACCCCCACTCCAAAAACGAGGGAGATTCTCTTCTGAGCCTCTTGCCCCACCCACGTTCCTGCTGTGGGCTAAGCTGCCTTTTATCTGGCTGTTCCCTTGGTGGCATCTCATTGCCCTGTCTCCCAAGGTGATTCCCACATACCATTACACAAACCGATGTGTAGTTCTGTTGTGGAAGCATCCTAGGGCAATGTCAGCCCTCCCAGGTAAACCAGACAGGAAACACGATGAGATGAGCTAATTCTACTTTATTGTAAGGCTCCATTAACAGAATCTTGCACGTCTGAAAGTACAAATCTCCCGCCCTCCCCATTTACCGCCTGAGTAAGTAGGGCGGGGCCTTCCTAAGTTTCTTCCTCTGGCCATTACTCTGTCGCAGGCTTCTTTCTCTTTTATCTGATCGTTCCCTAGGCAGCATCTCTTCTCCCCATCTTCCAAGGCCACCCTCACCTTCCATCCCAGGAACTGTGCCCCACTTTTGGAGGACATCTTCTATTAGCCCTGTTTCCTGCAAGAAGCTTCAAATAGTGGTCTGTGCAAAGAGCAGATGGATACTACCTCAACCATACACACGCTGAAGTATTATGTTCTTCTTTCCAAATAAGTATTTTGGGAGGCTGGAAAGAAGCTTGCCAGTCTAATGGCAGTCTGTGTGCATGACTACAAATCAAAACGTTGAAAATCAAGGGGGCAGCACTATACTTTCTAATTTTATTCCGTTTTCCATGAAACTCAGAAACAGAGAGCAAGTGCAGCTGATCCATGTATTTATTTGACCTTGGTCGTATATAGGAGATCTGTGCCTATCTCTTGTTTCTATGATTGAAGCTTGGAAAATCTATTCTAACAAATTAAGATGCAATTGCTGTTTTAGCTAGCTGGTATTTTCTGTGACTAAATAATGTATACACACTTTTGTGTCTTTATTATATTACTGTATTATAAACCCACTTACTGTTTTAATTGCTTTTAAGCGACGTGCTTCTGGATCACACCACAGCCAGTTTTCCAGGGATCAAGAACGTGTGATGATGTGTTTGGAAGCGGAGCTTAGAAAAAATAAGCTACAGGCTGCTTTGTAAGTCTTGGCATAGTTGAAAATACTTTCATATGGTGCCCTTTTCATTTCAGAAAGATGTGCTTTCCAGAGCTGCCCAGAGTTCTTGCTTTTTTGTGTCACATTGCTTACATCCATCAAGGACCAAAGTTTACTTTATGGTAGTCATTTATAGATATATAAATATCTATATATAGATATAACTAGATTAAATCCAACCCACACTGAGTTATTTAATGTTCCAGGTTTTAAGGGACATTAAGGGAAGACTTTAATGTCTCAAATAATTCACGCTGAAATCAGTTAAGTGAAAAAGAAATTTCCTTCATGTTGATACTGTGCTTTGTTCACTGTTATTTGTATATGAGTAATGGAGAGGATTCTCCATGTTACATAATGTGTTACAATTGATTGAGACAGTAAATTATAAAATAATATACAATTATGGTAAATAATTGTATAATAAAATGTAAGACATAAATATTCTAAATGTAATAATATCATACATGCTACACAAACATTTTTAGATATCCTTTCCAGGATGATTTCTGAAAAGTATTCTGTAATGATTTGCTGTTTATTATCTTGATTGAGCATGTGCCATCAAGTCAGTTTGAAACATTTCCCGTCCTGGAGGGGGGGGGTGGCTTGGATTTGTCTTGGAAGGAAAGGTCCTCAAAAAGTACAAATTCAGGGCTGCCTAGAATCATCTGTGATGTCTTGAATTGCGCCTGGAAAACAATCAGCAACCAGGGCAGATTTTTTAACGTGGACATAGTCCATGAAGGCAATCATGCACAATAAGTAAAAAAGAACAGAGAAGAACTTGTATTATGATTGGTTTCCTTTTGCTAGCTTAGACTCTATTATGGGGTTTATAAGAGTATTCTTACTGTATCATTTTAAAAGGGGTTTTAAAAAGTTTTATGTGTGGGATTCATCTTAAGTTTCCTTTGCATTGTAGGAAATCGGGAGATAAATGAGGGGCTAAGCAAATAAATAAAACTGAAACTTGACATCCGGACCATAATAAGCAGTTCTCACCACCTAATAGAAAAATTAACTGTCTGTCTTCTTTCACATTACTACACACTAGTCAGCATCCCCAAGTTGATTATTGCAGTAGGTTACACATCAGTTCCCATAATCCAGAGCCTTAACAGTCAACACTTTGGGGGGCCACATTTAATAGATTCTCCATGCCCTTGCTATGGCCAAAAGTCTGATATTGCAACATTGGAAGGATAAATGTATGGCCCTATTGACTCAGTGGACTGAAGACCTGATTACACCTACCTCCTATGAGAGGATTGCCTACAGACATAGACTTTGTATGGATAAATATGATGAAATATGAGACTCATTTTTACAAAATACAGTGGTTTTAGGGAAAAGCATATTGGATATATAATTGTATTAGAAAGAAATATATATATAGAGAGAGACTTGCATTATATATATATATATATATATATATATATATATATATATATATATATATAATTGTTATTGTTATTGTTGTAATAACATTATATTTTATATTTTTATTTTCTTTCTGTTATATTTTTCTTATTTTTTAAGCACTTGCTATTTTTTATAACAACACATGTATCTTTGTTTATTTTTTGTTTTGTTCCTTATTTCTGTCATTATTTTCAAAAGCAATAAAAATAAATAAATAAAAATGTCTGGAGGACACATTTGAACAGTTACTACTAAACGTTATTGTACTATAAATATTTCCATAATTCTGTAAAAAATGTTCCAAAAAGAGCAAAAAGAATCTTAGTTTCTATAGTGATATTCTTACTATTGTTGTTGCTAGACATGAACATGTCATCATTATGAAATATAAATACCATCTTATAAATATTTAGATAAATTGCAAAGGATGTTCAAGGACAATGTAACTATTATTATTAGCTGAATGTTATTGATAATATTCTTCAATCAGTGACCAAATACTGAAAGTAATTTTCCCCCCGTGACAAAAAAGGAAAAGAACTTAATGTATTATGGCTCATTACAGTTGCAATCCTACATATACAAACCTAGAAGTAAGTCTCATGGAAGTGAATGGGGCTTTTCAATAGTTATGTATAGGATCGTTCTTTTGAACTCCCCCTCACCAAATAAACAAACAAACATTTATATGTGTTTGGAGTGAGAGTTTCCTGACATCAAAGCATTTCTCATTATAGTTAACTACGAATACAGTAGACTCTCAGTTAACTGGAACTCAAGCAACCAGCAGGAAAATCGAACCAGCACTCTCAAGCAACCAGGGGGAAAAAAGGGCACTCTCAAGCAACCGGCAAAAAAATCTGTATCTCTCTGCTGTCATCTAGTGGGTATTAGGGTTTAATAGTAACTCTCAAGCAACCAGAAACTACATTTAACCAGCATCGACCAATCTCCATGGGTGCCAGTTAACTGAGAGTCTACTGTATTTTGTTATTGTTCCAGATTCATATCTAACCTTCTGATTTTTATAGAGTGATTGATCTTTTGAGGAAGGACCAGCATGGTTCACAGATGTATGAAGACGATTTAGGATCGTATATGTATGGAGAGGATGAAGGAAGCTTTGGGTATGCTTGTGAAGAATCCCAACAAAGAGAAGAATGTTCTGAAGCATCTGATCAAGATGAGGACGAGTGGCTGTATGTAAACGTAGAGGTACCCCTCTACCACCTCCAAGAGGAAGAACCTGAAATATCACATCTCACTGTGGAGGAGTTGCCAGAAGAATCTTGGGAAGGTCTACAGGAGGGAAGCCTAACATTGAAAGCATTGCCTGAAGTTCCTGTGGAAAACTTCAAGATAACGAAATATCTCAAACAGATGGACAAGGAAGACCACCTCATCTTTCCAAAGGGATGCTTTGTCGAGGAAAACAGGTATATGAAGAGCCAGCATAAAAGAATTTAGAGACAGATATGGATCTATGGATATAGATGATATAGATATAGATAACAATAACAAAAAAATACAAATACAAATAAATACAAATACAGCCAAGCAATCTAAAAGCCATGGTGTTAACATAACCATGCAATGGGGCCCTTCTCACACTTGGGGCCCCAGGCCTGGGCACAAAGCCAGGTTTTCAAGGCCTTCTGGAAAGCCAACAGGGGCATCCTAATATCCGGAGGGAGGATGTTCCAGAGGGCAGGCGCCACAGCAGAAAAGGCACACTTCCTGGTCCCTGCCAGCCAACCTTCTTTGGCTGAGAGGACCTGGAGCATGCCCATCTTGCTGGACCGGATTGGACAGGCAGAACTAACTGAGAAAAGACGGTCCCTGAGGTAACCCGGTCCCAAGCCACGAAGGGCTTTAAAGGTTTAGTCATATGTATGTGTGAAATGGGTTTCAGAAAAAAAACCTATTTAATCCAGAACCAGAATTTAATTACATTAAGCTAAAAGAATGAAAAACATAGGCTGAAACCAGAAATTACAAAAGAAGGAAGGTGAGTTTGAAGGAGAAAGGAAGAAGATGAGGACGACAAAAGGCATCTGTTGAAGTGAGCTGTGGCTCATGAAAGCTTATGCCTTTTAACAACTTATGTCAATCAGAAAAGGTGCTCCCAGACTCCTCCTGACTTTTTACCCACAGTTCAATAGCAACTCTGAATAAAAGTGGTTCAAGCCCTCACATCGCTTGGAAAGGAAGCCTTTGTGAAACCTTGCAATGTCATTCCCAAGGCTGGTCTAGACTAGGAACAGGTGGCCCCTGTTTGTTCTTGAAGGATAGTCCTCACATCTCCCCTTGGCTGGCTGGGGCTAGGAGGAGTTCAGCTAAAGACACAGGGAAAGCTGCATGTGCCCCATCCTTGGTGTAGAGAATACTCAACATGATGACCAAGAGGCTCCCTTCTAGTTTCCTCACTAGAGACCTCATAAATAAATGCGGCATCTTTCTCTTCTGAACTCTAAACTCAAGAGCCCAATCAGGACTGGAGCCTCTGCACTTAAGGAGAGCGGTTAGTCTTTTTTCTGTGCTGGAGGGCGGATGGAAATGCCACTTTCAGATGGCCTTTGGCTACAAAAGGAAGCTCTTTCCTGAAGTAAATACATCCTGTGGAGGACATCGTTAATCCCCTGTGTGCAGGGGATTCACCAACGTAGCCCCATCGCAGATAAATTACAGCAGCCTTTCTCAAACGGGGTTCTACAAGAGGTTGCTAGGGGTTTCATGAGAAATCCTAAAAATATATATATAATTTTTAAAGTTTGCGCCCCTTGCAATGCTAGCTGTAGATATAATAATGTTTAGGCAGGGTTCCCTGAGATTTGAAAATTATTTCAGGCGTTCTTCCAGGTAAAAAGGTTGAGAAAGACTGTTAGAGACACAGAAAGGGGGAGAGAAATTCAACTACTAGTGGTTGACCATAAAATAAAAACCGTTTGAATGTAAAGTAGAGACTCAAGAATACAAAAGCCATATCTGAGGAGTGAGAAGTGACAAATGATGCTAGGATTGTCACAGGGCCTATTGCACATAGGTGAAATCTAGGATGTCTTTTTTTAAGCCTTGCATTTCAGAGAATAGCGTGTTAATAATCTGCATGTTATTTTTACTTGGGAAGATTTAGAAGAGTTGCAAAGAAGTATCTGACAGAAAGCCAGGAGGAGTCTGGAGGCACCTTTTCTAACTAACAAATTGACTAAAATTTGCCTTTTAATAAAATTTGTTAGGTAGAAAGGGGCGACCAGATTCCTTCTACAAGAAGTATCAGAATTTATCTGAAAGAGATGGAGTTATTTGGGAGGCAACCGTAGGACTTAGAGGCTGTTTGGTAATCAAAACCTGAATCATCAAATTAAGTTACTTGCTATTATTATCATGTAATCTATGCAATGACCGTACGATCAATATAGTTATTAATATCATACATGCACATGTAATACATATACATATAATACATGTAATATCATACATGTCCCTGAAAATCTATAGTCGCTTGCTGTTTTGTGATTTGCTCCTCGTTGCTTTCAGATGTTCAAGAATAATCTACGCAGCCTCAGCTCATGTTACAGGTAGGTCTTATTCTAATAAAGGTAGGTGTATGAGTAGATATATTTAATCTGCCTGAGTATACTCAGGCTTGACTTAAAGTCACCTGAGAAAAAGTTTTCTAATGTCTCCTCACAAAGTTTATAATACTGAAATGAGGCAAGTGTCCTTGGAAATGAAACTAGATTAAAGCCTGGGCCTAAGTCCAATCTACACTGTGATTGGTTGCTGGTAGCATCACTGAAGTAGGCAGGGCTGCAATTTCAGAGAGACGCAGGATTGTTTTCTGAGGGTGAGTGGCTATTTTGGTATTTGCCTTTGTGAAGTTCTGTATGGGTTTCGAAGTTATTTTCTGCCAAATAAGGACCAGAAATTGTGCCTCCAATTCTCAGTTAATGGCTATGGTGAATTTCTGGGTAGGGCTACAAAAAGGGCTTTAGGAGCTATACGCTGCCCACTTCTGCCTTAAGCCCGAGCTTTTAACACGGCAGGCCATTGTTCTGTTGTCTATAACCGTTGCCCCATCAGCTTCACACTTCACGTTCTTCCTCTTTTCTTTCCCCGATGTAACTGGCGTCCAATCCAACCTCTCTGAACTTTTGTTCTTTCTGTATTAGCTGATTCCCAGAATACTATTCCCCTTTTCCAGTGAGTTTAATTTCGAAATTAAACTCACTGGAAATTACTTTTAATTTGCCAAATGATTTCTGCACACTGCAGAGTTCTAGCAGACTTGCCAATTTAAATCACAGCTAATCCATGCTTCCCCTAAGACTCTTGGGTAACCTCTGGAGGAGTTTTGGGAGAGGGGCACATGGGCGATCCAAAAGGGGAGAAATCAAGAATAATAAAAGGAGGAAGGCCACCAAAATAATGGATTGTTTTGACTGTACTTTTCTGTTCCCTGGGTCTTTCGGAGGACTTTTGTGTAGAGAGAGGTTGGGCCTGTGTGAATAATTTATCCTATAGGAGGGCTGTCCTGCCCCCAGAGTCAGACTGACAGCATTAATTGTCCCTTAACCCTAATTAAAACCAAATAAATAAATTATACCAACTAGACCTTAAAAAAATGAGCACAGAACAACCATGGAGAGTTGTTGCTACCTGCAGTAGCAATAACTCTCCTCCGTCAGTTTCATAGTGGTAGTTTTGAAGGGTGGCAAGGAAACCCACCCAGAATACACATTTATGGGGTAGATATTACACACACACACACACACACACACACAGCCCTCTTGGAAGACATTCATCATCTTAACAACTTTCCAAAACAACCAGAACACAAACAGGCCAACCTTAAAAACCTATAAAATGCAAAACAACATTAAGTTCCTCCACCCGATTCCTGAACTATTTCTGAGGGAATCTCACAAGATCCTATAAGAACAAGAAAATTAGGAGAAAAGGAACTCTTCAGATGGTGGTGAAGATCTCTATAACCCTCCTTCTCTTTAGACCTAAATCTGCCTCTCCTCTCCCTTTCCCTTCCCTTCCTTTGTTTTGTAAGAGGAGAGCAAAATGGAAATTGGGATGCCTTGGACCATCTGGCATTCTTAAACTGTATTTGAACTGACAGAATGGCCAAACTAGCTAGGAATTCTCAATGTTTTAGCCCCCAACGACTGGAGACTAACAGATGTATTTATTTATTTGCTCAATTTATAAAGCCACCCAACTCATGTACGTGACTCTGGGCAGCTCACACAGTGAAAATAACAAAACAAACAAACAACCCAGAGACACGAACAGTAAATAAGCAAAACAACAACTAAAACAATTAGAACAATCTGCGGGAGAGCCTGTATCTCACAAACAGGGCAACTGCTTCGTAGGCAGCATACCTCCCCCAGATCCCCAGGGACAACGGCCAAGCCGTGTCTTCAGGGCCTTCCGAAAGGCCAGCAGGGTTGGGGCCAAATTGAGGTCAGCCACCCAGTTGCCTTTGTAGGAACAGGATCCAGTGTTCCCACTCTAAGTGTCTGGAAATGGCCCTGTCCCTTGAAAGGTCTGGATTGGAAATGGAAGTGTTCCCCCTCAATGCTTTCCTGCAAGTGTGCTGCTCCATGCCTGATGCTGAACTGGTGCTCTCTGCCCTTTCTCGAGGTGGTCTGATTGTGGCTCTTGAGACCTGCATTGGTCTCAGAATGGTCCTCATTGCAGCCCGATGCTTAACTTCCCACCACAGGGGCCTAAACACAGAGCAGGCACGAGCCCTTTCCCTCTGGCACCCTGCATGATGGGAGGAATTTGAGAGGCCCTTGGTCAGGCTGGGTCCAAGGCACCAACGCCCAGTGTTCCGAACCAACGTGGCTTGGTTGAGTGCAGATGATGGAGCTTTGAAAGCATCCAGCGGAGAAGGCTGGCCTAAGGAAAGGCTAGTGGGCATAGTAAGCCAGCAACGTTTTCCTAACGAGCTGTTCTCTTTCTTGGGTTCTTTTCAGAAGACACCGAGGGCAATTCTGGAAGATTCTCCTGATCCTAATCCTTCTCGCATTCGTTTTTATGTGTGCAGTGCACTGTAACCAGCACTGCAGAGTCAAGAGGCGCGTTAGACCTTTCTAACTTTACGGAACCAGGGTAGAAAAGCTCCAGTCGGCATTATTAGCGATCTCCTTCTGTGGAGTCCTGGTGCTTTCTTGCTTTGCAGACATTTCATGACCTGACTAGAGAACATCATCAGTGCGAGGGACGGGAGGGGAGGCTGCTCCCTGTTTAGATACAGTCGCTTGCCCTGCCAGTGTTGGTGGGGGTGGGATATTTCCTCCTTGGCAGTGCCTTGATTCAGGCATTGTTTCCTGCCTGATCGTCTGTCTGGTGTTTATCCCTGCTTCTCTGGGTGTTGTCTGCTGGAGAGGATCCATTCTGGTCTTTTTGTTTCCTTCTTAGCGTCTTTTTTTTTTGGTCTCTTTGGAATGGTGTGTAAATGGGGATAATCTTTATGTGTCTGTTGATGTGTTGATGGCTGATGGCTGATTTGTCTGAATGCCATCCTTTCAGGAATTCCCCAGCATTTCTGGATTTGGCTGGTCTCAGATGCTCACAGTTTCCCAGTCGAAAGAGTGGTTGAGTCTGTCCACGTGTGGTGAGATTGAGGAGTTTTCGTCATGTCCTCTGACTGCCGGTTGGTGTTTGTGGATGCGCTCGGCTGGTCTTCTGCCTGTCTGTGCTACACAGTGGCTGTTACAGTCCTTGCACTGCATGTTGTAGATGGCTCCTGTTTTTCTGTTCGTGGGCTACTGGTCTTTTGGTTTGCTTAAGAGGTTTTGGAGGGCTTTAGTTGGCTTGTGTGTTACAGCGATGCCACATGGTAGTAGTAGTCTGTTGATTGTTTCTGAGATGTTTCTGATGTATGAAAGCGTTATCCTTTTTCATAGCTTGTGTTGGTCATGCTGTAGTGGGTTGAGTGGTCAGGCACTTTTTGGTAAAGTTGTGTGGGTACCCATTTTGTTGGGAGATGTTGTGCAGGCGGTCTGTTTCCTTTTTCTGGTGTTCCGGATTGCTGCGGTGTGTTTGTGCTCATCTGAATAGTGTTCTTACATAGCTCCTCTTGTGGGAGGAGAATATGGCTAGGTCAGGTGCATTGCGTAGAGCTGCTGCCATGGATTCTTTCGCTCATTCCAGATCTATGGATATAGAGAGAGTGCTGTGACATCAAATGAAAGCATAATTAAAGCAACTGTATTCCCACTAGTAACATATGGCTGTGAGAGCTGGACGATAAGATCGGAAGATAGATACTTTTGAACTGTGGTGTTGGAGGAAAGTTCTGAGAGTGCCTTGGACTGCCAGAAGATCAAACCAGTCCATCCTCCAGGAAATAAAGCCAGACTGCTCACTTGAGGGAATGATATTAAAGGCAAAACTGAAATACTTTGGCCACATAATGAGAGGACAGGACAGCCTGGAGAAGATGCTGATGCTCGGGAGAGTGGAAGGCAAAAGGAGGAGGGGCCGACCAAGGACAAGATGGATAGATGACATTTTAGAGGTGACGGACTCGTCCCTGGGGGAGCTGGGGGTGTTGACGACCAACAGGAAGCTCTGTCGTGGGCCGGTCCATGAAGTCATGAAGAGTTGGAAGCGAATAAACGAATAAACAACAAAAGTTAGGCTGTTGAGGGTCCTCTTGACCAGGTTGACTAGTTTCAGTTTTGAGCTGGTGTTTGCTGGGATGTAGGTTTCTTTGTCCTCCCAGTAATTCTCTGTCTTTCTGTACGTGTTGTGTTCTGTCCATGATAACTGTGGTTTGGCCTTTGTCTGATGGGAGGAAGATGACGGTTTGGTCCTTCTTTAGGTTTCTGAGGGCTGCTCTGTCCTCTGCTTTGAGTTGGTTCTGATTCTGTCTTCTTCTGGTCTGTGGTATGATGGTCTGCCTTACGTTTTCTCGGGTCTCTGTGGCAGGTCCTGTGGTTTTAAGTGCCGCTTCCAAGGCTGCAAAGAATTCTAACTGATTAGCATCGTCTGTGTTATAGTTGAGGCCTTTCTGGAGGATCTTGTGCTCTGCGATGGATCGTGGTCAGCTGGAGATGTTGACTACCCATTCGAGTTCAGGTACCTTTTTGCTTCTGGAGTTCAGCTTGAGCAGTTTGGTTGGAAGTTTGGTTTTCCTTTATTCAGCTTGTTGTAGAGATGTAGTCTTGATGGTGCTTGTCAGCATTTCTGTGTGTTCTGGGGTTCCAGTTGCTCCTTGAGGTTGCCTATGGTGTACCGTGCGGCATCACTGTAGCACACAAACCAACCAAAAGCCTCCAAGATATCTTAAGTAAACCAAAAGACCCAACATACAGTGCAAGGACTGTCTCAGCCACTGTGTAGGACAGGCAGGCCGAAGACTAGCCGGGCGCATCCTTGAACACCAACCAGCAGTCAGAAGACACAACGGAAACTCCTCAATCTCACCACACATGGACAGACTCGACCACACTTTCAACTGGGAAACTGTGAGCATCCAAGACCAAGCCAAATCCAGAAATGATAGGAATTCCTTGGCATTCAGACAAGTCAGCCATCAACAGACTCATAGAGATAAACCCCATTCACACACCATTCAAAAGAGACAATGAAAAGGCTAAGAAGGAAACAAAAAGACCAGGCCCACATCCTCTCCAGCAGCCAACACCCAGAGAAGCAGGGATGAACACCAGACAAACAATCAAGCAGAAAACAATGCCCGAATCAAGGAGAAAGCCACACCCCCACCAACACTGGCAGAGCAAGCGATTGTATATCTTCCTGGATCGGGGGCTCTGCTCACTGCCACTCATGCCCTAGTCACCTCCCGTTTGGATTTCTGTCATGCGTTCTACATGGGGCTGCCCTTCAAGAGAATCCGGAAGCTTCAGTTGATGCAAAATGCAGCAGCACAGGCAGTTATGTCTGCCCCTAGAGCAGTACACGTTACATCTCTGCTCCACAATCTCGATTGGCTGCTGATTTGCTTCCAGATCCGATTCAAGGGGCTGTTTTTCATCTTTAAAGCCCTCCATGGCATAGGGCCGGGTCATCTGAGGGACCACCTCTCCCCGATTGCAGCTGCCCACCCCATCAGGTATGGCAGGCGAGGTATGTGTGGGCCCCATCTGCCCGGGGGTGACATTTGGTGGGTCGCAGGAGGCAGGCCTTCCCTGTTGCAACGCCCACTGCGTGGAGCTTTCTCCCCCCAGCAGTGAGATTGGTGCCTTCCCTCTCAGCATTCCACCAAGTCCCTCAAGATGTGGCTGTGTGATCGGGCCTGGGGGTCACAGGGCACTGGGGAGATCTCACAATGGCTCCCTTAGTGTGCCTAATACTCTCCCCTTTTGTTCGGTGTGCCTTTGACCATCAGTAACAAACAGGCACAAACCCTTCACACACACAAGCATTAATGATGTTACCTAGTCAGGTAATAAAATGTCTGCAAGCAAACCACCAAGCTCAGAGAGGACCAAGGACTCAACCCCGAGCTACATATATTCTGCCCAGAGCTACGTATATTCAGCCCGGAGCAATGTACATTCTGCCCGTAGCTACGTATATTCAACCTGGAGCTACGTATATTCTGCCCGGAGCTACGTACATTCTGCCCGGAGCTATGTACATTCTGCCCGGAGCTACGTCCACTCAAGCCAGAGCTACGTATACTCTGCCCGGAGCTATGTCCATTCTGCCCCGAGCTACGTCTATTCAACCCAGAGCTACGTATATTCTGCCTGGAGCTACGTACATTCTGCCCGGAGCTAGGTACATTCTGCCCGGAGCTACGTCTATTCAACCTAGAGCTACGTATACTCTGCCCGGAGCTACGTACATTCTGTCCGGAGCTACGTATATTCAACCTGGAGCTACATATATTCTGCCCAGAGCTACGTCCATTGAACCCAGAGCTATGTATATTCTGCCCAGAGCTACGTACATTTTGCCCGGAGCTACGTACATTCTGCCATCAACTACGTATATTCTTCCCGGAGCTACATATATTCAACCGTGAGCTACGTATATGCAACCAGGAGCTACCTATATTCTGCCTGAGCTACGTATATTCAACCCGGAGCTACGTATATTCTGCCCTCAGCTACGTATATTCTGCCCTCAGCTACGTATATTCTGCCCTCAGCTACGTATATTCTGCCTGGAGCTACATATACTCTGCCCTCAGCTACATATATTCAACCCAGAGCTACGTATATTCTGCCCTCAGCTACGTATATTCTGCCCTCAGCTACATATATTCAACCCGGAGCTACGTATATTCCGCCCGGAGCTACGTATATTCTGCCCTCAGCTACGTATATTCTGCCCTCAGCTACGTATATTCTGCCTGGAGCTACATATACTCTGCCCTCGGCTACATATATTCAACCCGGAGCTACGTATATTCTGCCCTCAGCTACGTATATTCTGCCCTCAGCTACATATATTCAACCCAGAGCTACGTATATTCTGCCCGGAGCTACGTATATTCTGCCCTCAGCTACGTATATTCTGCCCTCAGCTACATATATTCAACCGGGAGCTACATATATTCTGCCCGGAGCTACGTATATTCTGCCCTCAGCTACGTATATTCTGCCCTCAGCTACATATATTCAACCCCAAGCTACATTTATTCAACCCCAAGCTACATATATTCAGCCTGAGCTTCGTATATTCAATCCCAAGCTACATATATTCAACACCGAGCTACATATATTCAACCCTGAGCCAAGTATATTCTCTTCTATTGTGTATCATCCTGAAAATACAGAAATAAAAAAATAGTATATTCCACAGTATTCCCTATGTGGCATATTGGTGTTCTTTCATTTATTTCAACAACGGTAATCATTACATATTGTTTTAATTTGTCTTCCTGGTCTAGCGCCAGTGCTGGATAAAATTTTCCCAGTACTGCCTTGGTGCAGACGTCTCTCGTTTCTGCTGCTTCTAGTGTTACTAGCATCAAGCTCAGCATTTAAATACTCTGGACACATATCAGCAAGTATTTTCTGTTGTGGTTTTCCAGAACTTCTTGCATCATTTTGGAATGAGTGATAAACTGCTTTCCTAATGGAACATGCTGTTGGAACATGTGCTTTATAACCAGTGAACACTTGCCATCAACAGTGGAGATTATCTAGAAGCAGCCTTAGGTTTGTAGGAATAGCGAGGGAGGAGGGAGGGAGGGACGCTTCAAAACAGAATCAAGGACAAGCGAAAAAACAAGCATGATTTATCCCAAAATGCCAAGTATGAATAGACAAAGGGCTAGGTAGATCCAAGACTGGATGTGAGACACATTTTGTGAGTCAGAAGTAATCACCTGTAATAGCCTAGAGAGCACCACTCACTAGGAACAAAGAGCCAGGAATTATGCCGGTGAGAACTGGCTAACTGAGTACAGGAAGATAACAGTCAAAGTTAGTCAATGTTAGCCTATCAAGAAATCTCAAGTCAGGTGAGATGTTAGAAAAGCTGCCACCAAGCATCTGGTTGAAGGCTGTGGATTGAGCATTAGTTTAAGAATTAGATCAGGAAACACAGACAAAATTAGTTTCTAAGTTGCATATCTCTGTTTCTATGTCTTATAACTTCTTTCCATAAAGAATGCATACCAGTATGACACAGTTCCATGTGAATTTATCCTGTATAGGCATAATCCAAATGAGATATAATTCTGTAACTCAGAGATTGGGCTATGGATCAGAAAATCTATAAATGGCCTCCCCATGAACTCAACAGATGTCTTAGACAAGCCATGATCTCCTAGCTCAGCACATTTATGAAAGGAATATACAGATTTATACAACATGGCTGTGGTGAGGATTTCAGAATAATGTTTATGAGAAGCACTGTGAATGTGGAAACGATACGGTGGGTTTCCTTGCAACGAAGTATTGAAATGCATTTGGCAGTTCCTGGACCGCAAATCTGCTATCAACAAGAAATGGAAAAGCAACAATATAATACAAAGGAAGGGTCATATCTGAAAGCTTCAATTTAATAGAATTTGATCCATGGTAAGCCTATCTCAGGTCTACCTGTAAGTTGCATCTATTGGCAAGTTCCTAAGTGCTTGCTAATTCTATTACCGGCATGTCTCCCAAGGTTTGCTTTTGATCTTTGGTCTTTTCATTGTAACTGATAAATAAAATAGAAATACAATAAAAGCTTGCCTTGGCATTTTTGATACAATGCCAAGCTGATGTTGGGTCAACTAGTGACGACTCAGCTGTTGCTTGTTTCAGTTCTGCGGCTACCTGAATCCCTGCCCAGGGAATAGAGGGCTGACCCTTGGTAGGACAAGGAGCTTGAGATAGGACTGCCCATAAGTTTACTCTACAATCAAGGATTTCAGGGCCTGAGGTCCAAAATCTAGGCAATTTGTAATATATTCTTAGCTAGTTTCATTTATTGTTCCACTGCTTCCCTTTTGGTAGCTACTTCGACAATTTAGCTGGACTGAAGAAAGTGATCCTTTTCCATTGTTCACCCTGTGTGAATTCTTATTGTAACAGCTATAGTGCAGGTAGTTCTTGAGTTACAACTAATTGTTTAGTGACCATTCAAAGTTACAACAGCACTGAACGAGTGGGACTTATGACTGGTCCTCAGAGTTCCACCATCGCAGCATCCCTGCAGTCATGTGATCGCAATCCAGGTGCTTGGTACCCGGCTCACGATTACGTCACAGCGAGCCGTGGCCACGTGATTGTGATTTCCAATGTTCCCTGCTGGCTTTCCACAAGCAAAGTTAATGGGGAAGCCTGCAGGACGTTGGAAGTTGCAGTCAAGTGAGGTCCTTGCTTAACAACCCACACAGTCCTCGTTTAACAACAGTAACCAGGACTGCCGTAATTGCCATTGCTAAGCGGTGCGGTCATGTAATGTTGCACTTTACAAATGTGTTGCTTAGCAATGGCAATTCCAGTCCCAATTGCCATCATAAGCCAAGGACTACCTATAATTTTGTAAGTCTAAATGCGATTCCCCCTCCCTCCCCCTATTTTTATGTGAACTAGGGAGGGGCTTGTCTGAGACAGTTTCTCAGGTTACAGTTCTGCCCAGGACTCAGGTTTCTTTTATCTGACCGTTGCCTTGGCAGTGGCTCTTCCTTCTGTCCCTCGAGGCCATTCCCTCTTCCCTCGACAGATTAGTACACCATAAACCCAACTATTGTGTGTTGTTAAACATGGTCAGTGGCTTAGCATGTGGTGTGAACTAGTCACTAGGGGTTGTGTCAAAACATGATAAGAACCACTTCTAACTCTGGGTTTAGTACTACGAACCAGCTGACATCTGGAGTTGCTTGTCACAGTTTTCAAATCAGAGGCCTGCAGTTTCTTTTGTTTAATACATAAATCAGTAGGAAGTCCTTTGTCTTGTTATTTCTGGAGGGGAGGGCAGCAGGAAATCTAACTTCTAGATAAAGCACCAAGATGTCATTGCCACATTATATTTTCTAAAAACGCTAACGTAGGCCGTAGAAGCATTCATGTAAATAAAGATGACAGAGGCTGGCCCTCTGCTTTGCAGCTCACCAAGTTTTTATTACATTTTTGCTGCTTCTTTTTTTTTACATCAAAATCAGGGGTGGCAGACATCTTGGTGGATGTCTATAGACCTCTGGTTGCCAATCCCCATCATAAATGGAGACAAATTGTAGGATGAATGTGGAATGCTAAGAAGACCCCTGCTGTTCATTGACCCTGCTCCCTGCTTCCTCTTTGTCCTTCATTTCAACGCACACCAATTCCGACTCCTCCATCTTTCTGTTGACATCAGAAGAGAAGTGACAAAAATTGTACTGTTCTGGCAAAGCTTTGGAGAAAATGCTGGGAATAGCAATAGTTGAGTTTGTTTTTTCAGCGAAGCCTCTGATGATGATGGCTAAGTTTATGGATACAGTTGTGACCTCACGCTAGCTCACAAACAAGGGGCTGCCTAAATGCTAGAAAAGCAGCTTGTTGGTCTACCTTTCCACCCTGACCTTTGGGAGCCAAGTGACAGCTTTCCCTACACGCGACATTTAGAAAACCTCTGGAAATTGCTGTGGATTGATTTTGCGCCTGTTGCGGTATGCAAAGTAAATAGAAAAAGGGTGTTTAGATCTAAAGACTCCTTGGTGGTATTAATATATTATCTAATGCTAACTGCTGAAGTGAAAATCATTCACTTGTACTTAAAGAATCAAACTCTTATCGATGTAATGATGCTCACCTTAATCCAGAAGTAGCTAATTAAATCCCTTCAGAATTTAGGCTAGAGGAATTTGGATAGAGAGCAGAGGGAGGGCAGATGGTGAATTGAGAAGGAGCTGAGTGATCCACTTAGTCCCTCTAACCTTTGATAAGAGATGTTCCAGAGACCATCTCTAGTGCCTGCCACAAACTAATGCAGTCTTCATTGTTCTAGGATAAGTGAGAGCTTTCCCCATATGCCACCTCCAAAAAACTTCAGTTTGATTCAACTTCTCTGTGGGGAGCTCCAGGCTGGCAGGCAGGTAAAGTGGCTGCTGCCAGGTAGGGGAGGAAGCAAAGGGGTGCGTGTGGGTGCAGGGGAGGGTCAGGGGTTGCGTGAGGGTGAGTGAGAGGCACTGTACAGGTCGCAGGGGTGCACGAGGGTGCAAGGGGGTGTGCAACAGGTGCCACATGGATTAAGAAGGGTGCATGAGGGCACAACGGGGTGCTGAAGAGGTGCTGCATGGGTCAGGGAGGGTCAGGGAGGGTGCGCGAGTGTGTGAGGGCACAAGAACACCACAGGGGTTGGGGAAGTTGTGCAAGGGTGCGAGGGAGTGCACTAGGGTGTGAGAGAGGCATGGCGAGGGTTGGGGAGGGTGCACAGGGGTGCACTAGTGGCCAGTGCAGCATGAGTGCAGAGTGGCTGGGGGAGGTATGTGGGGGTCTGAGACTTACCCCAGTGACTTGCAACCTTCCTTGCTGGCTTCCCCGTTGACTTTCTGGGGAAGCCCGCAGGGAAGGTTGCAAATGGCAATCACATGACAATGGGGCACTTGGCAACCGGTTGTCAGTGCCAGCGGATTGCCAAGCACTCAAATCGCGATCATGTGACTACAAGGGTGCTCGGATGGCCAGAACCCCGAGGACCAGTTGTAGCCACCATTTGTTCAGTGCCATCAACACTTTGGGAACATTATGTGCTGTTCTGGATACTGTCTCTCAAAACGTACATTCTGATTTTCCTAATAAAATGTGAACGCGATTCCTTATTCTCACCTATTAATTTATCTTCTAGCGTCCTATGTGGACAATACTGTAGAACATTGGTTGAAATGGATATGGAATATTGGAACCAGCAACCAAACATGATAAAGTTTCAAGGAGATCAGGTATGAGAAAACATTTTGTTCATGGGCCACATTGAATGCTGTTGTCTGAGGATGTCAGGGGCTGTCTTCCCTGAGTGTACCCTGCAGAGAAGCATGTGACATTTGGTGCAGACAATTCAACCACCAACACTCACAGTGATGATAATATGTTGATGAAAAAAGCTGTTATAACGGTTAGCGTTGCAACCAGTAGTTACCTAGTGTCAGTATCACCTACAGTTTTTTGTGAGCCAGAAACAAGCAGAATATTTATAGAAACTGGTTCCGTGCCCCAAGTGCCCGATGGACCCCATTGGGTTGCAGAAGGAGCTTGGGGTTGTCCCTGAAGATCTGGTGGGCGGCCTGACCAAAGCCACTGCTTGGAACAAGAGGGCAGCTGGGCCTCTGGATTGGAACTCCACTGTGCAGCCTCTCCGCTCCCACAGATCCCAGGGCTCCTTTTGTATTACCGAGGGGCAGAGGGACATGAAATGGGAGATGTGCCTAGAACAGTGTTTCTCAACCTTGGCAATTTTAAGATGTGTGGACTTTAACTCCCAGAATTCTCCAGCCAGCCATGGAAGACAAAGAGAGATGAATCTGACCAAGCACAAGGTAGAGCTGCTATTTAGATCTACCTTGTGAGAGCAAAACACCAGTATTTTTCGGCCCTTATTGCGTCCTCAGATAGCTACCCAGCAGCCCTGTTTAGAGTGGCTTGGCCCTTCTGAGGAAGGTAAAGCCGGGCAGGGGGAGGGGGCTACTTGTAGGACCACTGTGAGGAATATGCTAGACAGCTGTCAGATAGTCATTTAGATTTGCTCCAAGTTGGACTCTGGCTTGGATGCGGGTCCCATGGTTCAGTCTTGCTGAGTTATCTGGAATGCATTTCGTCTGGCTGGCCCTGATGAAGAGGACTGGGTTCTTGGAACTGTTAGCTCAGCCACCTTTGTGCGAGATCCCTCCTGGTTAGTGAAGGCTTCTTGGGAGACAATGTGTGGTTGGGTCTTAGAGGTGGTCAATTCATCCTGGAGAGAAGGGGTGGTCCTGCCAACACTTAAGGAGGCAGCGGTTTACCTCCTCCTCAAGAAGCCATCGCTGGACCTCAGTATCTTGGACAAATTTCTCCTGCTTCCAACCTCCCCTTTTTAGGGAATGTTGTTGAGACAAGACAAGGTAAGGCAAGACAAGAGACTTTATTGCAGTTGTAGACCAGCTCCAAAACAGAAAGGAAATGGAAGTGTGAGACAGCAGATAAAACCATCATAAAACCTCATCATTAAAAAATGGGTGTGGTCAAGACGTGACATATTTTACAAACAGGAAAACAAAATTAGTCACTTTAAGAGAAACAAGATCACACTGATTGAATGATAGAAACCGTAATACAGTGGACCCAAGTGGCTGGAAATCTGACGAGATGTAGCATTGACTGCAACTGGGCATCTTAGTAAGAAGAGCAATACGAAAGAACAGGGGATGGTGTTTCAGGAACCCCTTCACCACAGGGGCCAAATATTTGCCCTGCAGTTTCCCCTTGAGCTATTGGGAAGGCATTAAATCTTTCCAGAGTGGGGGCTCCTCTGAATTTGGGAACAGTTATGTGGCTGAGATCTCAGGCTGCCGTGAACAAAGGGGAATGATGCCTAAGAACACATCTTTGGGCATGGCATTGGCCTGCCATCTAAGGGCTGCCTCTGCACATTCATACCCCATCATCGGGACTGCATTAACTGAGAAACCGTAGCACTTCGGTTTCTCACCAATGAATGTCTCACACCAAGATGAAACAAAGCCATCAGTCAACATTAGAGCCTACAGGAAAAGGAGAAGGTGGTTGAGTGGCAGCTTCAGAGAACTCTGCAGGAAGTAAATCATCTGGACCCCTTCCGGTCAGGTTCCAGTCCTGGGCGTGGGGCCGAAACCACGTTGATCGTGGTTGTGGAGGATTTCTGGAGGGTGCAGCGTGGGAGGGTGGGGCACATCCACCCTAGCTCTCCTTGATCTTTCAGTGGTTTTCCATACCATTGATCACAGCATCTTTTTGGACCTGCTTCGGGGCTTGGGAGTATGAGGCACAGTGATGCACTGGTTCTTCCCCTTCCTCCGGGTTGGGTTCCAGTCAATGTTGATAGGGGAGGGAGAGATCTCGCCCGTGGGTCCTTTTTTGTGGGGTCCCTCGGGGCTTGGCGCTCTCCCCACTCCAATTTAACATCTACCTGAAGCCGCTGGGGAAGATAATTCATCAGCACAGGGTGAAATATTGTCAGTATGCTGCTGATGCCCAGTTTTATATCTCCGTCCCAGGCTGACCAGGGGGTGCTGTAGAGATTCTGTCTCAGTGTGCCATTTGGGGGCCCTCCTGGACTTGAAGCTCCTGTTTGAGGAACATGTGGCAGCCATGACCAAGGGAGCTTTTGCACAACTTGGTCTAGTGCACCAATTGTATGTTTCCTGGCATGGGAGACACTGCTTAGTCACTCATGCTTGGTCACCTCCCAAACGGATGGCTGCAATATGCTCTATATGGGCTGTCCTCCTTGACGGACATCCAGAAGCTGCCACAGGTCCAGCATACAGTGGCACAGGCAGTTACAGGTCCACCTCAATATGCCCATATTAAACGTCTGTGACACAAGTTGCACTGGCTTCCAGTGTGCTTCCAGGTGCAATTAAAGGCACTGCTTGTCACCCATGAAGCTCTTCGTGCCATGCACTGGATTATTTTCAGGACTGCCTCTTTCCAATAGTTTCTACCTGCCCCACTTTGTCTGACAGGAGAGGCATGCTTCAGGTCCCATCAGTTAGAGTGTCATCTACTGGGACCCAGGAAAATGGCCTTTTCTGTCACAGTGCCTGCCCTGTGGAATGCCATACCCCATGCAGTTAGATTGACTCCATTCCGGATGGCTTCTGAAAGGCTTTGATGACCTGGATGTGTTCCTGGGCATGGGGGTCAGTAGGTTAGTGGAAGCCTGTGAGATGCTGCTATTTCATTGTTGTTGGTGTTTGCCATGATAGGTTTTTATACATGTGTTGTGGTTTATTTTGGTATTATGTTTTTAGCTTATGTTAGCTACCCAGAGTCTCTATGGCACGTTAGGCAGCCATATCAATTGGATTAATGAATCAATGGATTTGCAACCCCAGCTGACATCATTGTAAATTGATGACGCCTCGCCTTCTGGGAAATTGTCATCTTTAGTTCTGGATGGGGTGGCACTGCCCCAGACAGACTCAGGGCGTAATCTGGGGGTTCTCCTGGACTCATGACTCCTGCTCGAAGAGCAGGTGGCAGTCGTGGCCAGGAGGGCCTTTGTGCAACTTCGGGTTGTGCGCCAGTTACTCCTGTTCCTGGAACGGGAAGCCCTCTGAACAGTCACTTTCTATGAGATGGTTGGCACTATAAATTTGACAAATAAATACATAAATAAATGGCATATTTTATTAATCCTGACTATTTTAATTGCTTCTAAGATACATGTTCCTGAATCACGCAACTACCACTTTGCCAGGCATCAGACGCATGCAGGTCATCAGGGAGCGTCATGCAGTGATTCATCTCGGATCTCTGATTTCACCCAACGCAGGACTTCATCCAAGCAATATTTTGAGTATGCATTATCAAGAAATGCAAAGGTATTTCATATGCGACTGATTAGTTTTTAGAAAGAAACTGTCAGTCCTCTCAAGTAAATCAGACAGGAAACATGACAAGATGAGCTAATTCGACTCTATTGTAAGGCTACATCAACAGAATCTTTCAGGTCTGAAAGTACTTCTCCCCACCCCCACTCCAAAAACGAGGGAGATTCTCTTCTGAGCCTCTTGCCCCACCCACGTTCCTGCTGTGGGCTAAGCTGCCTTTTGTCTGGCTGTTCCCTTGGTGGCATCTCATTGCCCTGTCTCCCAAGGTGATTCCCACATACCATTACACAAACCGATGTGTAGTTCTGTTGTGGAAGCATCCTCGGGCAATGTCAGCCCTCCCAGGTAAACCAGACAGGAAACACGATGAGATGAGCTAATTCTACTTTATTGTAAGGCTCCATTAACAGAATCTTGCACGTCTGAAAGTACAAATCTCCCGCCCTCCCCATTTACCGCCTGAGTAAGTAGGGCGGGGCCTTCCTAAGTTTCTTCCTCTGGCCATTACTCTGTCGCAGGCTTCTTTCTCTTTTATCTGATCGTTCCCTAGGCAGCATCTCTTCTCCCCATCTTCCAAGGCCACCCTCACCTTCCATCCCAGGAACTGTGCCCCACTTTTGGAGGACATCTTCTATTAGCCCTGTTTCCTGCAAGAAGCCTCAAATAGTGGTCTGTGCAAAGAGCAGATGGATACTACCTCAACCATACACACGCTGAAGTATTATGTTCTTCTTTCCAAATAAGTATTTTGGGAGGCTGGAAAGAAGCTTGCCAGTCGAATGGCAGTCTGTGTGCATGACTACAAATCAAAACGTTGAAAATCAAGGGGGCAGCACTATACTTTCTAATTTTATTCCGTTTTCCATGCAACCCAGAAACAGAGAGCAAGTGTAGCTGATCCATGTATTTATTTGACCTTGGTCGTATATAGGAGATCTGTGCCTATCTCTTGTTTCTATGATTGAAGCTTGGAAAATCTATTCTAACAAATTAAGATGCAATTGCTGTTTTAGCTAGCTGGTATTTTCTGTGACTAAATAATGTATACACACTTGTGTGTCTTTATTATATTACTGTATTATAAACCCACTTACTGTTTTAATTGCTTTTAAGCGACGTGCTTCTGGATCACACCACAGCCAGTTTTCCAGGGATCAAGAACGTGTGATGATGTGTTTGGAAGCGGAGCTTAGAAAAAATAAGCTACAGGCTGCTTTGTAAGTCTTGGCATAGTTGAAAATACTTTCATATGGTGCCCTTTTCATTTCAGAAAGATGTGCTTTCCAGAGCTGCCCAGAGTTCTTGCTTTTTTGTGTCACATTGCTTACATCCATCAAGGACCAAAGTTTACTTTATGGTAGTCATTTATAGATATATAAATATCTATATATAGATATAACTAGATTAAATCCAACCCACACTGAGTTATTTAATGTTCCAGGTTTTAAGGGACATTAAGGGAAGACTTTAATGTCTCAAATAATTCACACTGAAATCAGTTAAGTGAAAAAGAAATTTCCTTCATGTTGATACTGTGCTTTGTTCACTGTTATTTGTATATGAGTAATGGAGAGGATTCTCCATGTTACATAATCTGTTACAATTGATTGAGACAGTAAATTATAAAATAATATACAATTATGGTAAATAATTGTATAATAAAATGTAAGACATAAATATTCTAAATGTAATAATATCATACATGCTACACAAACATTTTTAGATATCCTTTCCAGGATGATTTCTGAAAAGTATTCTGTAATGATTTGCTGTTTATTATCTTGATTGAGCATGTGCCATCAAGTCAGTTTGAAACATTTCCCGTCCTGGAGGGGGGGGGGTGGCTTGGATTTGTCTTGGAAGGAAAGGTCCTCAAAAAGTACAAATTCAGGGCTGCCTAGAATCATCTGTGATGTCTTGAATTGCGCCTGGAAAACAATCAGCAACCAGGGCAGATTTTTTAACGTGGACATAGTCCATGAAGGCAATCATGCACAATAAATAAAAAAGAACAGAGAAGAACTTGTATTATGATTGGTTTCCTTTTGCTAGCTTAGACTCTATTATGGGGTTTATAAGAGTATTCTTACTGTATCATTTTAAAAGGGGTTTTAAAAAGTTTTATGTGTGGGATTCATCTTAAGTTTCCTTTGCATTGTAGGAAATCGGGAGATAAATGAGGGGCTAAGCAAATAAATAAAACTGAAACTTGACATCCGGACCATAATAAGCAGTTCTCACCACCTAATAGAAAAATTAACTGTCTGTCTTCTTTCACATTACTACACACTAGTCAGCATCCCCAAGTTGATTATTGCAGTAGGTTACACATCAGTTCCCATAATCCAGAGCCTTAACAGTCAACACTTTGGGGGGCCACATTTAATAGATTCTCCATGCCCTTGCTATGGCCAAAAGTCTGATATTGCAACATTGGAAGGATAAATGTATGGCCCTATTGACTCAGTGGACTGAAGACCTGATTACACCTACCTCCTATGAGAGGATTGCCTACAGACATAGACTTTGTATGGATAAATATGATGAAATATGAGACTCATTTTTACAAAATACAGTGGTTTTAGGGAAAAGCATATTGGATATATAATTGTATTAGAAAGAAATATATATATAGAGAGAGACTTGCATTATATATATATATATATATATATATATATATATATATAATTGTTATTGTTATTGTTGTAATAACATTATATTTTATATTTTTATTTTCTTTCTGTTATATTTTTCTTATTTTTTAAGCACTTGCTATTTTTTATAACAACACATGTATCTTTGTTTATTTTTTGTTTTGTTCCTTATTTCTGTCATTATTTTCAAAAGCAATAAAAATAAATAAATAAAAATGTCTGGAGGACACATTTGAACAGTTACTACTAAACGTTATTGTACTATAAATATTTCCATAATTCTGTAAAAAATGTTCCAAAAAGAGCAAAAAGAATCTTAGTTTCTATAGTGATATTCTTACTATTGTTGTTGCTAGACATGAACATGTCATCATTATGAAATATAAATACCATCTTATAAATATTTAGATAAATTGCAAAGGATGTTCAAGGACAATGTAACTATTATTATTAGCTGAATGTTATTGATAATATTCTTCAATCAGTGACCAAATACTGAAAGTAATTTTCCCCCCGTGACAAAAAAGGAAAAGAACTTAATGTATTATGGCTCATTACAGTTGCAATCCTACATATACAAACCTAGAAGTAAGTCTCATGGAAGTGAATGGGGCTTTTCAATAGTTATGTATAGGATCGTTCTTTTGAACTCCCCCTCACCAAATAAACAAACAAACATTTATATGTGTTTGGAGTGAGAGTTTCCTGACATCAAAGCATTTCTCATTATAGTTAACTACGAATACAGTAGACTCTCAGTTAACTGGAACTCAAGCAACCAGCAGGAAAATCGAACCAGCACTCTCAAGCAACCAGGGGGAAAAAAGGGCACTCTCAAGCAACCGGCAAAAAAATCTGTATCTCTCTGCTGTCATCTAGTGGGTATTAGGGTTTAATAGTAACTCTCAAGCAACCAGAAACTACATTTAACCAGCATCGACCAATCTCCATGGGTGCCAGTTAACTGAGAGTCTACTGTATTTTGTTATTGTTCCAGATTCATATCTAACCTTCTGATTTTTATAGAGTGATTGATCTTTTGAGGAAGGACCAGCATGGTTCACAGATGTATGAAGACGATTTAGGATCGTATATGTATGGAGAGGATGAAGGAAGCTTTGGGTATGCTTGTGAAGAATCCCAACAAAGAGAAGAATGTTCTGAAGCATCTGATCAAGATGAGGACGAGTGGCTGTATGTAAACGTAGAGGTACCCCTCTACCACCTCCAAGAGGAAGAACCTGAAATATCACATCTCACTGTGGAGGAGTTGCCAGAAGAATCTTGGGAAGGTCTACAGGAGGGAAGCCTAACATTGAAAGCATTGCCTGAAGTTCCTGTGGAAAACTTCAAGATAACGAAATATCTCAAACAGATGGACAAGGAAGACCACCTCATCTTTCCAAAGGGATGCTTTGTCGAGGAAAACAGGTATATGAAGAGCCAGCATAAAAGAATTTAGAGACAGATATGGATCTATGGATATAGATGATATAGATATAGATAACAATAACAAAAAAATACAAATACAAATAAATACAAATACAGCCAAGCAATCTAAAAGCCATGGTGTTAACATAACCATGCAATGGGGCCCTTCTCACACTTGGGGCCCCAGGCCTGGGCACAAAGCCAGGTTTTCAAGGCCTTCTGGAAAGCCAACAGGGGCATCCTAATATCCAGAGGGAGGATGTTCCAGAGGGCAGGCGCCACAGCAGAAAAGGCACACTTCCTGGTCCCTGCCAGCCAACCTTCTTTGGCTGAGAGGACCTGGAGCATGCCCATCTTGCTGGACCGGATTGGACAGGCAGAACTAACTGAGAAAAGACGGTCCCTGAGGTAACCCAGTCCCAAGCCACGAAGGGCTTTAAAGGTTTAGTCATATGTATGTGTGAAATGGGTTTCAGAAAAAAAACCTATTTAATCCAGAACCAGAATTTAATTACATTAAGCTAAAAGAATGAAAAACATAGGCTGAAACCAGAAATTACAAAAGAAGGAAGGTGAGTTTGAAGGAGAAAGGAAGAAGATGAGGACGACAAAAGGCATCTGTTGAAGTGAGCTGTGGCTCATGAAAGCTTATGCCTTTTAACAACTTATGTCAATCAGAAAAGGTGCTCCCAGACTCCTCCTGACTTTTTACCCACAGTTCAATAGCAACTCTGAATAAAAGTGGTTCAAGCCCTCACATCGCTTGGAAAGGAAGCCTTTGTGAAACCTTGCAATGTCATTCCCAAGGCTGGTCTAGACTAGGAACAGGTGGCCCCTGTTTGTTCTTGAAGGATAGTCCTCACATCTCCCCTTGGCTGGCTGGGGCTAGGAGGAGTTCAGCTAAAGACACAGGGAAAGCTGCATGTGCCCCATCCTTGGTGTAGAGAATACTCAACATGATGACCAAGAGGCTCCCTTCTAGTTTCCTCACTAGAGACCTCATAAATAAATGCGGCATCTTTCTCTTCTGAACTCTAAACTCAAGAGCCCAATCAGGACTGGAGCCTCTGCACTTAAGGAGAGCGGTTAGTCTTTTTTCTGTGCTGGAGGGCGGATGGAAATGCCACTTTCAGATGGCCTTTGGCTACAAAAGGAAGCTCTTTCCTGAAGTAAATACATCCTGTGGAGGACATCGTTAATCCCCTGTGTGCAGGGGATTCACCAACGTAGCCCCATCGCAGATAAATTACAGCAGCCTTTCTCAAACGGGGTTCTACAAGAGGTTGCTAGGGGTTTCATGAGAAATCCTAAAAATATATATATAATTTTTAAAGTTTGCGCCCCTTGCAATGCTAGCTGTAGATATAATAATGTTTAGGCAGGGTTCCCTGAGATTTGAAAATTATTTCAGGCGTTCTTCCAGGTAAAAAGGTTGAGAAAGACTGTTAGAGACACAGAAAGGGGGAGAGAAATTCAACTACTAGTGGTTGACCATAAAATAAAAACCGTTTGAATGTAAAGTAGAGACTCAAGAATACAAAAGCCATATCTGAGGAGTGAGAAGTGACAAATGATGCTAGGATTGTCACAGGGCCTATTGCACATAGGTGAAATCTAGGATGTCTTTTTTTAAGCCTTGCATTTCAGAGAATAGCGTGTTAATAATCTGCATGTTATTTTTACTTGGGAAGATTTAGAAGAGTTGCAAAGAAGTATCTGACAGAAAGCCAGGAGGAGTCTGGAGGCACCTTTTCTAACTAACAAATTGACTAAAATTTGCCTTTTAATAAAATTTGTTAGGTAGAAAGGGGCGACCAGATTCCTTCTACAAGAAGTATCAGAATTTATCTGAAAGAGATGGAGTTATTTGGGAGGCAACCGTAGGACTTAGAGGCTGTTTGGTAATCAAAACCTGAATCATCAAATTAAGTTACTTGCTATTATTATCATGTAATCTATGCAATGACCGTACGATCAATATAGTTATTAATATCATACATGCACATGTAATACATATACATATAATACATGTAATATCATACATGTCCCTGAAAATCTATAGTCGCTTGCTGTTTTGTGATTTGCTCCTCGTTGCTTTCAGATGTTCAAGAATAATCTACGCAGCCTCAGCTCATGTTACAGGTAGGTCTTATTCTAATAAAGGTAGGTGTATGAGTAGATATATTTAATCTGCCTGAGTATACTCAGGCTTGACTTAAAGTCACCTGAGAAAAAGTTTTCTAATGTCTCCTCACAAAGTTTATAATACTGAAATGAGGCAAGTGTCCTTGGAAATGAAACTAGATTAAAGCCTGGGCCTAAGTCCAATCTACACTGTGATTGGTTGCTGGTAGCATCACTGAAGTAGGCAGGGCTGCAATTTCAGAGAGACGCAGGATTGTTTTCTGAGGGTGAGTGGCTATTTTGGTATTTGCCTTTGTGAAGTTCTGTATGGGTTTCGAAGTTATTTTCTGCCAAATAAGGACCAGAAATTGTGCCTCCAATTCTCAGTTAATGGCTATGGTGAATTTCTGGGTAGGGCTACAAAAAGGGCTTTAGGAGCTATACGCTGCCCACTTCTGCCTTAAGCCCGAGCTTTTAACACGGCAGGCCATTGTTCTGTTGTCTATAACCGTTGCCCCATCAGCTTCACACTTCACGTTCTTCCTCTTTTCTTTCCCCGATGTAACTGGCGTCCAATCCAACCTCTCTGAACTTTTGTTCTTTCTGTATTAGCTGATTCCCAGAATACTATTCCCCTTTTCCAGTGAGTTTAATTTCGAAATTAAACTCACTGGAAATTACTTTTAATTTGCCAAATGATTTCTGCACACTGCAGAGTTCTAGCAGACTTGCCAATTTAAATCACAGCTAATCCATGCTTCCCCTAAGACTCTTGGGTAACCTCTGGAGGAGTTTTGGGAGAGGGGCACATGGGCGATCCAAAAGGGGAGAAATCAAGAATAATAAAAGGAGGAAGGCCACCAAAATAATGGATTGTTTTGACTGTACTTTTCTGTTCCCTGGGTCTTTCGGAGGACTTTTGTGTAGAGAGAGGTTGGGCCTGTGTGAATAATTTATCCTATAGGAGGGCTGTCCTGCCCCCAGAGTCAGACTGACAGCATTAATTGTCCCTTAACCCTAATTAAAACCAAATAAATAAATTATACCAACTAGACCTTAAAAAAATGAGCACAGAACAACCATGGAGAGTTGTTGCTACCTGCAGTAGCAATAACTCTCCTCCGTCAGTTTCATAGTGGTAGTTTTGAAGGGTGGCAAGGAAACCCACCCAGAATACACATTTATGGGGTAGATATTACACACACACACACACACACACACACAGCCCTCTTGGAAGACATTCATCATCTTAACAACTTTCCAAAACAACCAGAACACAAACAGGCCAACCTTAAAAACCTATAAAATGCAAAACAACATTAAGTTCCTCCACCCGATTCCTGAACTATTTCTGAGGGAATCTCACAAGATCCTATAAGAACAAGAAAATTAGGAGAAAAGGAACTCTTCAGATGGTGGTGAAGATCTCTATAACCCTCCTTCTCTTTAGACCTAAATCTGCCTCTCCTCTCCCTTTCCCTTCCCTTCCTTTGTTTTGTAAGAGGAGAGCAAAATGGAAATTGGGATGCCTTGGACCATCTGGCATTCTTAAACTGTATTTGAACTGACAGAATGGCCAAACTAGCTAGGAATTCTCAATGTTTTAGCCCCCAACGACTGGAGACTAACAGATGTATTTATTTATTTGCTCAATTTATAAAGCCACCCAACTCATGTACGTGACTCTGGGCAGCTCACACAGTGAAAATAACAAAACAAACAAACAACCCAGAGACACGAACAGTAAATAAGCAAAACAACAACTAAAACAATTAGAACAATCTGCGGGAGAGCCTGTATCTCACAAACAGGGCAACTGCTTCGTAGGCAGCATACCTCCCCCAGATCCCCAGGGACAACGGCCAAGCCGTGTCTTCAGGGCCTTCCGAAAGGCCAGCAGGGTTGGGGCCAAATTGAGGTCAGCCACCCAGTTGCCTTTGTAGGAACAGGATCCAGTGTTCCCACTCTAAGTGTCTGGAAATGGCCCTGTCCCTTGAAAGGTCTGGATTGGAAATGGAAGTGTTCCCCCTCAATGCTTTCCTGCAAGTGTGCTGCTCCATGCCTGATGCTGAACTGGTGCTCTCTGCCCTTTCTCGAGGTGGTCTGATTGTGGCTCTTGAGACCTGCATTGGTCTCAGAATGGTCCTCATTGCAGCCCGATGCTTAACTTCCCACCACAGGGGCCTAAACACAGAGCAGGCACGAGCCCTTTCCCTCTGGCACCCTGCATGATGGGAGGAATTTGAGAGGCCCTTGGTCAGGCTGGGTCCAAGGCACCAACGCCCAGTGTTCCGAACCAACGTGGCTTGGTTGAGTGCAGATGATGGAGCTTTGAAAGCATCCAGCGGAGAAGGCTGGCCTAAGGAAAGGCTAGTGGGCATAGTAAGCCAGCAACGTTTTCCTAACGAGCTGTTCTCTTTCTTGGGTTCTTTTCAGAAGACACCGAGGGCAATTCTGGAAGATTCTCCTGATCCTAATCCTTCTCGCATTCGTTTTTATGTGTGCAGTGCACTGTAACCAGCACTGCAGAGTCAAGAGGCGCGTTAGACCTTTCTAACTTTACGGAACCAGGGTAGAAAAGCTCCAGTCGGCATTATTAGCGATCTCCTTCTGTGGAGTCCTGGTGCTTTCTTGCTTTGCAGACATTTCATGACCTGACTAGAGAACATCATCAGTGCGAGGGACGGGAGGGGAGGCTGCTCCCTGTTTAGATACAGTCGCTTGCCCTGCCAGTGTTGGTGGGGGTGGGATATTTCCTCCTTGGCAGTGCCTTGATTCAGGCATTGTTTCCTGCCTGATCGTCTGTCTGGTGTTTATCCCTGCTTCTCTGGGTGTTGTCTGCTGGAGAGGATCCATTCTGGTCTTTTTGTTTCCTTCTTAGCGTCTTTTTTTTTTGGTCTCTTTGGAATGGTGTGTAAATGGGGATAATCTTTATGTGTCTGTTGATGTGTTGATGGCTGATGGCTGATTTGTCTGAATGCCATCCTTTCAGGAATTCCCCAGCATTTCTGGATTTGGCTGGTCTCAGATGCTCACAGTTTCCCAGTCGAAAGAGTGGTTGAGTCTGTCCACGTGTGGTGAGATTGAGGAGTTTTCGTCATGTCCTCTGACTGCCGGTTGGTGTTTGTGGATGCGCTCGGCTGGTCTTCTGCCTGTCTGTGCTACACAGTGGCTGTTACAGTCCTTGCACTGCATGTTGTAGATGGCTCCTGTTTTTCTGTTCGTGGGCTACTGGTCTTTTGGTTTGCTTAAGAGGTTTTGGAGGGCTTTAGTTGGCTTGTGTGTTACAGCGATGCCACATGGTAGTAGTAGTCTGTTGATTGTTTCTGAGATGTTTCTGATGTATGAAAGCGTTATCCTTTTTCATAGCTTGTGTTGGTCATGCTGTAGTGGGTTGAGTGGTCAGGCACTTTTTGGTAAAGTTGTGTGGGTACCCATTTTGTTGGGAGATGTTGTGCAGGCGGTCTGTTTCCTTTTTCTGGTGTTCCGGATTGCTGCGGTGTGTTTGTGCTCATCTGAATAGTGTTCTTACATAGCTCCTCTTGTGGGAGGAGAATATGGCTAGGTCAGGTGCATTGCGTAGAGCTGCTGCCATGGATTCTTTCGCTCATTCCAGATCTATGGATATAGAGAGAGTGCTGTGACATCAAATGAAAGCATAATTAAAGCAACTGTATTCCCACTAGTAACATATGGCTGTGAGAGCTGGACGATAAGATCGGAAGATAGATACTTTTGAACTGTGGTGTTGGAGGAAAGTTCTGAGAGTGCCTTGGACTGCCAGAAGATCAAACCAGTCCATCCTCCAGGAAATAAAGCCAGACTGCTCACTTGAGGGAATGATATTAAAGGCAAAACTGAAATACTTTGGCCACATAATGAGAGGACAGGACAGCCTGGAGAAGATGCTGATGCTCGGGAGAGTGGAAGGCAAAAGGAGGAGGGGCCGACCAAGGACAAGATGGATAGATGACATTTTAGAGGTGACGGACTCGTCCCTGGGGGAGCTGGGGGTGTTGACGACCAACAGGAAGCTCTGTCGTGGGCCGGTCCATGAAGTCATGAAGAGTTGGAAGCGAATAAACGAATAAACAACAAAAGTTAGGCTGTTGAGGGTCCTCTTGACCAGGTTGACTAGTTTCAGTTTTGAGCTGGTGTTTGCTGGGATGTAGGTTTCTTTGTCCTCCCAGTAATTCTCTGTCTTTCTGTACGTGTTGTGTTCTGTCCATGATAACTGTGGTTTGGCCTTTGTCTGATGGGAGGAAGATGACGGTTTGGTCCTTCTTTAGGTTTCTGAGGGCTGCTCTGTCCTCTGCTTTGAGTTGGTTCTGATTCTGTCTTCTTCTGGTCTGTGGTATGATGGTCTGCCTTACGTTTTCTCGGGTCTCTGTGGCAGGTCCTGTGGTTTTAAGTGCCGCTTCCAAGGCTGCAAAGAATTCTAACTGATTAGCATCGTCTGTGTTATAGTTGAGGCCTTTCTGGAGGATCTTGTGCTCTGCGATGGATCGTGGTCAGCTGGAGATGTTGACTACCCATTCGAGTTCAGGTACCTTTTTGCTTCTGGAGTTCAGCTTGAGCAGTTTGGTTGGAAGTTTGGTTTTCCTTTATTCAGCTTGTTGTAGAGATGTAGTCTTGATGGTGCTTGTCAGCATTTCTGTGTGTTCTGGGGTTCCAGTTGCTCCTTGAGGTTGCCTATGGTGTACCGTGCGGCATCACTGTAGCACACAAACCAACCAAAAGCCTCCAAGATATCTTAAGTAAACCAAAAGACCCAACATACAGTGCAAGGACTGTCTCAGCCACTGTGTAGGACAGGCAGGCCGAAGACTAGCCGGGCGCATCCTTGAACACCAACCAGCAGTCAGAAGACACAACGGAAACTCCTCAATCTCACCACACATGGACAGACTCGACCACACTTTCAACTGGGAAACTGTGAGCATCCAAGACCAAGCCAAATCCAGAAATGATAGGAATTCCTTGGCATTCAGACAAGTCAGCCATCAACAGACTCATAGAGATAAACCCCATTCACACACCATTCAAAAGAGACAATGAAAAGGCTAAGAAGGAAACAAAAAGACCAGGCCCACATCCTCTCCAGCAGCCAACACCCAGAGAAGCAGGGATGAACACCAGACAAACAATCAAGCAGAAAACAATGCCCGAATCAAGGAGAAAGCCACACCCCCACCAACACTGGCAGAGCAAGCGATTGTATATCTTCCTGGATCGGGGGCTCTGCTCACTGCCACTCATGCCCTAGTCACCTCCCGTTTGGATTTCTGTCATGCGTTCTACATGGGGCTGCCCTTCAAGAGAATCCGGAAGCTTCAGTTGATGCAAAATGCAGCAGCACAGGCAGTTATGTCTGCCCCTAGAGCAGTACACGTTACATCTCTGCTCCACAATCTCGATTGGCTGCTGATTTGCTTCCAGATCCGATTCAAGGGGCTGTTTTTCATCTTTAAAGCCCTCCATGGCATAGGGCCGGGTCATCTGAGGGACCACCTCTCCCCGATTGCAGCTGCCCACCCCATCAGGTATGGCAGGCGAGGTATGTGTGGGCCCCATCTGCCCGGGGGTGACATTTGGTGGGTCGCAGGAGGCAGGCCTTCCCTGTTGCAACGCCCACTGCGTGGAGCTTTCTCCCCCCAGCAGTGAGATTGGTGCCTTCCCTCTCAGCATTCCACCAAGTCCCTCAAGATGTGGCTGTGTGATCGGGCCTGGGGGTCACAGGGCACTGGGGAGATCTCACAATGGCTCCCTTAGTGTGCCTAATACTCTCCCCTTTTGTTCGGTGTGCCTTTGACCATCAGTAACAAACAGGCACAAACCCTTCACACACACAAGCATTAATGATGTTACCTAGTCAGGTAATAAAATGTCTGCAAGCAAACCACCAAGCTCAGAGAGGACCAAGGACTCAACCCCGAGCTACATATATTCTGCCCAGAGCTACGTATATTCAGCCCGGAGCAATGTACATTCTGCCCGTAGCTACGTATATTCAACCTGGAGCTACGTATATTCTGCCCGGAGCTACGTACATTCTGCCCGGAGCTATGTACATTCTGCCCGGAGCTACGTCCACTCAAGCCAGAGCTACGTATACTCTGCCCGGAGCTATGTCCATTCTGCCCCGAGCTACGTCTATTCAACCCAGAGCTACGTATATTCTGCCTGGAGCTACGTACATTCTGCCCGGAGCTAGGTACATTCTGCCCAGAGCTACGTCTATTCAACCCAGAGCTACGTATACTCTGCCCGGAGCTACGTACATTCTGCCCGGAGCTACGTATATTCAACCTGGAGCTACATATATTCTGCCCAGAGCTACGTCCATTGAACCCAGAGCTATGTATATTCTGCCCAGAGCTACGTACATTTTGCCCGGAGCTACGTACATTCTGCCATCAACTACGTATATTCTTCCCGGAGCTACATATATTCAACCGTGAGCTACGTATATGCAACCAGGAGCTACCTATATTCTGCCTGAGCTACGTATATTCAACCCGGAGCTACGTATATTCTGCCCTCAGCTACGTATATTCTGCCCTCAGCTACGTATATTCTGCCCTCAGCTACGTATATTCTGCCTGGAGCTACATATACTCTGCCCTCAGCTACATATATTCAACCCAGAGCTACGTATATTCTGCCCTCAGCTACGTATATTCTGCCCTCAGCTACATATATTCAACCCGGAGCTACGTATATTCCGCCCGGAGCTACGTATATTCTGCCCTCAGCTACGTATATTCTGCCTGGAGCTACATATACTCTGCCCTCGGCTACATATATTCAACCCGGAGCTACGTATATTCTGCCCTCAGCTACGTATATTCTGCCCTCAGCTACATATATTCAACCCAGAGCTACGTATATTCTGCCCGGAGCTACGTATATTCTGCCCTCAGCTACGTATATTCTGCCCTCAGCTACATATATTCAACCGGGAGCTACATATATTCTGCCCGGAGCTACGTATATTCTGCCCTCAGCTACGTATATTCTGCCCTCAGCTACATATATTCAACCCCAAGCTACATTTATTCAACCCCAAGCTACATATATTCAGCCTGAGCTTCGTATATTCAATCCCAAGCTACATATATTCAACACCGAGCTACATATATTCAACCCTGAGCCAAGTATATTCTCTTCTATTGTGTATCATCCTGAAAATACAGAAATAAAAAAATAGTATATTCCACAGTATTCCCTATGTGGCATATTGGTGTTCTTTCATTTATTTCAACAACGGTAATCATTACATATTGTTTTAATTTGTCTTCCTGGTCTAGCGCCAGTGCTGGATAAAATTTTCCCAGTACTGCCTTGGTGCAGACGTCTCTCGTTTCTGCTGCTTCTAGTGTTACTAGCATCAAGCTCAGCATTTAAATACTCTGGACACATATCAGCAAGTATTTTCTGTTGTGGTTTTCCAGAACTTCTTGCATCATTTTGGAATGAGTGATAAACTGCTTTCCTAATGGAACATGCTGTTGGAACATGTGCTTTATAACCAGTGAACACTTGCCATCAACAGTGGAGATTATCTAGAAGCAGCCTTAGGTTTGTAGGAATAGCGAGGGAGGAGGGAGGGAGGGACGCTTCAAAACAGAATCAAGGACAAGCGAAAAAACAAGCATGATTTATCCCAAAATGCCAAGTATGAATAGACAAAGGGCTAGGTAGATCCAAGACTGGATGTGAGACACATTTTGTGAGTCAGAAGTAATCACCTGTAATAGCCTAGAGAGCACCACTCACTAGGAACAAAGAGCCAGGAATTATGCCGGTGAGAACTGGCTAACTGAGTACAGGAAGATAACAGTCAAAGTTAGTCAATGTTAGCCTATCAAGAAATCTCAAGTCAGGTGAGATGTTAGAAAAGCTGCCACCAAGCATCTGGTTGAAGGCTGTGGATTGAGCATTAGTTTAAGAATTAGATCAGGAAACACAGACAAAATTAGTTTCTAAGTTGCATATCTCTGTTTCTATGTCTTATAACTTCTTTCCATAAAGAATGCATACCAGTATGACACAGTTCCATGTGAATTTATCCTGTATAGGCATAATCCAAATGAGATATAATTCTGTAACTCAGAGATTGGGCTATGGATCAGAAAATCTATAAATGGCCTCCCCATGAACTCAACAGATGTCTTAGACAAGCCATGATCTCCTAGCTCAGCACATTTATGAAAGGAATATACAGATTTATACAACATGGCTGTGGTGAGGATTTCAGAATAATGTTTATGAGAAGCACTGTGAATGTGGAAACGATACGGTGGGTTTCCTTGCAACGAAGTATTGAAATGCATTTGGCAGTTCCTGGACCGCAAATCTGCTATCAACAAGAAATGGAAAAGCAACAATATAATACAAAGGAAGGGTCATATCTGAAAGCTTCAATTTAATAGAATTTGATCCATGGTAAGCCTATCTCAGGTCTACCTGTAAGTTGCATCTATTGGCAAGTTCCTAAGTGCTTGCTAATTCTATTACCGGCATGTCTCCCAAGGTTTGCTTTTGATCTTTGGTCTTTTCATTGTAACTGATAAATAAAATAGAAATACAATAAAAGCTTGCCTTGGCATTTTTGATACAATGCCAAGCTGATGTTGGGTCAACTAGTGACGACTCAGCTGTTGCTTGTTTCAGTTCTGCGGCTACCTGAATCCCTGCCCAGGGAATAGAGGGCTGACCCTTGGTAGGACAAGGAGCTTGAGATAGGACTGCCCATAAGTTTACTCTACAATCAAGGATTTCAGGGCCTGAGGTCCAAAATCTAGGCAATTTGTAATATATTCTTAGCTAGTTTCATTTATTGTTCCACTGCTTCCCTTTTGGTAGCTACTTCGACAATTTAGCTGGACTGAAGAAAGTGATCCTTTTCCATTGTTCACCCTGTGTGAATTCTTATTGTAACAGCTATAGTGCAGGTAGTTCTTGAGTTACAACTAATTGTTTAGTGACCATTCAAAGTTACAACAGCACTGAACGAGTGGGACTTATGACTGGTCCTCAGAGTTCCACCATCGCAGCATCCCTGCAGTCATGTGATCGCAATCCAGGTGCTTGGTACCCGGCTCACGATTACGTCACAGCGAGCCGTGGCCACGTGATTGTGATTTCCAATGTTCCCTGCTGGCTTTCCACAAGCAAAGTTAATGGGGAAGCCTGCAGGACGTTGGAAGTTGCAGTCAAGTGAGGTCCTTGCTTAACAACCCACACAGTCCTCGTTTAACAACAGTAACCAGGACTGCCGTAATTGCCATTGCTAAGCGGTGCGGTCATGTAATGTTGCACTTTACAAATGTGTTGCTTAGCAATGGCAATTCCAGTCCCAATTGCCATCATAAGCCAAGGACTACCTATAATTTTGTAAGTCTAAATGCGATTCCCCCTCCCTCCCCCTATTTTTATGTGAACTAGGGAGGGGCTTGTCTGAGACAGTTTCTCAGGTTACAGTTCTGCCCAGGACTCAGGTTTCTTTTATCTGACCGTTGCCTTGGCAGTGGCTCTTCCTTCTGTCCCTCGAGGCCATTCCCTCTTCCCTCGACAGATTAGTACACCATAAACCCAACTATTGTGTGTTGTTAAACATGGTCAGTGGCTTAGCATGTGGTGTGAACTAGTCACTAGGGGTTGTGTCAAAACATGATAAGAACCACTTCTAACTCTGGGTTTAGTACTACGAACCAGCTGACATCTGGAGTTGCTTGTCACAGTTTTCAAATCAGAGGCCTGCAGTTTC
Source organism: Candoia aspera (assembly GCF_035149785.1). Lineage (NCBI taxonomy): Eukaryota > Metazoa > Chordata > Lepidosauria > Squamata > Candoiidae > Candoia > Candoia aspera. Next base: position 235,346,676 of record NC_086153.1, on the reverse strand, counting down.
TTTTGTTTAATACATAAATCAGTAGGAAGTCCTTTGTCTTGTTATTTCTGGAGGGGAGGGCAGCAGGAAATCTAACTTCTAGATAAAGCACCAAGATGTCATTGCCACATTATATTTTCTAAAAACGCTAACGTAGGCCGTAGAAGCATTCATGTAAATAAAGATGACAGAGGCTGGCCCTCTGCTTTGCAGCTCACCAAGTTTTTATTACATTTTTGCTGCTTCTTTTTTTTTACATCAAAATCAGGGGTGGCAGACATCTTGGTGGATGTCTATAGACCTCTGGTTGCCAATCCCCATCATAAATGGAGACAAATTGTAGGATGAATGTGGAATGCTAAGAAGACCCCTGCTGTTCATTGACCCTGCTCCCTGCTTCCTCTTTGTCCTTCATTTCAACGCACACCAATTCCGACTCCTCCATCTTTCTGTTGACATCAGAAGAGAAGTGACAAAAATTGTACTGTTCTGGCAAAGCTTTGGAGAAAATGCTGGGAATAGCAATAGTTGAGTTTGTTTTTTCAGCGAAGCCTCTGATGATGATGGCTAAGTTTATGGATACAGTTGTGACCTCACGCTAGCTCACAAACAAGGGGCTGCCTAAATGCTAGAAAAGCAGCTTGTTGGTCTACCTTTCCACCCTGACCTTTGGGAGCCAAGTGACAGCTTTCCCTACACGCGACATTTAGAAAACCTCTGGAAATTGCTGTGGATTGATTTTGCGCCTGTTGCGGTATGCAAAGTAAATAGAAAAAGGGTGTTTAGATCTAAAGACTCCTTGGTGGTATTAATATATTATCTAATGCTAACTGCTGAAGTGAAAATCATTCACTTGTACTTAAAGAATCAAACTCTTATCGATGTAATGATGCTCACCTTAATCCAGAAGTAGCTAATTAAATCCCTTCAGAATTTAGGCTAGAGGAATTTGGATAGAGAGCAGAGGGAGGGCAGATGGTGAATTGAGAAGGAGCTGAGTGATCCACTTAGTCCCTCTAACCTTTGATAAGAGATGTTCCAGAGACCATCTCTAGTGCCTGCCACAAACTAATGCAGTCTTCATTGTTCTAGGATAAGTGAGAGCTTTCCCCATATGCCACCTCCAAAAAACTTCAGTTTGATTCAACTTCTCTGTGGGGAGCTCCAGGCTGGCAGGCAGGTAAAGTGGCTGCTGCCAGGTAGGGGAGGAAGCAAAGGGGTGCGTGTGGGTGCAGGGGAGGGTCAGGGGTTGCGTGAGGGTGAGTGAGAGGCACTGTACAGGTCGCAGGGGTGCACGAGGGTGCAAGGGGGTGTGCAACAGGTGCCACATGGATTAAGAAGGGTGCATGAGGGCACAACGGGGTGCTGAAGAGGTGCTGCATGGGTCAGGGAGGGTCAGGGAGGGTGCGCGAGTGTGTGAGGGCACAAGAACACCACAGGGGTTGGGGAAGTTGTGCAAGGGTGCGAGGGAGTGCACTAGGGTGTGAGAGAGGCATGGCGAGGGTTGGGGAGGGTGCACAGGGGTGCACTAGTGGCCAGTGCAGCATGAGTGCAGAGTGGCTGGGGGAGGTATGTGGGGGTCTGAGACTTACCCCAGTGACTTGCAACCTTCCTTGCTGGCTTCCCCGTTGACTTTCTGGGGAAGCCCGCAGGGAAGGTTGCAAATGGCAATCACATGACAATGGGGCACTTGGCAACCGGTTGTCAGTGCCAGCGGATTGCCAAGCACTCAAATCGCGATCATGTGACTACAAGGGTGCTCGGATGGCCAGAACCCCGAGGACCAGTTGTAGCCACCATTTGTTCAGTGCCATCAACACTTTGGGAACATTATGTGCTGTTCTGGATACTGTCTCTCAAAACGTACATTCTGATTTTCCTAATAAAATGTGAACGCGATTCCTTATTCTCACCTATTAATTTATCTTCTAGCGTCCTATGTGGACAATACTGTAGAACATTGGTTGAAATGGATATGGAATATTGGAACCAGCAACCAAACATGATAAAGTTTCAAGGAGATCAGGTATGAGAAAACATTTTGTTCATGGGCCACATTGAATGCTGTTGTCTGAGGATGTCAGGGGCTGTCTTCCCTGAGTGTACCCTGCAGAGAAGCATGTGACATTTGGTGCAGACAATTCAACCACCAACACTCACAGTGATGATAATATGTTGATGAAAAAAGCTGTTATAACGGTTAGCGTTGCAACCAGTAGTTACCTAGTGTCAGTATCACCTACAGTTTTTTGTGAGCCAGAAACAAGCAGAATATTTATAGAAACTGGTTCCGTGCCCCAAGTGCCCGATGGACCCCATTGGGTTGCAGAAGGAGCTTGGGGTTGTCCCTGAAGATCTGGTGGGCGGCCTGACCAAAGCCACTGCTTGGAACAAGAGGGCAGCTGGGCCTCTGGATTGGAACTCCACTGTGCAGCCTCTCCGCTCCCACAGATCCCAGGGCTCCTTTTGTATTACCGAGGGGCAGAGGGACATGAAATGGGAGATGTGCCTAGAACAGTGTTTCTCAACCTTGGCAATTTTAAGATGTGTGGACTTTAACTCCCAGAATTCTCCAGCCAGCCATGGAAGACAAAGAGAGATGAATCTGACCAAGCACAAGGTAGAGCTGCTATTTAGATCTACCTTGTGAGAGCAAAACACCAGTATTTTTCGGCCCTTATTGCGTCCTCAGATAGCTACCCAGCAGCCCTGTTTAGAGTGGCTTGGCCCTTCTGAGGAAGGTAAAGCCGGGCAGGGGGAGGGGGCTACTTGTAGGACCACTGTGAGGAATATGCTAGACAGCTGTCAGATAGTCATTTAGATTTGCTCCAAGTTGGACTCTGGCTTGGATGCGGGTCCCATGGTTCAGTCTTGCTGAGTTATCTGGAATGCATTTCGTCTGGCTGGCCCTGATGAAGAGGACTGGGTTCTTGGAACTGTTAGCTCAGCCACCTTTGTGCGAGATCCCTCCTGGTTAGTGAAGGCTTCTTGGGAGACAATGTGTGGTTGGGTCTTAGAGGTGGTCAATTCATCCTGGAGAGAAGGGGTGGTCCTGCCAACACTTAAGGAGGCAGCGGTTTACCTCCTCCTCAAGAAGCCATCGCTGGACCTCAGTATCTTGGACAAATTTCTCCTGCTTCCAACCTCCCCTTTTTAGGGAATGTTGTTGAGACAAGACAAGGTAAGGCAAGACAAGAGACTTTATTGCAGTTGTAGACCAGCTCCAAAACAGAAAGGAAATGGAAGTGTGAGACAGCAGATAAAACCATCATAAAACCTCATCATTAAAAAATGGGTGTGGTCAAGACGTGACATATTTTACAAACAGGAAAACAAAATTAGTCACTTTAAGAGAAACAAGATCACACTGATTGAATGATAGAAACCGTAATACAGTGGACCCAAGTGGCTGGAAATCTGACGAGATGTAGCATTGACTGCAACTGGGCATCTTAGTAAGAAGAGCAATACGAAAGAACAGGGGATGGTGTTTCAGGAACCCCTTCACCACAGGGGCCAAATATTTGCCCTGCAGTTTCCCCTTGAGCTATTGGGAAGGCATTAAATCTTTCCAGAGTGGGGGCTCCTCTGAATTTGGGAACAGTTATGTGGCTGAGATCTCAGGCTGCCGTGAACAAAGGGGAATGATGCCTAAGAACACATCTTTGGGCATGGCATTGGCCTGCCATCTAAGGGCTGCCTCTGCACATTCATACCCCATCATCGGGACTGCATTAACTGAGAAACCGTAGCACTTCGGTTTCTCACCAATGAATGTCTCACACCAAGATGAAACAAAGCCATCAGTCAACATTAGAGCCTACAGGAAAAGGAGAAGGTGGTTGAGTGGCAGCTTCAGAGAACTCTGCAGGAAGTAAATCATCTGGACCCCTTCCGGTCAGGTTCCAGTCCTGGGCGTGGGGCCGAAACCACGTTGATCGTGGTTGTGGAGGATTTCTGGAGGGTGCAGCGTGGGAGGGTGGGGCACATCCACCCTAGCTCTCCTTGATCTTTCAGTGGTTTTCCATACCATTGATCACAGCATCTTTTTGGACCTGCTTCGGGGCTTGGGAGTATGAGGCACAGTGATGCACTGGTTCTTCCCCTTCCTCCGGGTTGGGTTCCAGTCAATGTTGATAGGGGAGGGAGAGATCTCGCCCGTGGGTCCTTTTTTGTGGGGTCCCTCGGGGCTTGGCGCTCTCCCCACTCCAATTTAACATCTACCTGAAGCCGCTGGGGAAGATAATTCATCAGCACAGGGTGAAATATTGTCAGTATGCTGCTGATGCCCAGTTTTATATCTCCGTCCCAGGCTGACCAGGGGGTGCTGTAGAGATTCTGTCTCAGTGTGCCATTTGGGGGCCCTCCTGGACTTGAAGCTCCTGTTTGAGGAACATGTGGCAGCCATGACCAAGGGAGCTTTTGCACAACTTGGTCTAGTGCACCAATTGTATGTTTCCTGGCATGGGAGACACTGCTTAGTCACTCATGCTTGGTCACCTCCCAAACGGATGGCTGCAATATGCTCTATATGGGCTGTCCTCCTTGACGGACATCCAGAAGCTGCCACAGGTCCAGCATACAGTGGCACAGGCAGTTACAGGTCCACCTCAATATGCCCATATTAAACGTCTGTGACACAAGTTGCACTGGCTTCCAGTGTGCTTCCAGGTGCAATTAAAGGCACTGCTTGTCACCCATGAAGCTCTTCGTGCCATGCACTGGATTATTTTCAGGACTGCCTCTTTCCAATAGTTTCTACCTGCCCCACTTTGTCTGACAGGAGAGGCATGCTTCAGGTCCCATCAGTTAGAGTGTCATCTACTGGGACCCAGGAAAATGGCCTTTTCTGTCACAGTGCCTGCCCTGTGGAATGCCATACCCCATGCAGTTAGATTGACTCCATTCCGGATGGCTTCTGAAAGGCTTTGATGACCTGGATGTGTTCCTGGGCATGGGGGTCAGTAGGTTAGTGGAAGCCTGTGAGATGCTGCTATTTCATTGTTGTTGGTGTTTGCCATGATAGGTTTTTATACATGTGTTGTGGTTTATTTTGGTATTATGTTTTTAGCTTATGTTAGCTACCCAGAGTCTCTATGGCACGTTAGGCAGCCATATCAATTGGATTAATGAATCAATGGATTTGCAACCCCAGCTGACATCATTGTAAATTGATGACGCCTCGCCTTCTGGGAAATTGTCATCTTTAGTTCTGGATGGGGTGGCACTGCCCCAGACAGACTCAGGGCGTAATCTGGGGGTTCTCCTGGACTCATGACTCCTGCTCGAAGAGCAGGTGGCAGTCGTGGCCAGGAGGGCCTTTGTGCAACTTCGGGTTGTGCGCCAGTTACGCCTGTTCCTGGAACGGGAAGCCCTCTGAACAGTCACTTTCTATGAGATGGTTGGCACTATAAATTTGACAAATAAATACATAAATAAATGGCATATTTTATTAATCCTGACTATTTTAATTGCTTCTAAGATACATGTTCCTGAATCACGCAACTACCACTTTGCCAGGCATCAGACGCATGCAGGTCATCAGGGAGCGTCATGCAGTGATTCATCTCGGATCTCTGATTTCACCCAACGCAGGACTTCATCCAAGCAATATTTTGAGTATGCATTATCAAGAAATGCAAAGGTATTTCATATGCGACTGATTAGTTTTTAGAAAGAAACTGTCAGTCCTCTCAAGTAAATCAGACAGGAAACATGACAAGATGAGCTAATTCGACTCTATTGTAAGGCTACATCAACAGAATCTTTCAGGTCTGAAAGTACTTCTCCCCACCCCCACTCCAAAAACGAGGGAGATTCTCTTCTGAGCCTCTTGCCCCACCCACGTTCCTGCTGTGGGCTAAGCTGCCTTTTGTCTGGCTGTTCCCTTGGTGGCATCTCATTGCCCTGTCTCCCAAGGTGATTCCCACATACCATTACACAAACCGATGTGTAGTTCTGTTGTGGAAGCATCCTCGGGCAATGTCAGCCCTCCCAGGTAAACCAGACAGGAAACACGATGAGATGAGCTAATTCTACTTTATTGTAAGGCTCCATTAACAGAATCTTGCACGTCTGAAAGTACAAATCTCCCGCCCTCCCCATTTACCGCCTGAGTAAGTAGGGCGGGGCCTTCCTAAGTTTCTTCCTCTGGCCATTACTCTGTCGCAGGCTTCTTTCTCTTTTATCTGATCGTTCCCTAGGCAGCATCTCTTCTCCCCATCTTCCAAGGCCACCCTCACCTTCCATCCCAGGAACTGTGCCCCACTTTTGGAGGACATCTTCTATTAGCCCTGTTTCCTGCAAGAAGCCTCAAATAGTGGTCTGTGCAAAGAGCAGATGGATACTACCTCAACCATACACACGCTGAAGTATTATGTTCTTCTTTCCAAATAAGTATTTTGGGAGGCTGGAAAGAAGCTTGCCAGTCGAATGGCAGTCTGTGTGCATGACTACAAATCAAAACGTTGAAAATCAAGGGGGCAGCACTATACTTTCTAATTTTATTCCGTTTTCCATGCAACCCAGAAACAGAGAGCAAGTGTAGCTGATCCATGTATTTATTTGACCTTGGTCGTATATAGGAGATCTGTGCCTATCTCTTGTTTCTATGATTGAAGCTTGGAAAATCTATTCTAACAAATTAAGATGCAATTGCTGTTTTAGCTAGCTGGTATTTTCTGTGACTAAATAATGTATACACACTTGTGTGTCTTTATTATATTACTGTATTATAAACCCACTTACTGTTTTAATTGCTTTTAAGCGACGTGCTTCTGGATCACACCACAGCCAGTTTTCCAGGGATCAAGAACGTGTGATGATGTGTTTGGAAGCGGAGCTTAGAAAAAATAAGCTACAGGCTGCTTTGTAAGTCTTGGCATAGTTGAAAATACTTTCATATGGTGCCCTTTTCATTTCAGAAAGATGTGCTTTCCAGAGCTGCCCAGAGTTCTTGCTTTTTTGTGTCACATTGCTTACATCCATCAAGGACCAAAGTTTACTTTATGGTAGTCATTTATAGATATATAAATATCTATATATAGATATAACTAGATTAAATCCAACCCACACTGAGTTATTTAATGTTCCAGGTTTTAAGGGACATTAAGGGAAGACTTTAATGTCTCAAATAATTCACACTGAAATCAGTTAAGTGAAAAAGAAATTTCCTTCATGTTGATACTGTGCTTTGTTCACTGTTATTTGTATATGAGTAATGGAGAGGATTCTCCATGTTACATAATCTGTTACAATTGATTGAGACAGTAAATTATAAAATAATATACAATTATGGTAAATAATTGTATAATAAAATGTAAGACATAAATATTCTAAATGTAATAATATCATACATGCTACACAAACATTTTTAGATATCCTTTCCAGGATGATTTCTGAAAAGTATTCTGTAATGATTTGCTGTTTATTATCTTGATTGAGCATGTGCCATCAAGTCAGTTTGAAACATTTCCCGTCCTGGAGGGGGGGGGTGGCTTGGATTTGTCTTGGAAGGAAAGGTCCTCAAAAAGTACAAATTCAGGGCTGCCTAGAATCATCTGTGATGTCTTGAATTGCGCCTGGAAAACAATCAGCAACCAGGGCAGATTTTTTAACGTGGACATAGTCCATGAAGGCAATCATGCACAATAAATAAAAAAGAACAGAGAAGAACTTGTATTATGATTGGTTTCCTTTTGCTAGCTTAGACTCTATTATGGGGTTTATAAGAGTATTCTTACTGTATCATTTTAAAAGGGGTTTTAAAAAGTTTTATGTGTGGGATTCATCTTAAGTTTCCTTTGCATTGTAGGAAATCGGGAGATAAATGAGGGGCTAAGCAAATAAATAAAACTGAAACTTGACATCCGGACCATAATAAGCAGTTCTCACCACCTAATAGAAAAATTAACTGTCTGTCTTCTTTCACATTACTACACACTAGTCAGCATCCCCAAGTTGATTATTGCAGTAGGTTACACATCAGTTCCCATAATCCAGAGCCTTAACAGTCAACACTTTGGGGGGCCACATTTAATAGATTCTCCATGCCCTTGCTATGGCCAAAAGTCTGATATTGCAACATTGGAAGGATAAATGTATGGCCCTATTGACTCAGTGGACTGAAGACCTGATTACACCTACCTCCTATGAGAGGATTGCCTACAGACATAGACTTTGTATGGATAAATATGATGAAATATGAGACTCATTTTTACAAAATACAGTGGTTTTAGGGAAAAGCATATTGGATATATAATTGTATTAGAAAGAAATATATATATAGAGAGAGACTTGCATTATATATATATATATATATATATATATATATATATATAATTGTTATTGTTATTGTTGTAATAACATTATATTTTATATTTTTATTTTCTTTCTGTTATATTTTTCTTATTTTTTAAGCACTTGCTATTTTTTATAACAACACATGTATCTTTGTTTATTTTTTGTTTTGTTCCTTATTTCTGTCATTATTTTCAAAAGCAATAAAAATAAATAAATAAAAATTTCTGGAGGCCACATTTGAACAGTTACTACTAAATGTTATTGTACTATAAATATTTCCATAATTCTGTAAAAAATGTTCCAAAAAGAGCAAAAAGAATCTTAGTTTCTATAGTGATATTCTTACTATTGTTGTTGCTAGACATGAACATGTCATCATTATGAAATATAAATACCATCTTATCAATATTTAGATAAATTGCAAAGGATGTTCAAGGACAATGTAACTATTATTATTAGCTGAATGTTATTGATAATATTCTTCAATCAGTGACCAAATACTGAAAGTAATTTTCCCCCCGTGACAAAAAAGGGAAAGAACTTAATGTATTATGGCTCATCACAGTTGCAATCCTACATATACAAACCTAGAAGTAAGTCTCATGGAAGTGAATGGGACTTTTCAATAGTTATGTATAGGATCGTTCTTTTGAACTCCCCCTCACCAAATAAACAAACAAACATTTATATGTGTTTGGAGTGAGAGTTTCCTGACATCAAAGCATTTCTCATTATAGTTAACTAAGAATACAGTAGACTCTCAGTTAACTGGAACTCAAGCAACCAGCAGAAAAATCGAACCAGCACTCTGAAGCAACCAGGGGAAAAAAAGGGCACTCTCAAGCAACCGGCAAAAAAATCTGTATCTCTCTGCTGCCATCTAGTGGGTATTAGGGTTTAATAGTAACTCTCAAGCAACCAGAAACTACATTTAACCAGCATCGACCAATCTCCATGGGTGCCAGTTAACTGAGAGTCTACTGTATTTTGTTATTGTTCCAGATTCATATCTAACCTTCTGATTTTTATAGAGTGATTGATCTTTTGAGGAAGGACCAGCATGGTTCACAGATGTATGAAGACGATTTAGGATCGTATATGTATGGAGAGGATGAAGGAAGCTTTGGGTATGCTTGTGAAGAATCCCAACAAAGAGAAGAATGTTCTGAAGCATCTGATCAAGATGAGGACGAGTGGCTGTATGTAAACGTAGATGTACCCCTCTACCACCTCCAAGAGGAAGAACCTGAAATATCACATCTCACTGTGGAGGAGTTGCCAGAAGAATCTTGAGGAGGTCTACAGGAGGGAAGCCTAAAATTGAAAGCATTGCCTGAAGTCCCTGTGGAAAACCTCGTAATGGAAGATAATGAAATATCTCAAACAGATGGACAAGGAAGACCACCTCATCTTTCCAAAGGGATGCTTTGTCGAGGAAAACAGGTATATGAAGAGCCAGCATAAAAGAGTTTAGAGACAGATATGGATCTATGGATATAGATGATATAGATATAGATATAGATAACAATAACAAAAAAATACAAATACAAATAAATACAAATACAGCCAAGCAATCTAAAAGCCATGGTGTTAACATAACCATGCAACGGGGCCCTTCTCACACTTGGGGCCCCAGGCCTGGGCACAAAGCCAGGTTTTCAAGGCCTTCTGGAAAGCCAACAGGGGCATCCTAATATCCAGAGGGAGGATGTTCCAGAGGGCAGGCGCCACAGCAGAAAAGGCACACTTCCTGGTCCCTGCCAGCCAACCTTCTTTGGCTGAGAGGACCTGGAGCATGCCCATCTTGCTGGACCGGATTGGACAGGCAGAACTAACTGAGAAAAGACGGTCCCTGAGGTAACCCGGTCCCAAGCCACGAAGGGCTTTAAAGGTTTAGTCATATGTATGTGTGAAATGGGTTTCAGAAAAAAAACCTATTTAATCCAGAACCAGAATTTAATTACATTAAGCTAAAAGAATGAAAAACATAGGCTGAAACCAGAAATTACAAAAGAAGGAAGGTGAGTTTGAAGGAGAAAGGAAGAAGATGAGGACGACAAAAGGCATCTGTTGAAGTGAGCTGTGGCTCATGAAAGCTTATGCCTTTTAACAACTTATGTCAATCAGAAAAGGTGCTCCCAGACTCCTCCTGACTTTTTACCCACAGTTCAATAGCAACTCTGAATAAAAGTGGTTCAAGCCCTCACATCGCTTGGAAAGGAAGCCTTTGTGAAACCTTGCAATGTCATTCCCAAGGCTGGTCTAGACTAGGAACAGGTGGCCCCTGTTTGTTCTTGAAGGATAGTCCTCACATCTCCCCTTGGCTGGCTGGGGCTAGGAGGAGTTCAGCTAAAGACACAGGGAAAGCTGCATGTGCCCCATCCTTGGTGTAGAGAGTACTCAACATGATGACCAAGAGGCTCCCTTCTAGTTTCCTCACTAGAGACCTCATAAATAAATGCGGCATCTTTCTCTTCTGAACTCTAAACTCAAGAGCCCAATCAGGACTGGAGCCTCTGCACTTAAGGAGAGCGGTTAGTCTTTTTTCTGTGCTGGAGGGCGGATGGAAATTGTAATGAAAATCAGGGCCCCGGTTTCGTTGGATAAGCAGAGTGAAAACGGGCAACGAGGATAGGAGAAGCCACGTCTGGTGCCGCGACCCATTCTGGGTGGGGAAAATGCTTCCAACGAACTAAATACTGCAACGTATTGCGAAGGCGCCTGGAGTCTAAAATTTCTTTAACTTCAAAGTGTTGTTGCCCATCAATCATGATGGGGGTTGGAGGTGGAGGTTGGTCATGCCAGCGGTCAGAACGAATAGTCGGTTTGAGCAAACTGCAATGAAAAACAGGGTGTAAGCGTTTGAGATTATGCGGCAAGTCAAGTTTAAAAGTCACAGGGTTAATCTGAGCGAGAATAGGGAAGGGACCCACAAACTTAGGTGCCAACTTCTTAGAAGGCTGTGATGATTTGATAAACTTAGTGGACAGGTAAACCAAGTCACCAACTTGAAAGGCTGGCTGAGGGGCATGTTTTCTGTCAGCAAAATGTTTGTAATCCAATTGGGCATCAGCTAGAGCTTTTTTTGAATCATTGGCCATGAGTCTGACAGTTGCGTGGCCCAATCTCCCGGTGAGGTAGATCCGTTAGGGGGTGAGGTAGATCCGGCAGGGGGTTGGGGCAAATCCGGGATGGGTACAAAGTCTCTGCCTTGAGCCACGCGAAATGGGGTTTGACCCGTGCTTTGGTGGACCGCATTATTGTAAGCAACTTCAGCAAAGGGGAGGAGGTCCACCCAATTGTCTTGTTGATAATTCACAAAAGCCCGAAGGTATTGCTCCAGAGTAGAATTTAAAGCCTCTGTGGCCCCATCCGTCTGGGGGTGCCACGCCGTGGACAGGGCTTGTTTTGTGCCTAGCAGTTTGAGGAAAGCCCGCCAAAACTGCGAGGTAAATTGTGTGCCCCTGTCCGAAATTAAGCGAGAGGGACATCCGTGTAACCTGTACACGTGTACAAGAAACAGGCGGGCCAATTGTCGTGCCGAAGGAATGGACACGCATGGGATGAAGTGGGCTTGTTTTGAAAAATAGTCCTTGACCACCCAGATGACAGTCTTGCGTTGGCTGGGGGGTAGTTCAACAATGAAGTCCATGGAGATTTCATCCCAAGGGCAAGCTGGGGTAGCTACGGGTTGCAGCAGCCCCTGGGGTTTACCCACTTTGCGTTTGGACATCGCGCAGACAGCGCAGGAGGCAACGTACTCCTTAACATCTTTGCGCAAGGTGGGCCACCAGAACTGCCTCCGAACTAGGTGCAAGGTTTTTACAAACCCAAAATGTCCTGCTACCTTGTCATCGTGTGAACGGAGTAACACCTCTTTCCTTAAGCTTTCAGGCACATAGAGGCGGTTGGATTTCCAAGCAAGTCCCCGGTCAAAAGTAACATTGTTCATGTTTGCAAGCAACCAAGTGTCAGTTTTTAATTCCTTGAGAAACTTTTGTTGCAATGGGGAAGGAATTGACAACGGCGTCGGCTGCCCGGTGTCTGGAGGGGTGGGCTGTTGCGTGCGCGTTTGACTCCGCGTCACCGCCTGCATGCCCAACTGGGGCGCTGTCCACAGGGTGCTTACCACTTCTGGTGCTGCCCCGGAATCCTGCGGTTGTCGTGACAACGCATCAGCTAGGAAATTCTTTTTCCCCGGAATAAACTTCAGTTGAAAATTGAAGCGATTGAAAAATTGAGCCCAACGGACCTGTTTCGGGCTCAGTTTGCGAGGGGTGCTCAAGGCTTCCAGGTTTTTATGGTCTGTCCAGACCTCGAAAGGGTGATTCGCCCCTTCTAGCAAGTGCCTCCAAGTCTCTAACGCTGCTTTTACTGCAAAAGCCTCCTTCTCCCATACATGCCAACGCCTCTCAGTCTCTGAGAATTTGCGGGAGAGGTAGGCACACGGTTTGAGGCATCCTGCCCCGTCCGTTTGCATCAACAGTGCCCCAATAGAGTAATCGGAGGCATCAGCCTGCACCACGAACGGCTTAGTGGGGTCAGGGTGCTGCAGAATTGGCTCTTTGGTGAAAGCTGCTTTGAGCCGCTCAAACGCCGCCTGGCAGGCAGGCGTCCAGCGCAGCAGCGCTCCTGGGTTTTTTACTCTCTGAGTATCCCCCAGCCCCTTGGTCCGAAGCAGTTCTCTTAGGGGCAGGGCAATTTCAGCAAATCCCCTTATGAATAATCTGTAATAGTTGCTGAACCCCAGGAAACTTTGAAGTTGCCTGCGTGTGCGAGGGCTTTCCCAGTCCACAACTGCTTGCACCTTCGCAGGGTCCATTTCAATGCCCTTATCAGAAATTCGATACCCTAAGTAGTCAATTTGCGTCTGGTGAAAGGCACATTTAGACAATTTGGCATACAATTCTGCGTTCCGGAGCTTGGCCAACACCCGTTTTACTAGGGAGACATGTTCTTCCATAGTTTCAGTATAAATCAAAACATCATCCAGATACACCAATACCCCTTTGAATAAATGCTCATGAAGTACTTCATTGATTAATTGCATAAACACCCCAGGGGCCCCAGCCAAACCAAAAGGCAACACCTTATACTGAAACGCTCCCAACGGGCAATTGAATGCCGTTTTCCACTCATCCCCCTCCTTGATGCGTACACGGTAATAGGCTTCTCTTAAATCGAGCTTAGAGAATATTTTGCCCTTTGCCAGATGTGACAACATGTCTTTGATCAAGGGCAAGGGATATTTATTGGAAATTGAGACGGCATTTAACCCACGGAAATCCATAGAGTCTTAATGTCCCATCCTTTTTTGGGCGGAAAAGGACCGGTGCCCCTACCGGCAAATTCGCTGGCTCGATGAATCCCCGCGCCAAGTTTTTGTCCACAAACTCCCTTAACAGAGTCAGTTCCTTTTGGGTCATGGAATAAATCTTTGGCTTGGGCAATTGGGTGTTGGGCAGCAGCTCAATGGCACAGTCCGTTTTCCGATGAGGGGGCAATTGATCCGCTTCTTTTTCGCCAAACACATCAGCAAACCTCTGGTACTCAAGCGGCAAGCCTTCCAGAGGAGGGGCCGGGCAATGCGGAGTCGCAGCTGCTGCTACCCCCACCATCTCCTCTGGAGTACCCCTCCCATCTGGCGCTTGGTAGAAGCCATCCCTAAAAGTGATAGTCCGGTAAACCCAGTTTATTTGAGGGTTCTGCTGAACCAACCAGGGTACCCCCAAAACCACCAAGGGACCCCCCACCGGAGCTACAACAAAGGACAAATTTTCCTGGTGGCTGCCCAGCTGCAAAGCCACGCGTCCTGTGAAGTGGGTGACCGGTTTGCCCCCTGCCGTGGACCCATCCAGCTGCGTAAAGGCGATGGGTCGCTGCAGGAGGAATGTGGGTAGTTCCAGAGTGGCTACCACATCAGGGTGCATCAAACACCTGGAACACCCCGAATCAATCATGGCCCACACTTCCACAGTCTTGGATCGGGAACCCAATTCCAACTTCACTGTGAGAATGCGGTAACTGCCACTCATCGATGAAGGCTCGCGCCCTTCTTCCACCACCTGCCCCGCGGCGCCCTTTAAAGCAGGTGGCTGCCGTTTCCCGCCGGCTGCAGTACTTCGGGCTCGCCCTCATCCTCGAAGAACATCACCTCGTCTCCCTCGGTTTCCGCCACCGCTGCTTTCTGCTTGCTGGGTAGAGAAGGGGACTTCGTCGGCGGCTTCCCTGGCCGCTCTTCCCCCTTTGGCTTCGGGCACGCCACCACGCGATGGCCCTCCTTACCACATCGCAGACACTGGCCCTTCGCATACCGCTTCTCGCGCTCCTCGTCCCAGGCTCGTTGTCCGAGCCGCCCCCCAGTGCTCGATGGGCGGCTGGATTTCGTCTCCCGCCCCGCTTTGGCAGCTCTTCGATGCGCAAAAGTTTCATGGGCATTCTCAGCTCTCCCCGCGAGCTGGATCCACTCGTACAAGGTATAGGGGTCGTCCCTCCCCAGGGACCAGCGTAACACCTCGGTGTTCAGGCCATCCTTGAACAACTCAATGATGGTGGCTTGGGACCAGTCCTCTACTTTCCCAGCCAGCGCTTTGAATTCTAGCGCGTAATCAGCCACGGATTTTGACCCCTGCTTGAGTTCTTTCAGAGCCCGCTTGGCCCTCTCTTTCGCCAGGGGATCCTCAAAGTGTTGCCTCAATGCCCAGAGGAACTCGCTGAATTTCTCCAGTTCGGGCGCTTCCGACTGGCACATCTGGACATACCAGTCTGCCGCTCTCCCTTTCAGTTTGGTGGCAACGGTGAGAATCTTTGCCTTTTCCGATTGAAAAAGCGACCCCCATTCCTCCATGTATGCTTTTGCATTCGTCAGGAAAAAGGAGAGTTTCGTTGGATCCCCATCGAACTTGACAGGGAAGTCTCTCATCCCGCCTCCCGACGGGCTGCGCCCCAACCTCAGGGCTGCGGCGGGTGGTGCTTCTCGGGGTACCGGCGGGGCCAGGGCGGGGGTTGGCCGCCCGGGTGAGGGGGCAATTTCCATCTGGACCGATTGGTCTCCCTCTCGCACCCGCGCCGTCCGTCTCTGCTCCGGGGACTGCCCGTGGGACGAAGGAGTCGAATGCCGTTGGCTTGACCCCTCCCGGGTCTCCCTCAACGAAGTCACGTCGAGACTCAGCTGCTTCAGGATGGTCTCCAACGAGTCCATTTTCGACTCCAGCACCCGGATACGATCCGGGGTGGGGGAGCCCTCCGTAGGCTGCACCTGGACCACTGTGGGGGATAATGGGTACCTCTGCCTCCATGACGGACCTCCCGCCACCGAGACATCCCCTTGGGTCTCATCCCAGGTGACCAGTTCACCCGGGGTGGTTACTGTGGTCTCCGGGGCAGTTTTCATGCCCCCGACTTCACCGTCCGACTCCGAGCTCGCCTCTTCCAGGATGGCTGACAGCTCTCCCACTTGGGACGGTCGGGCGGGTTGCCTCACGGTTGAGTCCGGCTCCCCTTCTTCCATCATCACGATATCGGGTTCGGTCATCGCCGGCGCTCTCCCTCACAGGGTTAGACACTTGCCCAATCCTGGAAAGGGGCCAGCGGAGTTGGGATCTTAGATTCTCAGCTTTATGTAATGATTGCCCAGCCCAAATACTCAGACTCACAAGTGAATGATAAATGAAATCTGATTTATTTAGGAACTTAGGACAAATACAGAGAAAGCTGAGAATGAGCAAAAGTGCGCCAAATACAAACTTAAAACTCCTCCAGTGCACACGTGTCCCGCCCCCGTTACATCAGCCCCGCCCGGTCCAGGTGCTAGCAAACGTCAGACGTGCTAGCCTGGGAAAGCAACCTTGAACATAACAGATAATAGGGAAACATTCGAAAGCGAAGCCAAAAGATAAGCAGTGCCATCCTCCCATGAGAGATGAAACACGCAACCAATTAATGACATGAGAAACGTTACGATGTCTCGGAGGCATTGAAACGGCGAACATGACAGAAATGCCACCTTCAGATGGCCTTTGGCTACAAAAGGAAGCTCTTTCCTGAAGTAAATACATCCTGTGGAGGACATCGTTAATCCCCTGTGTGCAGGGGATTCACCAACGTAGCCCCATCGCAGATAATCTAGAGCAGCCTTTCTCAAACGGGGTTCTACAAGAGGTTGCTAGGGGTTTCATGAGAAATCCTAAAAATATATATATAATTTTTAAAGTTTGCGCCCCTTGCAATGCTAGCTGTAGATATAATAATGTTTAGGCAGGGTTCCCTGAGATTTGAAAATTATTTCAGGCGTTCTTCCAGGTAAAAAGTTTGAGAAAGACTGTTAGAGACACAGAAAGGGGGAGAGAAATTCAACTACTCGTGGTTGACCATAAAATAAAAACCGTTTGAATGTAAAGTAGAGACTCAAGAATACAAAAGCCATATCTGAGGAGTGAGAAGTGACAAATGATGCTAGGATTGTCACAGGGCCTATTGCACATAGGTGAAATCTAGGATGTCTTTTTTTAAGCCTTGCATTTCAGAGAATAGCGTGTTAATAATCTGCATGTTATTTTTACTTGGGAAGATTTAGAAGAGTTGCAAAGAAGTATCTGACAGAAAGCCAGGAGGAGTCTGGAGGCACCTTTTCTAACTAACAAATTGACTAAAATTTGCCTTTTAATAAAATTTGTTAGGTAGAAAGGGGCGACCAGATTCCTTCTACAAGAAGTATCAGAATTTATCTGAAAGACATGGAGTTATTTGGGAGGCAACCGTAGGACTTAGAGGCTGTTTGGTAATCAAAACCTGAATCATCAAATTAAGTTACTTGCTATTATTATCATGTAATCTATGCAATGACCGTACGATCAATATAGTTATTAATATCATACATGCACATGTAATACATATACATATAATACATGTAATATCATACATGTCCCTGAAAATCTATAGTCGCTTGCTGTTTTGTGATTTGCTCCTCGTTGCTTTCAGATGTTCAAGAATAATCTACGCAGCCTCAGCTCATGTTACAGGTAGGTCTTATTCTAATAAAGGTAGGTGTATGAGTAGATATATTTAATCTGCCTGAGTATACTCAGGCTTGACTTAAAGTCACCTGAGAAAAAGTTTTCTAATGTCTCCTCACAAAGTTTGTAATACTGAAATGAGGCAAGTGTCCTTGGAAATGAAACTAGATTAAAGCCTGGGCCTAAGTCCAATCTACACTGTGATTGGTTGCTGGTAGCATCACTGAAGTAGGCAGGGCTGCAATTTCAGAGAGACGCAGGATTGTTTTCTGAGGGTGAGTGGCTATTTTGGTATTTGCCTTTGTGAAGTTCTGTATGGGTTTCGAAGTTATTTTCTGCCAAATAAGGACCAGAAATTGTGCCTCCAATTCTCAGTTAATGGCTATGGTGAATTTCTGGGTAGGGCTACAAAAAGGGCTTTAGGAGCTATACGCTGCCCACTTCTGCCTTAAGCCCGAGCTTTTAACACGGCAGGCCATTGTTCTGTTGTCTATAACTGTTGCCCCATCAGCTTCACACTTCAAGTTCTTCCTCTTTTCTTTCCCCGATGTAACTGGCGTCCAATCCAACCTCTCTGAACTTTTGTTCTTTCTGTATTAGCTGATTCCCAGAATACTATTCCCCTTTTCCAGTGAGTTTAATTTCGAAATTAAACTCACTGGAAATTACTTTTAATTTGCCAAATGATTTCTGCACACTGCAGAGTTCTAGCAGACTTGCCAATTTAAATCACAGCTAATCCATGCTTCCCCTAAGACTCTTGGGTAATCTCTGGAGGATTTTTGGGAGAGGGGCACATGGGCGATCCAAAAGGGGAGAAATCAAGAATAATAAAAGGAGGAAGGCCACCAAAATAATGAATTGTTTTGACTGTACTTTTCTGTTCCCTGGGTCTTTCGGAGGACTTTTGTGTAGAGAGAGGTTGGGCCTGTGTGAATAATTTATCCTATAGGAGGGCTGTCCTGCCCCCAGAGTCAGACTGACAGCATTAATTGTCCCTGAACCCTAATTTAAACCAAATAATAAATTATACCAACTAGACCTTAAAAAAATGAGCACAGAACAACCATTTCATAGTGGTAGTTTTGAAGGGTGGCAAGGAAACCCACCCAGAATACACATTTATGGGGTAGATATTACACACACACACACACACACACACACACACAGCCCTCTTGGAAGACATTCATCATCTTAACTTTCCAAAACAACCAGAACACAAACAGGCCAACCTTAAAAACCTATAAAATGCAAAACAACATTAAGTTCCTCTACCCGATTCCTGAACTATTTGTGAGGGATCTCACAAGATCCTATAAGAACAAGAAAATTAGGAGAAAAGGAACTCTTCAGATGGTGGTGAAGATCTCTATAACCCTCCTTCTCTTTAGACCTAAATCTGCCTCTCCTCTCCCTTTCCCTTCCCTTCCCTTCCTTTGTTCAAACATCCAGAATGTAAAATAGAGATGCTACAGTAAGTAACTAGTTTTTTTTTTTTCAGTTTGGTGTGTGGTGCTTCCTCTTGAGTGTTTCTCTTCTGGAAATATATCCATGGAGAGGGAGTTCCACTTCCATTATATAATCATATTCTCTGTGGGTTCTGGAAGTGTGCAGAGCTCATGTTTCTTTTCCAATTTCTTATTCAAATTTCTCTGACTTTTCCCTGCAGGCTTTCTGGAGTGTCCTTTCATGAGTCC
Source organism: Candoia aspera (assembly GCF_035149785.1). NCBI lineage: Eukaryota > Metazoa > Chordata > Lepidosauria > Squamata > Candoiidae > Candoia > Candoia aspera. The sequence continues at coordinate 235,327,685 of NC_086153.1, read as the reverse complement.
TGCAGCAGGCATCTTGCAGAAGTGGTCAGGAAAAGCCAGAGATTGAGGGAGTTAGAATTGTCCCTCAGCAACCGAGATGACAGAGCAGCAGAAATGCTATGTGAGGGGCTCCAACATCCAGACTGTAAAGTAGAGAGACTATGGTGAGTGGTCAGTTTTTCTTTTGCAGTTTGATATGTCACTTTCTCTTTCTTTTTTTAGAACTTTTTTATTTTTTGAAGATATAGTTATGATACAAACAAAAGAAAATAGAGCAGATAGAGAACAGAGCTAAAGAAAAAAGAGGAAACTATAAAATTGTCAGTAAAGAGAGGAGAAAAAAGGAAAGTCACTTCCAACTTTCTCCAATGCAGATAAGTTTACATGTCTAGTCTCTTACAATTAATTAACCTATCTTAACATTATTTCTATTAGAGCATACCATTTAATCTCGAAAAGCCAAAATCAAAAGATCACTTTTTTCTATTACAACGGGTTGTCAGGTTAATATAACTGCAGAAGCAGAGTGATCTCTTATTAAAGCTGTTAGTTTTGCCACTTCAGCCAAGTCCATTAGTTTCACTATCCAATCTTCCACCGTAGACATTTGTGGATCTTTCCATCATTGTCCATATGACAATCTTACAGCCGTGAGCATGTATAACACTCCATATTGTTTCTCTAATTCCTTTTCCATCAATCCCAAAACAAAAAGCACTGGTTTCCTTTGTGTATTTACTTTTAGGATCTTTCGAATAGTAATACATATTTGATCCCAGAACTTTTTAGCCTTCTCACAAGTCCACCAAAGATGGTAAAAGTTTCCTTCACCCTGTAAACATTTCCAACAGACATTAGTTTCAGCATTATACATTTTCAATAACTTATCAGGAGTAAAATACCAATGATACATCATCTTTTAGAAGCTTTCTTTCAAATTATAATTCAGCGTAAATTTCAAACCTTTAGTCCAGATATTCTCCCATTGATCCAACATATTATATCCAAAATTCTTAGCCCATGCAGTCATGCAGTCCTTAATATTCATCTGTAACAGAATCTCATACATCTTAGTAATAACATGATCATCATTTATACAAAGGTCCATTTCAAACTGAGTTATTTCATTAACAAATTTATAATCCTTTTTGTCCAATTTACAATGTTCTACCAGTTGCATATAGGTGAACCAATAACATGGAAATCCATCCAACTCTAACATTTCCCTTGTTTTAATTTTTGGTTCACCCTCCTCAAAATTTAACAGATGTTTAGTTTTTAATCAACTTATAGCTCCCACATTTTCTCTTCTAACAAATGCTTCCTGAGGTGACAACCATAAAGGTACGTTTGGACATAACCTTACCTTATATTTGCTCCAAATTCTCTATATGGCATTCCTGATAAAATAATTTTTAAAATCCTTGTTAACTTTAACTTTGTCATACCATGAATAAGCATGCCACCCAAATCTGAATTCATGTCCTTCAAGCTGTAGTAGTTTCTTGTTCTCCAAGGTAATGCATTCCTTCATCCCAAACAAACCACAGGCATCAAAGTACAATTTCAAATTAGGCAGACCCAAAGCTCCTCGTTCCTTGCCATCTTGTAACAGTTTATATTCAGTTCTTGGTTTCTTGCCTTGCCAGATAAATTTGGAAATATCTCTCTGCCATTCTTTAAATGGTAAATCTGTTGACAAAATTGGTAAAGTCTGGAAAAGAAACATCCTAGGCACAACATTCATCTTAATCACAGATATTCTTCCCAAGAGAGACAACTGCAATTCCCCCCATCTCATCAAATCTTTTTTCACATCATTCCAAATTTTAACATAGTTATTTTGAAACAACATACTATTTTTAGCTGACAAAATTACCCCCAGATATCTGATATTTTTTTCAATCTGAAATCCTGTCCTACCCATCAATGTCTTGATTGACCATGGTCATATTTTTAGTTAACATTTTAGTTTTTGTTTATTTACTTTAAGATCCGCCAATGACCCAAATTCTTTCAACTTCTTCATCAGATGTTCTGCAGTTCCAGGGGATCCTGTAATATCAAAACAAAATCATCAGCAAAAGCTCTTAATTTAAATTCTTCTTGTTTAATTTTTAGTCCCTTCATTCGTTTGTCACTTCTAATGTCTCTGTTTAAAACTGCCAGTACTAAGATAAAAATCACTCAAAAGCTGCATAACAAATGTACTCTTCTCTTCATTTAATGCATAAAGTCCCACAATAATTGTTTTTATTCCATAAAGTTCAATTTCAACTGCTACATATCTACCATGTTCATCAGTTAATAACAGACGTGGTTTCATATATGGTTTAATATATAATACAAGTCCATTAATCTTCTTTGTATTTGCTGAAATAAATTCTTGACCCAAATTCTTATTTATTAAATATTTTGTATCCTTTTTCTTTACATGTCTTTCTTGTTGGCATATCACATCGCATTTCAATTTATTCAAATAATGAAAAACTTTTTTTTTCTTTTTTGAGGAGCATTTGCCCCATTTATATTCCACATAAGACGATTTAGAGCCATCTTTATAATTTCAACTCACCACAGTCTTTAGGTGTAGCAGCAGCCTCTTCTTCTTGAAGTGTCGGGCCACTTTGTTGTCGTTCAGGTATTTGCTGATCCAGCTTAGCTCTGTGTTTAATCAAACATTCCTTAGCCTTGAGGGTTGAAGTTAATCTAAACCCTTGTTGTTGGAAGGTAAAACTTTTCTTGTTTATTCGTTTAGTCGCTTCTGACTCTTCGTGACTTCATGGACCAGCCCACGCCAGAGCTTCCTGTCGGTCGTCAACACCCCCAGCTCCCCCAGGGACGAGTCCGTCACCTCTAGAATATCATCCATCCACCTTGCCCTTGGTCGGCCCCTCTTCCTTTTGCCCTCCACTCTCCCAAGCATCAGCATCTTCTCCAGGGTGTCCTGTCTTCTCATTATGTGGCCAAAGTATTTCAGTTTTGCCTTTAATATCATTCCCTCAAGTGAGCAGTCTGGCTTTATTTCCTGGAGGATGGACTGGTTTGATCTTCTTGCAGTCCAAGGCACTCTCAGCATTTTCCTCCAACACCACAGTTCAAAAGCATCGATCTTCCTTCGCTCAGCCTTCCTTATGGTCCAGCTTGTTGCAGATGCTGGGAAAGCCTTTAGCCCAGGAGAGGTCAAAAAAGTCACACACCAAGCATTTCTATAAAAATAATTTATTTACAGAAAACAAAAACAAAAGCAAAACATTTAAAGGACCTAGCTCCCTTTTTGGAGCAAGCCTTGCTGAGCTACATTTCCAGCAGAGAGAAAAAGAGGAAGTGAAAACAAGTCCGGGCAGGTCCTCCCCCAGGCTATTTTGCATGAAGCACGTGCGAGGAGACAATCACTTGCAACCTTTTTCACTCAGCCAAAATGACTAGGCACAATAATCTATTAGTAGGAAAAACTCAACACTCCCCTTTTTACACTATAGATTAAGTTGCAAACCAATCTTCTCTGACAACTCTTTGTGTCTTGGTACAGGAAGAGGTTTGGTTAAAATATCAGCAATCATGTCTTTTGATTCACAATATTTTAACATTATTTCTCCTTTGCTTATCATATCTTTGATATATTGATATCTAATATCGATATGTTTGTTCTACTTCTGCAGGCTTCAGATTTTGCCATAGCAATGCAAGCTTGATTATCCTCATAAACAGTTATAGGCTGGTTCACTTCCATGCCTATGTCTTTTAACAAATGTTTAAACCATGTAACCTCATTACAGGTTTGTGTTAGAGAATAAAACTCTGCTTCTGCAGTGGAAAGAGCAACAAGTGTTTGTTTTCTAGAATGCCAGCCTAAGCTAGATCCAGCAAATTGAATTAAAATCCCAGAAGTGGATTTTCTGTCACTGACATCTGCTCCCCAATCAGAATCGGCAAAAGCCTGCAATTTCTCAGTTCCAGAGGCATTTAGCATCAGGCAATAATTCTTTGTTCCTTGCAAATACCTCATTAACCTCTTCAATGCTGCTTTTCCAGTAGATGTAGGCTTCTCTACCTGTCTACTTAAAATGGCCACAGAATTTGAGATATCTGGGCGAGAATGATTTGCAATGTACAGTAAACTTCCAATTGCAGATCTATAGTTCTCTGCCTCAGTTAATTGAGTTTCTCCTGTATCTTTCTGAAAATCTATTATCATCAGAGTAGAGACTGGTTTACAGTCTTGCATATTAAAATCTTCTAGGAGCTTTTGAATTTTACTACGTTGGTTTAACAGAAAGCTACCATCCTTGTCTCTGTGTACTTCCAAACCTAGGTAATTGGTCACAACTCCAAGGCTTTTTAATATGAAATGGCTTTTCATGCAGGCTTCAAAATCAAGCCTTTGTTTTTCTGTTGATGTGAATAGCAGCAAATCATCAACATAAATGCACAGATACATACAGCCTTGTTTGTCCTTCTTCATATATACACAGGGATCTGCTTTTCCTTTTTCAAAACCAAAATTCTGCAGTTTTTCATCTACTTTTTGGTTCCAGGATCTAGCAGCTTGTTTTAACCCATAGACTGACTTCTGCAGTTCACAAACTAGATTCTCCCCTTTTTCATAGCCAGGGGGTTGCTGCATGTATAATCTGTGGTCTAAATCACCATAGAGAAATGCAGTTTGAATGTCATAGTGGTTAACTGACATTCCCTTGAGTGCAGCAACTTTTAACAGTAATCTAATTGATTCACCTTTAGTAACTGGTGCAAAAGTCTTGTCAAAGTCTAAATCTTTCCTTTGAGTGAACCCTTTTGCAACCAACCTTGCTTTATATTTTTGGATTTTGCCATCAGCATCCCTTTTCAGTTTGAAAACCCACCTACAACCCAGACAGCGTTCATTGGGAGGTAGATTTACCAGTTTCCATGTTTTATTTTCTTTCAAGGATGCTAATTCCTGTTGCATGGCAGAATGCCAATTTTGTGCAATCTCAGGTGGTAAAGCATTCACTTGTTCTAAAGACTCAGGTTCTGTGAATATGTGAAAAGCCTTTACTGTTTCAGCCTGAAAACGTGATGGAGGAACGCCTTTATTACTCCTCTGAGATCTGCGAGGTAATACCGGGCTTAAATTTTGACTCCTATCACTTTCCTGAGAAGCATCTGTCTCATCAGACAGATCTTCAGTTTGCTTTTCTGATTTAATGTCCTCATCAGGCAAAAGATCACCATCAGCAAGTCCTTGCTGTTCTCTTGTGGTGGTCAGTTCAACTGGAGAGCTAGAATTTAATCTCCCCCAGTTTTGTTCAGCAAAAGAAGCGCTTTTGCTAATTATTAATTTCTCTCCCATTATGAACCTGTAGTTCCTCTGGCTTTGTTCATAGCCAACAAAGATGGCTTTCTTTGTTGTGGGGCCTCCTTTCCTTCTCTGCTGTTTTGGAATGTGAACCCATGCAGTGCTACCAAACACTCTAAGATGGCTTACCTTTGGTTTCACACCATAAAACAAATGGAATGGAGTGTCCTGAATCATAGAGTTATACAACCTGTTCTGAACATAACAAGCAGTCGATAAAGCTTCTCCCCAGAACTTAAAACATAATCGTGAATCTTTTAACATGCATTCCATCGCATTTTGCAAGGTTCTGCCCTTTCTTTCAGCAACACCATTTTGCTGAGGGGTGTACGGGTTAGAAAGAATTTGTTCTATCCCTTTTTCCACTAGGAACCTTCTGAATTTGTGAGAAAGGTATTCTCCTCCTCTATCACTTTGGAGTGCAGATACAGGCCTAGGGAATTTTCCATTTGCCCATGTCACAAAACTTTTAAATTTCTCAAATGCCTCATCTTTATGTTTTAAGATGTAGATAAATGTGTATCTTGAGAAATCATCAATGATGGTCATTGCATACCTTGCTTGTCCAAGACTTGGAGCAAAAGGACCAATAATATCAGAGTGTACAATTTCCAAAGGTCTAGTTGTAACTCTGTCACTGTGCTTACTCACAGGAGCTTTTAGTGTTTTGCATTCTTTGCAAACTACACAATCTAAGTATTTATCACAGGGTTTTATCTTTAGGTCAGCACACAGCTGTGGCATTTGTGCTATATACTTGATATTAGCATGACCAAATCTCCTGTGCATCAGGTGTACACATTGGTCATGATATGGTGTGTTGCCAACTGCAGCCTTGCAGCTTGGCTTCCTTGCATTTTGCACAATATACAAGGAGTCTTTTAACATACCAGTAGCACACAATTTCCCATTTTTACGTATCTCACAACCATTTTTCTTAAATGTTATGATATACCCTGTTGCAGCCAATTGTGCCACAGATAAAAGGTTTGATTGTAAATTTGGCACATACAACACACCTTTTACAGTTTCTCCTAAGCAGGATAAATACAAGTCACCTTGTCCCATAATTTTGGTCACAGACCCATCAGCCAAAGATACACTTTGTCTTTCAGTTTTAGACAGTGACACAAAAGAGCTTTTACAATTACATAAATGACAACTGGCCCCAGAATCTAACACCCATACATCAGAATTACCCTTCTCAGCAACCTGTGCAATTTGGGTTGTCTGAAGAGCCTTCTTCTGTGTTGCCCTTGTGTTCTTCTGCTCTGTCTTTCTACTCTTGGGTCTCATGGCACAGTCTCTTTGCAAATGTCCAGCTGAACCACAAGTGAAGCATCGCTGGCTGGCTAGTGCTGTGGCCTCAGGTTCCTTTCCCTTCTTTTCCCTCATTTTCTGGTATTGCAGCTTTCCAGAAGAGATGGGGGGGGATCTTTCCTCTCTCTTCTCCCATTCAGCGAGTAAGCGCTGTGTAACATACGATGGGGTGAGGTCTGCTTCAGGCATAGCCTCCAGGGTACAAATCAGCGTGTCCCACGTTTCATTTAGTGAGGACAGGAGGATATAGGATTTTGTGAGAGGTGTAAATTCCATTCCTCTCTCCTGCAACTCAACAAACAGCTGCTGAATATAATGCAGGTGCTCAGGAAGGCTTTCTCCTTCTGCAAGATAGGCTCTGTACAGCTTTTTCGTCAGAGTAACTTTACTCCCTGCTGTTGCCTTTACATATAAGTCTCTCAAAGCGTCCCAAAGTTGCTTTGCAGACTGCATGCCTCGCACGTGGACTAGCTGATTGTCCTCAACTCCCAAGATAATGGTGGCTCTAGCCCGCTCATCCTGTCTCAGCCATTCAGCATTGGGATTTTGGGGGGTTTGCTCACCAATTGGCAGCCAAAGATTCTCTCTGCGAAGATACATCTCCATCTTCAGGGCCCAATTCAAATAGTTGGTCTCTGATAGGCGCTCCAGAGGCATCGCTGAGGGCTGGGAGGTAGCCATGGCTTCTTCCTTCTTTTGCAAGTCACCTCAGCTAGCTTCTTTGTCCTGCAGACCGGCAGTTGCTGGAAAATCTCCAGGTGGCTCCAAAGAAAATCTTCACAGGTCTTTGCTACCTGCCTTTAAATTGTGCATGAGGTGTGGAGTTGATCTCTCTTTTCTCTCTGGGTTTTACTGCGTTGTTTACTGGGCCCATAACCTGTTGCAGATGCTGGGAAAGCCTTTAGCCCAGGAGAGGTCAAAAAAGTCACACACCAAGCATTTCTATAAAAATAATTTATTTACAGAAAACAAAAACAAAAGCAAAACATTTAAAGGACCTAGCTCCCTTTTTGGAGCAAGCCTTGCTGAGCTACATTTCCAGCAGAGAGAAAAAGAGGAAGTGAAAACAAGTCCGGGCAGGTCCTCCCCCAGGCTATTTTGCATGAAGCACGTGCGAGGAGACAATCACTTGCAACCTTTTTCACTCAGCCAAAATGACTAGGCACAATAATCTATTAGTAGGAAAAACTCAACACAGCTCTCGCAGCCATATGTTACTACAGGGAACACCATTGCTTTAACTATGCAGACCTTTGTTGCCAGTGTGATGTCTCTGCTCTTAACTATTTTATCGAGATTGGTCATTGCTCTTCTCCCAAGGATTAAGCGTCTTCTGATTTCCTGACTGCAGTCAGCATCTGCAGTAATCTTTGCACCTAGGAATACAAAGTCTTTCACTGCTTCTACATTTTCTCCCTCTATTTGCCAGTTATCAATCAACCTGGTTGCCATAATCTTGGTTTTTTTGAGGTTTAGCTGCAAGCCAGCTTTTGCACTTTCTTCTTTCACCTTCATCATAAGGCTCCTCAGTTCCTCTTCACTTTCAGCCATCAAAGTGGTATCATCTGCATATCTGAGATTGTTAATGTTTCTTCCAGAGATTTTAACTCCAACCTTGGATTCCTCAAGCCCAGCTTGTCGCATGATGTGTTCTGCATACAAGTTGAATAGGTAGGGTGAGAGTACACAGCCCTGCCGTACTCCTTTCCCAATCTTAAACCAGTCCGTTGTTCCGTGGTCTGTTCTTACTGTTGCTACTTGGTCGTTATACAGATTCTTCAGGAGGCATACAAGTTGACTTGGTATCCCCATACCACTAAGAACTTGCCACAATTTGTTATGGTCCACACAGTCAAAGGCTTTAGAATAGTCAATAAAACAGAAATAGATGTTTTTCTGAAACTCTCTGGCTTTTTCCATTATCCAGCGGATATTGGCAATTTGGTCTCTAGTTCCTCTGCCTTTTCTAAACCCAGCTTGTACATCTGGCAATTCTCGCTCCATGAACTGCTGAAGTCTACCTTGCAGGATCTTGAGCATTACCTTACTGGCATGCAAAATGAGTGCCACTGTTCGATAGTTTGAACATTCTTTAATGTTTCCCTTTTTTGGTATGGGGATATAAGTTGATTTTTTCCAATCTGATGGCCATTCTTGTGTTTTCCAAATTTGCTGGCATATAGCATGCATTACCTTGACAGCATCATCTTGCAAGATTTTGAACAGTTCAGCTGGGATGCCGTCGTCTCCTGCTGCCTTGTTATTAGCAATGCTTCTTAAGGTCCATTCAACCTCACTCTTCAGGATGTCTGGCTCTAGCTCACTGACCACACCGTCAGAGCTATCCCCGACATTGTTATCCTTCCTATACAGGTCTTCTGTATATTCTTGCCACCTTTTCTTGATCTCTTCTTCTTCTGTCAGGTCCTTGCCATCTTTGTTTTTGATCATACCCATTTTTGCCTGGAATTTACCTCCAATGTTTCTAATTTTCTGGAAGAGGTCTCTCGTCCTTCCTATTCTATTGTCTTCTTCCACTTCCGCGCATTGCTTGTTTAAAAATAATTCCTTATCTCTTCTGGCTAACCTCTGGAATTTTGCATTTAATTGGGCATATCTCCCCCTCTCACTGTTGCCTTTTGCTTTCCTTCTTTCTTGGGCTACTTCTAGTGTCTCAGCAGACAGCCATTTTGCCTTCTTGGTTTTCTCTTTCTTTGGGATGTATTTTGTTGCCGCCTCCTGAACAATGCTGTGAACTTCTGTCCAGAGTTCTTCCAGGACCCTATCAAGTCCAGTCCCTTAAATCGATTCTTCACCTCCACTGCATATTCCTTAGGAATATTAGTGAGCTCATATCTAGCTGATCCGTGGGTCTTCCCTAATCTCTTTAGTCTGATCCTAAATTGTGCAAGAAGAAGTTCGTGATCGGAACTACAGTCAGCTCCAGGCCTTGTTTTTACCAACTGTACAGATGTCCGCCACCTTTGGCTGCAAAGGATGTAGTCAATCTGATTTCGGTGTTGTCCATCTGGTGAAGTCCATGTATAAAGCCGTCTCTTAGGTTGTTGGAAGAGAGTGTTTGTTATGCAGAGTGAATTGTCTTGGCAAAATTCTATCAGCCTATGTCCTGCTTCATTTTGTTCTCCCAGGCCATACTTACCTGTAATTCGAGGTGTCATTTGACTGCCCACCTTAGCATTCCAGTCTCCTGTGATGAAAATAACATCTCTTTTAGGCGTGTTGTCCAGTAGGTGCTGCAGATCCTCATAGAACTGCTCTACTTCAGCTTCTTCAGCATTTGTGGTTGGGGCGTATATTTGGATCACTGTGATGTTAGATGGCTTGCCCTGAATTCAAATTGAGATCATTCTGTCGTTTTTTGGGTTGTATCCAAGCACTGCTTTAGCCACTTTACTATTAATCATGATGGCTACCCCATTTCTTCTGTGGTCCTCTTGTCCACAGTAGTAGATCTGGTGGTCATTTGATCTGAAGTGGCCCATTCCAGTCCATTTCAGTTCACTGACGCCCAAAATGTCTATCTTTAATCTTGACATCTCACCAATAACCACATCCAATTTGCCCTGACTCATAGATCTTACATTCCAGGTTCCAATGGTGTGTTGATCCTTAGAACATCGGATTCGCCATTCACCACCAGCACCATCGGCCGCTAGCCGTCCTTTCGGCTTTGAGCTAGCTGCGTCATCACATCTGGGGCTAGTTGAACTCATCCTCTGTTCCTCCCCAGTAGCATTTTGACCATCTTCCGATTGTCAACCTTCTTAATTCCTCCCTCAAATTTCATTTCCATTTTTTCCAATTTCTGATCAAGTCTTTTCTCAAATTCAGCAAATCTTTTATCATCTTGTTCTTTCATATTGTGAAAGGACTGGGCTATGGATTGTGTAGTTTTTAATGTAAATTCTTCAAATAACATTTTCATATAGTCCAAATCAGCAGATCCCCCAGACCCAACTCGCTAGCTTTCTAGCAGTCAGAATTTCGTCTATCCCAATAGTTTAAACTTTAATGTTATGCCTCCATCTAGTGACCAAATATTGTAATTACAGGAGGGAAGAAATCTATAAAAGGTAAAGGTAAAGGTTTCCCTTGACGTAAAGTCCAGTCGAGTCCGACTCTAGGGGGCGGTGCTCATCTCCGTTTCTAAGCCTTGGAGCCGGCGTTGTCATAGACACTTCCGGGTCATGTGGCCAGCATGACTCACGGAACGCCGTTACCTTCCCACCGAAGCGGTACCTATTGATCTACTCACATTTGCATGTTTTCGAACTGCTAGGTGAGCAGGAGCTGGGACGAGCAACGGGAGCTCACCCCGCCGCGCGGTTTCGAACCGCCGACCTTCCGATCGACAGCTCAGCGGTTTAACCCGCAGCGCCACCGCGTCCCTATGAAGAAATCTATACTTAATAAGTAAAAAAAAAATGTATCCAATCACAAGGCTTGGATTGGAACTTGAGCTTCTTAGTGTCAACATCTAAAACACAAGCTTTCCAAGGTCAATATTTTGAAACAGTATCCAATCACAGCTTTAAAAGCTAGCCACAACAAAACTTTCTCATACAGTCTAAAGAGAGTTTCAGTCTCAGCTCCAACAAAATCTGTTAATTAAGTAAAAAATCTTTTGTATAAAAATATAAAAAATAATAGAAATCAGAGAACAATTTTATCCCTGTAGAAATAAAATTAAAAAATCTCAGTAAAAAGAATACATCTTTTAGATTCCTTGCTCGGTTTATAATAAAATAGGTAAATCTCAATTAAAAGTAATTCACAAAATAATGATAAATCCACCAAGAGAAATAGTATTTCTGTATTGGAAATAGCCTCTTAAGATCCAATAAGTAAAGTAGAAAAGTGAATTAAGAAGTGGGATGGTCGGAACTAGTGTCCCTTCAAAAACGCGGTTTGGACAAGATTCTCCCACTTCTCAGCTGTTCCATTCACAGATTCCACAACCCTCTGGCAAGCTGCAGCTGTCCAGAAGACCTGGGCAGCGATTCCAAGCTTTCCTCCTTCCCGGGGAATGCTTCGGGGCTCGGAATCTTGCCTGAGCCACCAGTTAAACACCGTGCTGCCGATCTAGCCGAGAGAGCTGGCTAAAAATGATCTTCCTCCATTACTCCCCCACTGGAAGCCCCTTCCTTTTGCCCATGTGTTGCTTTCTCTTGAGTGTTTCCCTTCTGGAAATATATCCACAGAGAGGCAGTTCCAGTTTACATACAGGATATAATAATATCCTCTGTGGGCCCTTCTAGCGTACAGAGCTCATGTTTCTTTTCAAAGATGTTATTCTAATTTGACTATTCTCTGCTGGCTTGGTGGAGAATCTTCCAAGAATCCCACTGCAGGGATCTTGCTGAAGTTCCCCAGAAAAAAAAACTATCAGTGAGAGAATTAGGGTTTTTGTCCATGTTTAAGATGACAAAGAAATAGAAGCACTGAGTAAGAGGCTCAAACATAGAGACTATAAACTGAGAGATTAATGTAGGTGAGCAGTGTTTTTAGGCTGATGGGTGCCATTAGCTCTTGATGGTTTCTCTTTCATAAACATATCCAGGGAGAGGCTGTTCCAGTATCCACAAATAATGATACTCACTCCAGGCCCTTCAAGACTACTGTTCATAGTTGATGTTTAAGATCTCTTTGTATTTTTTCTGACTACTCTTTCTAGGATTCATGGAGGGTTCTTGAAAGAATCCTGTGAAAATCATGTTGCAAATGTTCTCAGGATAAACCAGACCCTGAGTGAGTGATATTTGGGGGATGGCTCCATTAGCCCCAATGAGGAGAAGCTGTGTGAAGAACTAAAACATTCAGGGCATAAGTTAAAGAAGCTATGGAAAAACATCAGTTTATTCCAATAGAAGAGAATATCTGTAGCTCAGGGTTGAACTGCAGAGTCCTTGGTGCTCTCTAAGCTTGCTTGTTTGCTTGCAGACATCTCATTACCTGCCAAGATAACATCATCAGTGCAAGTGAGTGTGGGGTTTACTCCCTGTTTATATACAATAGCTTGCCCTGCCAGTCTTGGGGGTGTGTGGTTTTCTCCTTGGTAGTTCCTTGATTAGAGTATTGTTTTCAGCTTGACTGTTGGTCTGGTGTTAATCTCTGCTTATCTGGGTGTAGGCTGCTGGAGAGGATGTGTTCTGGTCTTTTTGTTTCCTTCTTAGCTTTTCATTGTCTCTTTTGAATGGTATGTAAATGTGGTTTATCTCTATGTGTCTATTGATAACTGATTGGTCTGAATGCCAAGCTTCCAGGAATTCCCTAGTGTTTTTGGATTTACAGATAGTCCTCGCTTAACAACCACAATGGAGACCGGAATTTTGGTTGTTAAGCGAAGCAGTCATTAATCAAACCTTATCTGATTTTACCACCTTTTTGTGGTGGTCTTTAAGCAAATCACCTTGGCTGTAAAGTGAATCACACAATTCGCCATTGATTTTGCTTGTCAGAAATCAGCTGGAAAGGTCAAAAATGACAATCTCATGACCACAGGATGCGGTGGGTGTCATAAATGTGAACCAGTTGCCAAGTGCCCAAAGCGTGATCACATGACCATGGGGAGGGTGCGATGGTCGTCTGAGCACCAATTGTGAGTCGGTTTCTTTCCAGCACTGTTGTAAGTCTGAACCATCACTAAATGAATGGTCATTAAGTGAGGACTACCTGTAGCTTGCTCTAGGATGCTGAGTTTCCCAGTTGAAACTATGGTTGACTCTACGTCTGGTGAGATTAAAGAGTTCTCATTGTGTCCTCTGACTGGTAGTTGGTGTTCGTGGATGTGCTCTGCTAGTCTTCTGCCTGTCTGTCCTGCATAGTGGCTGCTACAGTCCTTGCTCTGTATGTTGTCGATGACCCCTGTTGTTTCTTCTTGGGCTCCTGGGTCTTTTGGTTTGCTTAAGATGTTCTGGAGGGCTTTGGTTGGTTTTTTGTGCTACAGTGATAGCAGGTGGTTATCATAGTCTGTGGGTTGTTTTGGAGATGCTTTTGATGCATGGCAGTGTTACCCTTATCATCGCTTGTGTTAGTTGTGCTGTAGTGCGCTCAGTGGTCGGGCAGTTTTTGATAAAGTTGCGTGGGTATCCATTTAGTTGGAAGATGTCGTGCAGGGGGTCTGTTTCCTTTTTTGGTGTTCTGGGTTGTTGCAGTGCATTTGTACTCTTCTGAGTAATGTTCTTACACAGCTCCTCTTGTGGGAGGTTTATTGTTATTTGGGATTGGAGCCCTTGTGGGTTGTTCTTCTCTAGACTTGAGTTTCTAAGTTGTTGTTCCCTCTGCTGAGGAGGATATCCAGGACGGGTAGTGTGTTGCTTTTTCCTTCTTTCCTTGTGAATTTTGTTCCTTTGCAGACGTTCCTGATCATTTCATTATTCTTTTCTGTTTGATTTGTATATTATTCAACAGATTTCTTAGGTTTTGTCTGTTTATTACAGAGGCATTTTAATTTAAATCAAACAATGTTAAATATTTCACGTCTGATCTTTTGAACCTATATTTTTGATTGTGAATGAGAACTTATTTACTCATTCTGTGTAAGTTTTGATCTGCTTGTTTAATAGAAGCTCCTGAACTTTTTTCTTCTTCTTGAGAAAGAGGCATTGAGATCTTGAAATCTTTCTTAGAATTAGCAATAGACGACATAATAATTAAATTGCTGGGATAATAATGAAAAACTTTAGATCCTGCAGCAAAAATGTCACCTTAATTGCATCCTTTCTCTCCTTGAATCACTGAAAAATGAGCTGGCATGATATGTGATGGCCTGACTGCCATGTTTTGGTTTTACGTTGTTTGGTTTTTTCTGTTGTGGTGAACTGCCCAGAGTTGTGCTACAAAGGGTGGGTGGCCATAGAAGTCTTATAAACAAACAAACAAACACTGAGCAATGAGCCTAGCAAGTGCTGCTGTTCATAAAGCTTTATTGTGGGAGGATTTAAGGGCAGTGACTGCTGGATTGACATGGCCTCATTTCTGCCCCTGCCCAGCATCACTTCCTGGTGAGAGAAACAGCCACCAATCACTATTCTGAATGCGCTGAAAATGATTGTCCACTCTGGGCAGATGCTTCAGATGAAGGATTTTGTCATCTTTCCAGTTACCTAAGTCAGCTCTCCTACTGACCTGTCACTCAGGCATTTCTGAACATTGGCCTTGCGGTTTTTTTGGAGTAACAGGATACCTATCTCCTAAAATAGCCCCAGTGACAAATCAGTGGGGCAAAGAAGGGGCAAACAATGAAGCACAAGGGAGATCACTGATGGATCAGGGGATGCTCCCTCTGCCGTCATCCAGCACCTTTTCCATGACACTGACCTGCTAGCAGGACCGTTGTTGGAGACTGGGGTGGTGTTCTTGTAGAAGGCTACTAGACCCATGTTCAGAAACAGCAGAATAAGAGCTCATGCATATGGTGGAAGGGTTGCAAGGAGCATCCTGGTGCTTCTTTTCACTGCACTTTGGGTCCCTTTGCTGTGCCTGTGACCTTTCATTTGGGTAAAAGGAGAAACAAGCAAACCAACTGTAATTTCCAGCCTCCCAGACCACCTCTGCCTACCAGATGGTAACATCTTGGAACATCTTGCCCCCGGAGGTGAGATTAGCCCCATCACTCCTAGCCTTCCGGAGGGAACTGAAGACCTGGCTCTGCCACCGGGCTTGGGGCAGGGAGGAGAATAGTCATGCTTGGGGTTGGCTAGTGCCTTGAAGTGCCCCTCCTATGCAATGACTGAATGAGAGCACAGCCATCTGGATTTTATTATATTTAGTAGCTTTGTGAAATTCTTTTATAGTCTTTTTATATTGGAATTTTATTATATCTTTATTGTTTTTTGGATTATATTGTTGAAAACTGCCGAGAGTCCCTCCGGTGGGAGGAGATGGGCAGTGACAAATTTGAGAAATAAATAAATAAACCCTCCCTCATATTCTTAGTCAACCCACAGGGATCTACCCATTGGGATCTACTGCCTTTCAGTGGAAAGGACCAAAAATAGGCTCTGAAACCAGCATTCAGCTAGGGTGACAAGGCTGATTAGCTATTGCCTACCTGTTCCAGCCTTCCAGTATAGGGCGTGGGTCCTGGAGATCTCACTTGTGCTGCTCAAGGTGGTAAGCAGCCCGAGTGAGATCTCCTGGGCTCTCCGTTTATCTGATGGCAGGCAGCAAAGCACAGGGAAGCTTGGACCAGCAATGGGGATGCAGGTCATTTGTCACTTCCGAATTTGAAATAAAGGCAAGGATTAACTTTACCTTGTGAGACGCATTGCTTGACAAGCTTCTGATTCTGCTTCTCATTCTAGGCTCTCACTGCTTGCTTCAGGCCATTCCAAAGATCTTCTGAAATTTGGACACTCCATACAGTATTTCTTTCCCGGTTGCACAAATCCAGGAGGCTGCTGTTTGTGGATATCCTGATTTCTCAGATGTTCTTGCCTTTGTCTTACTGCTGCTTTACTGAGCAGTGTCCTTAGAGAGGCCTGCTGAATTACTGGAGCGAATGCCTCACTACGGTCAGTGCCATATTCCTGGGCATATCCAAACCTTGCTTTGTGTCCTAGGCTGGCCTTCCTCCCATGCCGTTGCTCATACTGCATCCGTTGGTGGGTTTTGATGGAAGCCTGTTCTGCAGGTGATGGATGGTGGCAATAGCTTCTCTGCAGTATTTTAGTCCTGCATCTTACAGCCTGCACCTCATTACTTTGTCTGTCTGTCTGTCTATATCAGTTTTATAAAGCCACTCATCTCACAAACATGACTCTAGGTGGTGTACTATAAAACAACCAGTTAAAACACATAAAAACAAGAATTAAAAACAATTAAACACAAATATACAGTAAATAAGACCGCAGGAGAACGTATACACACTGTTTAACCATCTTGCAGGCTCCCCGTTTCCCTGGGATCCCCAGGCCTGCCGGAAGAACCAGGTTTTCAGGGATTTCCTACATGCCAGTCAGGTAGGGGCTGCTCTCACCTTGGGGGGAACGATGCTACAGAGGGCGGGGGCCAAGGCAGAAAAGGCCCACCTCCTGCTTCCGTCAGATGGAGCTCTCTAGTAGGCGGGATCTGCCACACGCCCCTCCTGCCAGACCTGTTGGGACAGATGGATGTAACTGGGGAGAGGCCCTCTCTCAAATAACCTGGTCCCCTTTTAGTCAGGGGATTAGTTTCCTCTCTTCCACACCATCCTGTCCTGCGCTCAAGGCTGCCGTGCTTTCAGACAGCATCCGCTGCCCTTTCAGCCACCTTGGCATATGGTCTGCTTTATAGTCATCTCCACTGTTCATATGCAGTACTTGAGGCTTTCTTCTTGCTGACTGAAGCCACATATTTAAATGTCTCCAGTTCTTTACTCTTTTCACTCAATAAGTAGCAAAATATGAATCATCTATGAATGTTAAGGTATTTTTTTCTATCTGTTATGGTGACTTACATTGGCCCACAAATGCCACTCTGGAGTAGTTGTAATTGTTTTCCTCACTTTTGTTATTATTTTTACATGGATTGGCTGAATGCTTTTAGCCTTAATTCAACATGCACCTCTGTCTACACCTAATTAGATTGATCCATCCCTCAAGGGGGGAGTGGGTTTCTTTCTCTAGTCGCATGCCTTATCCTATAAAGTCAGGAGGTGGCCCTATAGAATTAATTTCATTTCTGTCAGATTCCTGGCCAAGCTGGTAGGTAGACCCAGAAGACTTCTGGGGGAGAAGGTTTCAGTCCCCCAACCTTTTATCCCATTGGCTCAGTTCTGCTGCTACGGTGTTCAGGATCTCCAAACACTCTGAACCTGTTCTTTTAAATCTTTAGTGATTGAACTTCACCGGGTTTCTTGAAATTAGTTTTCTTAAAGTCTGAAGAACATATCTGATTAAGCTTATTTTTTACAACTCTTCTTTTCAAGATAGTCATGTATATAGGTAGGATATTGCATGAGCACAACACCATTCTGCTACTAAAAAACCAAACCCATGACTGCCTTAAAAATAGCCGAGAAATGTTGTGCTGATGCTTGCACAACATGAGATCTGAACAGCTTCTTCCTAATTGTTTACAAAGCATGCACAGCAACCTGCCTGTTTCTTAAGTACATACATGCAGGATTGGATCTAGACAGTCATATTTAGACAAGATCCACTGAAATCAGTGGATGCAAATGAGTTCTGAGATGTATAAAACTGTGATAACTTGAAAGATTAAATCCATTCAGTATTTTATCATCATCATCAAATACCACAGATAATATCTTCAGTGCTTGGCATGTTCTGTTCATCCTACTATGAGAACATCCCCAACTGTGGAACTCAATCTTCTGATACCCAGACTTGGGCTTTGCTGCAGACTCCTACAAACCCCAAATGCTGAGCAGAGACTTTAATTGAGCCAAGACAAAATGATGATCTCTCATTCATCCTGTCTGAAGCCAAAGCCCACCATGTAGCTAAGCCTGATCCAGAGCACTACGTGAGCAAAGACACGTACTGAAACGTTACTTGTGCATTCTCCGTTAAAGGGGGGGGGTCACTAGCTCTTTTAAATACTATACAATAGAATCTGGCAAGTCAAACCAATCAAAAATTGTAAGTGTAAAGTATAAAATTCAATTCAGGTAAACAGATGACATTTCAGATAAGAAAACTTCCAGTACTGTATAAAGTATACTTTGCTTATAACAAAACAGTAACACATTTATTGTGTCACCATTCCATTTCTTCTTGATGGTTGGTGTAGAGATCACTCTTAAGCTACTATTTGCTTTTTACTTTTTCACCTCCCTGATTTCTCCTAAAAGTTTATTACAAAGACTGAAACCAAACAATTCCTTGAAGTCCTCCCAAAGTAAACCTTTTCTCTTGAATCAGAATGTGTCTTTTCATCAATCCACCAATGGCTGCCCCACTAAGTATGGCCCTTGCAATTGGTCCTTTAGTGGCCCCAGGCACTTCTTAGACAGGAGGAGAAATCACAGAAGACCTCCTTGGCTCCTGATTGGGCAGGGAGAACTGGGCCGGAGAAATTAAGGAGGGGGAGGGGTGTTGCTCAGGTTCAGAGATGAAGTGAAAATATGAGAAAACTATGACTTTTACCTGATGCTGGGAAAAAAAGATGATGCAGACCAATTTGAGAAACACTGGGACACCAAGAATTAAAAAAAAAGAAGAATTCCCCTCCTAAAATGGATAGATTTTGTATGATACAAATCCTCCCAAAGAGAATGGAAATCAAGCTTTCTGAATCAGACAAGACATACCTGGAAAGTGTGAGATCAGATTCCCTGTGGATCCGTTTATCCCAGGAGCTCTGGGTCTGCCCTCAGAGATGATCAGGTGGGTCTCTGCACAGCCCTGATTGGGACATTACTGGGGACTTACCTTTAAGGTTAAAATAAGTTTTTTTTTTCATTATAGGTTGAATGGAGAATGTATTACACGGAAAGGAAAACAGAAGGACAAGGACCCCACAGCTTGATCATCCATTCTAGATGCTGCTTCTTCATGCTTGCCTGTTTGATTTATCTGTTTTTATTTCCATTCAGAATATGGTTAGGAAGAGTCAGAATTTAATATATTTCAAGTGAAAGTCTGCCAGTTTGGTCTAATGCAGTGATGACGAACCTATGACATGCGTGTCAAAGGGGACACGCCACGATGTTTTGGGTGACACTCCAGCATTCACCAACACCCGACAACAACTATTCTCCCTGTTTGTGTTACCAAAGAAACTAAATGAACAAACGGCCCTGCAACTCCCCCCACCCTCCTATCTCCCCACCCCCCGTCTCTGAGCTTTTGGCCGCCCTGCACTGTGCCTTGTGGGTGTCAAGCAGCCCCAGAACCTCGTAGCTCTGGGGATGCTCGCCACGCCCGCAGCCACCCTCCTACCTCCAAGGCCCCTGCTGCCCTGCCCTGCCCTGCCTCGGCTCACCTGGCCGTCTTCTTGCTCCCTCTTGCAGGAAGCGGTTCCTGCAGAAGCCGCTTGCAAATTGTGCGAAGGGGCGCCTTTGAGTGATGGGGCGTGCTTTTGCTGGCTTCCTCGAAGGGGTAAGAATGGTAATTTTTAAAAAATAAATGAATATGTAAAGAATGGTTTCTCTTTTGTTCGGGGTGGGGGTGGGGTGAAAACCCAGCAAAGTCAAGTCTGATATTTTCCTAATTTTTGACAAACCAAGCCCAAAAGGTTTGCCATCACTGGTCTAGCTGTTAAGGCTCCAGGCTAGGAACCAGGAGACGGTGAGTTCTAGTCCTGCCTTAGGCCTGGAAGCCGGCTGGGTGACTCTGGGCCAGTTGTGCTTGCCCAGCCTATGATGTCAGGCTCAATTGGTTGGTCAATTCCTGTCGCAACCAATGGATCATTCAGTTGATCCAAAAAACGGGAAAAATGCTAAGAAGAAAAAAAAAGTGGAAGCCTGAACTGAGGACTTTTCTCTCTATTCAGCTGAAAAATGCCAAGCTACAAGAATCAAAGTTACCACACAAACCAGTTCATGGAAACTCTTTTTTACTCTCTGCACACTCACCCATCCAGCAGGAGTCATAGGAGTTGTGTTTCTTGATTTTGTGGTGTACTGCAACGTTATATATTTATTTTATTTCTATGGTTTTACTCTCTGAGGATTTCTGAGATTCCACTTAAAAAGTTGATGTCAACACAAGCAGCCTGACAAGAATGAAACCTTTAGAAGGACATTTGTGCCATGGTTGCTGATCGGAGATTTCAGAACAGAGAAAGCCAAAGGATCAAAGAAATGAGTGAAGTTTCAGACTAAGAATTCAACATTGGTAGGTAGTCAGCAGTCAGTGAGAATCCAAAGAAAGAACCAATGAAATTTGGGGAGAAACATCAGTAGCTAAACAGCCAATCAGATAATGAGATATCATGCTTATGTCACAACGGGCTGATCTGCATGGCCAGGTTGCCCCCTCAGGTGTGCAGGACCCCAAACCGTTTCTAGCGGGCGAGATCAGGTGACGTCCTGCCCTCATCCCCAGACCAGCACCAATGCAGTCTCCCCTCCTCTCTTGCTGCTCCAAGATGGAAGTTGTCCTTTCTGGCTCCTGCCAGCTCCAGCAGTGCTTCCCAGTTTGCCTGTATTGCTTTTCTTCCATCTGGGCACCTCCTACTGGGTGCAGTGGCAGGGATGGCCCCTCATCCAGGTCAGTGGTTGGGCCTGGACCATTGAACCTCCAGTTTACTTTCGTTTTACTTTTTCATTTCTCTTCTCCTCAACCCCGGGAAGTTTACCAGTGGAGTAGCAAAACTGCTGCACCTTCTTCTCTGGACTCTGGAGGGTTCCCCACCACACAAACACATATGGAAGGCATGATAGGTTCTGGACAGTTGGTACCTGGACTCTTTTCTTTTTTCTTTAATTAAAGCTTTATTAATTTTTTTCACCAAATACAACGTGGTGGCGCTGCGGGTTAAACCGCTGAGCTGTCGATCGGAAGGTCGGCGGGGTGAGCTCCCGTTGCTAGTCCCAGCTCCTGCACACCAAGCAGTTCGAAAATGTGCAAATGTGAGTAGATTAATTGGTACTGCTTTGGCGGGAAGGTAACGGCGTTCCGTGTCATGCTGGCCACATGACCCGGAAGTGTCCCTAGGGACAACGCCGGCTCTAAGGCTTAGAAACGGAGATGAGCACCGCCCCCTAGAGTCGGACACGACTGGACTTTACGTCAAGGGAAACCTTTACCTTTGCCCTACAAGAAATGAAATAAACTAAAGAAAAAGAACTAAAAAGTGTGAGAATACAAAAAGGAACTACTACATACTGCATACATACTACTACCAACTGTCTACAACAAAGAGAAATTATCAATCTCTTACTAATCTAAACTGGAATAAGCATTACTTCTATAAAACATTCCCATCTCAATATAAAATTTCCTCTAAAACAAGCTATTTTTCCCTCAAGATGAACGTATAAATTTTTTTATAACATACCTTTCCCCCCCAATAGATAATCAAATATTATCCTTCTCCATTACAATTTTACTCCTAACCAAAGCATTTATATAGCTGAACATTGTATCTCCACCATTACATACTTAAACAATAGCCTTATTAATATCCTTTTACCCAAAACAAATTCATTGTCCCCAAAACAAAAACATCTGCCTAAACCTTAAAAAGACCATCCTAATAAGTACAATAAAACAGTTAACCCACTTCAAAATAAACTAAGGCATTTACATACCTCAGTGTCACACACAGGGCTTTCTCCTTGCAAACCTCGACCTGCTTTGTAAAGTCCAATTCCTCTTCAAAGGCCTGCCATCCCATGAGTCTTAAATCTTGTCTTCAGTCTCGATATTCCAAGAGTGCAGCCCTTTCTGTTCCCTTTACGCCCAAAGCTTTTGCTTCTTCAAAACTGACATTCAAGAGGTGGATCTTCTTCCCTTCACTTTTGGCGTTGGGACATTAATCCTCATTTTCTTCTTTGGAACAGGAACATTATTCCAGAAATAACGTTCACCCTTGTCATTGTTATTTCCCTCCTTTTCAGTTTGTTGATAGCCTTTAATTTTCACAAGCTCTAAAAGGCGTTCCAAAGTATGAGCAACCTTGAGGTTGTTTATTCAGTCACTTCCGACTCTTCGTGACTTCATGGACCAGCCCACGCCAGAGCTTCCTGTCAGTTGTCAACACCCCCAGATCCCCCAGGGACAAGTCCGTCACCTCTAGAATATCATCCATCTGTCTTGCCCTTTGTAATGTTTGCCTATTCTGACATACTCAGCCTCACAAGCGGGTTCTTAATGAAAACTGATTTATTGAAAGAATAGTATGCAAATACGAAGAAAGCTGAGAATGAGCAAAAGTGCGCCAAATACAAACTAAAAACCCTCGCTTCAAAACCAGCCCCGCCCTTCCCCCCTCCTAGCAACCACTCCCTCCCAGGTGTTAGCAACCGTTACCCACATCGGCCTGAGAAAGTAACCTTGAACAGTCACTAACCCAAACATACATTCCACAGTTGCAGTAAGAAGATTACAGCCTGGCACGGCTGGAAATTTCCAACCCGCAAACATGGGTTAGAAAAGTGACATGCGAAGCGTTACGATGTATACAGAACATTGAAACGAAGAACATGACATATCGCCCCCCCCTAAAAATGCAAAATTAAGGAGCAGGCTTATCAGGATAGGCAGTATGACAACGGGTAACTAAAAGAGGTGAGCGAACATGGTGGGCAGCAACCCACTCAGGATGCGGGAAATGCTTCCACCGAACCAGGTATTGTAAAGTAGAACGAAGGCGAGAATCTAAAATTTCTTGCACTTCGAAATGCTGCTGTCCATCAATCATGATAGGAGCAGGCGGGGAGGGGTGTGGATGCCAGCGATCCGACTGGTGGCAGGGTTTGAGCAAGCTGCAATGAAAAACAGGGTGCAAACGTTTCAGATTGTGAGGCAAATCCAACTTAAAAGTAACAGGATTGATTTGGGCAACAATAGGAAAAGGGCCCACAAACTTCGGTGCGAGTTTCTTAGAAGGTTGGGGTGACTTAATAAATTTTGTGGAGAGATAAACTTTATCTCCAACTTGGAAAGGTGGTTGAGGTGCCCGTTTGGTGTCAGCATAGCGTTTATAAGTGGCTTGGGCATCAGCAAGAGCTTGCTTTATTTTTGGCCAGGATTCTCCCAGATGTGCTGCCCAGTCTGCAGGGGACGAAGGAGGAGAAGTTGGTTGAGGCAGCTCAGGAATGGGTACGAAGTCACGGCCAAAGACAGTGCGAAATGGCACCTGACCAGTACTCTGATGCACTGCATTGTTATAGGCGACTTCAGCAAAGGGAAGAAGATCGACCCAATTATCTTGCTGATAATTAACAAAAGCACGTAAATATTGCTCCAACGTAGAATTAAGAGCCTCCGTGGCTCCGTCAGTCTCAGGATGCGACGCAGTGGATAGGGCTTGTTTAGTGCCTACCAATTTCATAAAAGCCCGCCAAAAGCGTGAAGTAAATTGTGTGCCTCTGTCAGTCACCAAACGGGAGGGGCATCCGTGGAGCCTGTACGCGTGTACAAAGAAAAGCCGGGCAAGCTGCTGTGCTGAGGGAATGGAAGCACATGGAATGAAATGGGCTTGCTTTGAGAAAAAGTCTTTGACAACCCAAATCACAGTTTTTC
Organism: Candoia aspera; assembly: GCF_035149785.1. Lineage (NCBI taxonomy): Eukaryota > Metazoa > Chordata > Lepidosauria > Squamata > Candoiidae > Candoia > Candoia aspera. Next base: position 235,303,886 of record NC_086153.1, on the reverse strand, counting down.
TCTGACTTGGAGGCAGATCTATGATAAAATCCATAGAGATTTCCTCCCAGGGTTGAGAGGGACTGGCCACTGGTTGGAGCAAACCTTGAGGCTTACCCACCTTCCGTTTGGAAGCAGCGCAAACAGGGCAGGAGGCAACATAGTCTTTAACATCCCGCCTTATTGTGGGCCACCAAAATTGGCACCTAAACAAATGAAGTGTTTTAACAAACCCAAAATGCCCCGCTAGTTTGTCATCATGGCAACGGAGCAAAATGTGTTTGCGCAAAACTTCAGGCACATAGAGGCGATCATTCTTCCAAGCAAAATCCTTGTCAAAAGTAACATTGTGTACATTTGCTTGTAACCAAGTGTCAGATTTCAGCTGGGAAAGAAACTGTTGTTGCAAATCTGAGGGAACTGGCAACCGTCCCAGACGGGGTGAACCTGAAGCGTCTGGGCGCTGTGCACGAGTCTGGCTGCGAGTGACCGCTGCCAGACTCAATTGCGGTTCTGTCCAGAGAGTTCCTATTACATCCGGCACAGTGCTGGAGTCCTGGGGTCTGCGGGACAGCGCATCAGCCAGAAAGTTTTTCTTCCCTGGAATAAATTTTAACTTGAAATTAAAACGGCTGAAGAATTGCGCCCATCTGATTTGCTTTGGGTTAAGCTTACGAGGAGCACTGAGTGCTTCAAGGTTTTTGTGATCAGTCCAAACCTCGAACGGATGGGCAGCTCCCTCCAACAGATGGCGCCAAGTGTCTAAAGCAGCCTTAACAGCAAAAGCTTCTTTTTCCCAAACGTGCCAGCACCTTTCAGTCTCAGTGAATTTACGAGAGAGATAAGCACAAGGCTTCAGGCACCCGGATTCATCTGCTTGCAGCAGGAGAGCTCCAATGGAAAAATCAGAGGCATCCACTTGCACCACAAATGGTTTGTTTAGATTTGGATGCTGCAAAATGGGTTCTGCTGTGAACAGTTTTTTTAGCTTGTCAAAAGCCAGCTGGCATGCAGGCGTCCATTTCAATAACGCCCCCGGATTCTTTGATCTCCGGGTGTCCCCCTGTCCCTTAGTTTTAAGCAACTCAGTGAGGGGGAGGGCGGTGTCCGTGAACCCCTCGATGAAGGACCTATAGAAATTCACGAAACCCAGAAAACTTTGGAGTTGTCTCCGTGTACGTGGTGCCTCCCATGCTAAAATGGCCTCAATCTTTGCTGGATCCATTTCAATACCTTTGTCTGAAATTCTATACCCCAAATAGTCAATTTGAGATTTATGAAAAGCACATTTAGGCAATTTGACGTATAATTCAGCTTTTCTCAGTTTGCTGAGCACCTGTCTGACCAGCTTTACATGCTCTTCCATTGTTTCAGTATAGATTAATACATCATCCAAATATACTAATACACTTTTGAACAAATGGTCATGCAAGACCTCATTAATCAATTGCATAAAAACCCCTGGCGCTCCCGCCAACCCAAAAGGTAACACCTTGTATTGAAAAGAGCCTAGGGGGCAATTGAAAGCAGTTTTCCATTCATCCCCCTCCCTAATGCGAATGCGGAAATATGCTTCCCTCAGATCCAACTTAGAGAATATTTTCCCCTTTGACAGGTGCGATAACATATCTTTGATTAATGGGACTGGATATTTATTTAATATTGATACTGCATTCAGCCCACGGAAATCTGTACATAGTCTCAAAGTTCCATCCTTCTTTGGTCTGAATAGGACAGGCGCCCCCACTGGGGAATTTGCTGGTTCTATAAAACCTCTAGCCAGATTTTTATCCACAAACTCCCTTAGCGTTTCCAGTTCTTTCTGGGTCATAGCATAAATTTTTGGCTTAGGCAACTTTGCATTAGGGAGAAAGTCTATGGCACAGTCAGTCTTTCGATGTGGCGGTAGCTGATCCGCTTCCTTTTCACCAAATACATCAGCAAAGTCCTGATATTGCTCCGGCAACCCTTCTAACCGAGCGGTAGGGCGGTGCGGAGTGGCTGCTGCCGCCCTCCCCACGTCCCCGCTGTCCAATTCATCCCCCTCCGGGGCTTTATAAAATCCATCTGCAAAAGTCACAGTCCTGTGCACCCAGTTTATATGCGGGTTCTGTTGCACAAACCAAGGCATCCCCAACACAACAAACGGACCCCCCACAGGCGCCACCACAAAAGGCAGCTTTTCCCAGTGACTTCCCATTTGCAATGCCACCATCCCTGTGGAGTGAGTTGCCGGTTCTCCCCCTGCCGTAGACCCATCCAATTGGGTAAAAATCATGGGGCGTTTCAACGGAAACGTGGGAAGCTCTAAGGCAGCCACCACGTCAGGGTGCATTAAACACCGCGAACACCCTGAATCCATCATCGCCCACAGTTCAACAGTTCGTGTGCGGGACCCCAATTTCACCTTCACTGTCAGCGTAGGGAAATTTCCACTCACCGAAGCGTGATTGCGCCCCTCCTCTGCCCAGTGGCGCCTCTTAGGGCAGGTGGCTGGCGTTTCCCGCCGGCTGGGATGGCTCGAGGTCCCCTTCATCCTCATAGAAAGGAATGCTCTCAGGCTCCGTTTCAGCCATCGCTGCCTTCATCTTCCTGTGCACAGAGGGGGATTTTCCCGATGGCTTTGCCGGGCGCTCCTCAGTCTTCTTCTGCGGGCATGTCGCTGCTCGGTGTCCCTCTTTCCCACATCGTAGGCATTGCCCTTTTGCAAACCGGCTCTCTTTTTCCTCCTGCCAGGTCGTCCTTCCCGCTCTGCCAGTGGTCCCAGGTGCCCTGCCCAACTTTGTCATGGCCATCTGCTTGGGGCCCCTCCTGGTTTGCGCGAACTTAGCCTGGGCTTGCTCGACATTCGCTGCCAGCTGTATCCAGTCGTATAGCGTGCCCGGGTCCGCCCTTCCTAACACCCATCTCAGTAACTCCGGTTTCAGTCCATCTTTGAACATCTCTATTAGCGTAGTTGGCGACCAATCGTCCACTTTCGCCGCTAGGGCTTGGAATTCGAGGGCATAATCAGCCACGGACTTCGACCCCTGGAATAGCTCCTGCAGGGCCACCTTTGCTTTCTCCTTTGCTAACGGATCAGCAAAGTGCATTTTTAGCGCCCATAAAAAGTCTCTGAAATCATCCAACTCCAGGGCATCCATCTCGCTTAATTGGACAAACCAATCAGCTGCCCTCCCCTCCAGTTGGGTAGCTACAGCGTTTATCTTCACCCTCTCCGAAGGGAACAGCCTCCCAAATTCCTCCATATAGCTTTTTGCATTAGTCAGGAAGAAGGACAGTTTCATGGGATCCCCATCAAACTTAACCTTGAAATCCCGATACCTGGCTCTTCGTGGGCTGCTCTTCCTCTCTCTCCTCCTGGGCTCTGGAGACCTCTTCTCTCGAGGGGGAGGGGGACTCGCAACTCCGACTTTAGGACTTTTCTTCCGATCCCTGCTTCGTCCCCTCCCTGCATTTTCCGCACGCCGCGGGGGCGATGGGGACGCCCGCCTGGGACTGCGCGGGGGCGATCCCCCCCAGTACCTCCTTCGGTCTTTCCTCCTCACGCTCGGGGAGGAGGAGGGAGAGACAGATGGGGACGACCGTCTGTAGCGATGTTCCCTTCTTCCTCTGTCCTGACTGCCCCTCGCAAATGACATTCTTTCCATCATCTCTTCCAACGACTTTACTCTGGCTTCTAGCCTCTGGGATTTCCCACTGGCCTCGGAGCCGTCCGAATCACTCCTCCCCCTTATGGCCACGTCTGGGGACAGCGGATACTTTGCCTTCACAGGTGCCTGGGGCGCTCCGGACAGGGTTCCCTCATCCTTTCTGACCACCTTGGACTTTACCGCTTTCGTCGTGGCTGAGCTGGCGTCTGAGGCCTCCGACAGTTCCTCCGATTCAGGGGTGAGGGTCCTTTCCCTTCTTTGCCTCATGGAATCCGTCTCCCCCACGCTGGAATCCTCACTCTCTCCCGAGCGGGAAGTAGGTTCAGTCATCACTAACTTTATTTCCTCACAGTAGCACTGGAAGGAGGTTAGTGGTAAGGGTTTTATGATTCTCAGCTTTATGTAATGATTGCCTATGCTGACATACTCAGCCTCACAAGCGGGTTCTTAATGAAAACTGATTTATTGAAAGAATAGTATGCAAATACGAAGAAAGCTGAGAATGAGCAAAAGCGCGCCAAATACAAACTAAAAACCCTCGCTTCAAAACCAGCCCCGCCCTTCCTCCCTCCTAGCAACCACTCCCTCCCAGGTGTTAGCAACCGTTACCCACATCGGCCTGAGAAAGTAACCTTGAACAGAGTCACTAACCCAAACATACATTCCACAGTTGCAGTAAGAAGATTACAGCCTGGCACGGCTGGAAATTTCCAACCCGCAAACACGGGTTAGAAAAGTGACATGCGAAGCGTTACAATGTATACAGAACATTGAAACGAAGAACATGACACCCTTGGTCGGCCCCTCTTCCTTTTGCCCTCCACTCTCCCTAGCATCAGCATCTTCTCCAGGGTGTCCTGTCTTCTCATTATGTGGCCAAAGTATTTCAGTTTTCCCTTTAATATCATTCCCTCCAGTGAGCAGTCTGGCTTTACTTCCTGGAGCATGGACTGGTTTGATCTTCTGGCAGTCCAAGGCACTCTCAGAATTTTCCTCCAACACCACAGTTCCAAAGCATCTATCTTCCTTCTCTCAGCCTTCCTTATGGTCCAGCTCTTGCAGCACATGTTACTACAGGGAACACCATTGCTTTAACTATGCGGACCTTTGTTGTCAGTGTGATGTCTCTGCTCTTAACTATTTTATCGAGATTTGTCATTGCTCTTCTCCCAAGGATTAAATGTCTTCTGATTTCCTGACTGCAGTCAGCATCTGCAGTAATCTTTGCACCTTGAAATACAAAGTCTTTCACTGCCTCTACATTTTCTCCCTCTATTTGCCAGTTATCAATCAAGCTGGTTGCCATAAACTTGTTTTTTTTTAGGTTTAGTTGCAAGCCAGCTTTTTCACTTTCTTCTTTCACCTTCATCATAAGGCTCCTCAGTTCCTCTTCGCTTTCAGCCATCAAAGTGTTATCATCTGGCATATCTGAGATTGTTAATGTTTCTTCCAGTGATTTTGACCCCAGCCTTGGATTCCTCAAGCCCAGCACGTCGCATGATGTGTTCTGCATACAAGTTGAATAGGTAGGGCGAGAGTATACATCCCTGCCGTACTCCTTTCCCAATCTTAAAGCAGCCTGTTGTTCCGAGGTCTGTACTTACCGTTGCTACTTGGTCATTATACAGATTCCTCAGGAGGCAGACAAGATGACTTGGTATCCCCATACTACTAAGAACTTGCCACAATTTGTTATGGTCCACACAGTCAAAGGCTTTAGAATAGTCAATAAAACAGAAATAGATGTTTTTCTGAAACTCCCTGGCTTTTTCCATTATCCAGCGGATATTGGCAATTTGGTCCCTAGTTCCTCTGCCTTTTCTAAACCCAGCTTGTGCATCTGGCAATTCTCGCTCCATGAATTGCTGAAGTCTACCTTGCAGGATCTTGAGCATTATCTTACTGGCATGTGAAATGAGTGCCACTGTTCGATAGTTTGAGCATTATTTAGTGTTTCCCATTTTTGGTATGGGGATATCAGTTGATTTTTTCCAGTCTGATGGCCATTCTTGTGTTTTCCAAATTTGCTGGCATATAGCATGCATTACCTTGACAGCATCATCTCGCAAGATTTTAAACAGTTCAGCTGGGATGCCGTCGTCTCCTGCTGCCTTGTTATTAGCAATTCTTCTTCAGGCCCATTCAACCTCACTCTTCAGGATGTCTGGCTCTAGCTCACTGGCCACACCGTCAAAGCTATCCCTGATATTGTTATCCTTCCTATACAGGTCTTCCGTATATTCTTGCCACCTTTTCTTGATCTCTTCTTCTTCTGTTAGGTCCTTGCCATCTTTGTTTTTGATCATACCCATTTTTGCCTGGAATTTACCTCCCATGTTTCTAATTTTCTGGAAGAGGTCTCTTGTCCTTCCTATTCTATTGTCTTCTTCCACTTCCATGCGTTGCTTGTTTAAAAATAATTCCTTGTCTCTTCTGGCTAACCTCTGGAATTTTGCATTTAATTGGGCATATCTCCCCTTATCGCTGTTTCCTTTTGCTTTCCTTCTTTCTTGGGTTATTTCTAGTGTCTCAGCAGACAGCAGTTTTGCCTTCTTGGTTTTCTCTTTCTTTGGGATGTATTTTGTTGCCGCCTCCTGAACAATGCTGCGAACTTCTGTCCATAGTTCTTCCGGGACCCTATCTACTAAGTCCAGTCCCTTAAATCTATTCTTCACCTCCACTGCATATTCCTTAGGAATATTAGTGAGCTCATATCTAGCTGATTTCTGGGTCCTCCCTAATCTCTTTAGTCTGATCCTAAATTGTGCAAGAAGAAGTTCGTGATCGGAACTACAGTCAGCTCCAAGTCTTGTTTTTCCCGACTGTATAGATGTCCACCACCTTTGGCTGCAAAGGATGTAGTCAATCTGATTTCGGTGTTGTCCATCTGGTGAAGTCCACATATAAAGCCGTCTCTTAGGTTGTTGGAAGAGAGTGTTTGTTATGCAGAGTGAGTTGTCTTGGCAAAATTCTATCAGCCTATGTCCTGCTTTATTTTGTTCTCCCAGGCCATGTTTACCTGTAATTCCAGGTGTCATTTGACTGCCCACCTTAGCATTCCAGTCTCCTGTGATGAAAATAATGTCTCTTTTAGGTGTGTTGTCCAGTAGGTGCTGCAGATCCTCATAGAACTGCTTTACTTCAGCTTCTTCAGCATCTGTGGTTGGGGCGTATATTTGGATCACTGTGATGTTAGATGGCTTGCCCTGAATTCAAATTGAGATCATTCTATCGTTTTTTGGATTGTATCCAAGCACTGCTTTCGCCACTTTACTATTAATTATGAAGGCTACTCCATTTCTTCTGTGGTCCTCTTGTCCACAGTAGTAGATCTGGTGATCATTTGATGTGAAGTGGCCCATTCCAGTCCATTTTGGTTCACTGATGCCCAAAATGTCTATCTTTAATCTTGACATCTCACCAATAACCACATCCAATTTGCCCTGGCTCATAGATCTTACATTCCAGGTTCTAATGGTGTGTTGATCCTTAGAACATCGGATTCGCCATTCACCACCAGCACCATCGGCCGCTAGCCGTCCTTTCGGCTTTGAGCTAGCTGCATCATCACGTCTGGGGCTAGTTGAACTCATCCTCTGTTCCTCCCCAGTAGCATTTTGACCATCTTCCGACCTGGGGGTCTCATCTTCCGACGGTATACCGACATATCTCTGGTTGTACTGATCCATTTATTTTTCACGGCAAGAATACTGGGGTGGGTTGCCATTACCTTCCCCAGGGATCGCATTTAGTCTGACCTCTCTGTCATGACCTTCCCGTCTTGGGTGGCCCTTCACAGTTTAGTTCATGGCATCACTGAGGTGCTCAAGCTCCAGCACCACGACAAGGTAACGATCCTTTGCTGAAGAACCTTAAGGTAGAACTCCTTAAAGTTATCTTTAAAATCTTCCATATCCACAGAACGTTATGGCCTCCTCTATTGCCTCAGGATATTAGGCAAAAGGCTATGTTGATTAGACAGGAAAGCAAAGGTGGGAGAGTGAGAAGAAACAAAGCCATTCTCATGGGAACAAAAACAGACAGATCAAAGCTGAGCTCCACAAAGTCAATGAGGTAGGTAATTCTTTTGTAATCCTTCAAACTTTGAAGAAAATAACAGTAAACAGGCGAAAGTCTTTAAATCCAACAATACGGTTTAAAGGAAAAGAGGAAAAAAATTAAAAAGAAGCCAAATTAACAAATTAATAACTTCCAAAAGTAATGAAATTCCGCATTTCTTTGTTAAAAAAAAGCACCTGCCACTTAAAATCCAAGTGTCTTCTGGCAGCAGGAAGCAAGAGGAAAGCAGGGAAATTTGAATGATCCTGTAAAAGAATTAACTCCTCCTCCACCACCACCACCACCTCGGTTGCCCAACAACGTAGATCAAAACTTGTGGACATATTTGAAAAAAAAAATACTCAGTCGACATTCACTTACAAGGAAAGAAACGTATGGTTTTCTTTCCCCAAAAAGAGGGGGCATCAGTGAAGTGAATCCGTTTTATGTCTGAGTCTCTTTTGTGCTCACCAAAAACCCTTCTGGATCATAAAGGAACAGAACGGTTAACATCGGCTTAAATGTCCATCACAGAATTGACTCCGTGATGCATCTTTTGGAAGGAGGTTTCTCCCTCACCCTTCAAATACTAACTGCCTCTCCAGTTGTCCTGACCAAGAAGGAATTGTAAGGAAAACACTCCCTGGACATTACAAAATGCCTGTATGAGGTTTACTTTTGGGTTTTAAAGTTTCTGCCTCTACTTCCTGGGCGCTCTCTGAGCCAGAAGAACAGTCACCAGGGAACAGCAAAGACAGCTGTGCACCGATCCTTGCTTGAGAAAGTGTCTTAACAGTCCTCCCTCTCAGCTGCCTGCATGTGTGTGAAAGAGAAAAACCGTTTAGCAAAACCAGGGGGTGCCAGGCAGGCTTGGCTAGGTGGCTCCTGATCTTGCCTGAAGGCATGAAGGAGGCTCAAGGACTTGAACAGGAGGGATTGAACAGGAGGGAGTCACAAGGGGGACTGGATGCAAAGAGAACAGACCATTGACAGGAGATCCTTCACTATCAAGCAGCATATCAAAGGATAGGATAAATAGGGAAAAAGAATCAGCTTGGACATTTCATATTTTCCCTTGTTGTTAAATACTCCTTTTCAAGAAGATAAGACTACAGAGAGGTTTACTCGGTGGAGAGACCGTGGATTGTAAAAAATGTGAGTCTTAATCATTCATAAGACAAAGGTGAAATCTTTTGAGATTCTTTCTTTGGAATGGCCAGAACCACTGGACCAGTTTGAATATTTTCAGATAAGCCCCATAGTTCTAAAGGAATTACAAAACCAAGAATTGGAATTATGGCCAAAAGGTCAACTTTGGTCTCATCAGACCATAACACATTTTCCCATATGCTTTTGTCAGACTTGATGTAGGTTTTTGCAAAATGTAGCTGGGCTTGGATATTTTTCTTTGGCCATAATTCCAAAAAGTATGTTTGGCGCAAAAACAACACTGCACATCACCAAAAGTAGACCATACCCACAGTGAAACGTGGTGGCAGCATTATGCTTTGGGGCTGCTTTTCCTCAGCTGGAACTGGGGCTTTAGTCAAGGTGGAGGGAATTATCAGCAGTTCGAAATATCAGTCAATTTTGGCACAAAACCTTCAGGCCTCTGCTAAAATGCTGAAGATGAAGAGGAATTTCACCCTTCAACACAACAATGACCCATGCATACCTCCAAATCAACAAAAGAATGGCTTCACCAGAAGAAGATCAAAGTTTGGGAATGGCCCAGCCAGAGCCTGGACCTGAATCCAATTGAAAATCTGTGGGGTGACCTGAAGAGGGCTGTGCACAGGAGATGCTCTCGCAACCTGACAGATTTGGAGAGCTTCTGCAAGAAAGAGTGGGCAAAGATTCCCAAGGCAAGATGTGCCATGCTCATAGACTCCTACCCCAAAAGACTGAATGCTGCCATAAAATCAAAGGGTGTTTCAACGAAGTATTAGTTTAAGGTGTGCACACTTATGCAACCAAGTTATTCTAGTTCTTTTATTTTTATTTTTTTCCCCTAAAAGATTTCAGTTTGTTTTTCAACTGAATTGTACAGCCTGCAATTAAAGGTGGAAAAAATTCTGAAGTGATTTATCTTGGTCTGATTTTTTTACATCTCAAAAACCTGGCATTTTAACAGGGGTGCGTAGACTCTTTATATCCACTGTAAATATACATCAATCTCTTACTCCAATTTTAACTATAATAAACTATAGTAAACATTTCTATAATCCATTTCAATTTAATAATCAAAATTGAAAACTATAACTTCATTTTTTTTCAATTAAAAACAAAAAACCCAAAAGCAATTCTCTACCAAAAGCAAATTTTATACTAAATATTATCACAGATATTTATAGTCAGTTTTGCCTTCTCTGCCAAATCTATTAAATTTATCCTATTGTTCCCCTAATACTGCCTTCCACCACTGTACATGAAATATCTAACTCTTTAATATCTATATAAAAATACAAATCAAACTATTATTTCAAATGAAATATTCAACAAACTTACAAGGGATAAATTCTGTTATACATTCAATTTAAAAGCCTTTAGGATCTCAGTACATATCTTTTCCCAGTAGTTCTTAGCATTCTTAAAAAAACAAGAAATACCTCACTTTATATATCTTTTTTAAAAAGAAAAGAATATTTTTAATACAACCCAACTAGTATTTCCATTTCATTGTCAGTATTAATATTATTTGAAATAAAAAGAACATCCTGCATATTCATATTAATCACCAAAATCCATACCAACCATAATCATAAAAATTTATCCCACCTCAAAGAATGCTGCCCGACAGCCTTGTTTAAGATTGCTCGATCTCTCCTGGGTCAGGTAGACTCAGGGACCCACTTACAGGGCTGTTTGGAAGAGTTTTCAAAGCATCTGCAGGATATAGTCGCTCAGATCCATTCTAAGTTGGACTCTTAAGCGTGAAGCGGAGTCTGGGGAGATGCCAGGGAAATGTACTTACCCTGTCATCTGGGAACTGTGTGATCCTGTTGGGCCTGAGGAAGTGGACAGGATCCTTCGGACTGTGAATGCAACCACATGTCAGCTTGACCCATGCCCCTCCTGGCTGATAAAATCAGCCCGGGAGGTGACTTGTGGTTGGGTCCAGGTGATGGTTAATGCATCTTTGAGGGAGGGGGTATTTCTGGCTCCCTTTAAGGAGGCACTGGTATACCCCCTCCTCAAGAAGCCATCCCTGGACCCTACTATACCGGGCAATTTTTGCCCTATCTCCCACCTTCCCTTCTTGGGAAAGGTGGTTGAGAAAGTGGTTGTGTTGCAGCTCCAGAGAATTCTGGAGGAAACGGATTATCTGGATCCCTTTCCGTCAGGTTTCAGGCCAGGATATGGGACAGAGACCGCATTGGGCGCACTTATGGATGATCTCTGGTGGGAGCGGGATGGAGGGAGTGCATCCATCCTGGCTCTCTTGGACCTCTCAGCGGCTTTCGATACCATCGACCATGGTATCCTTTTGGGGCAGCTCAGGGGGTTGGGGGTGGGTGGTGTAGTTTTGTGCTGGTTCACCTCCTTCCTCCAGGGCCGGTCCCAATCGGTGGTGATAGGAGAGGAGAGATCCGACCCTCGACCCCTCCATTGTGGGGTGCTGCAGGGTTTGGTTCTCTCTCCTCTCCTATTTAATATCTGCATGAAACCGCTGGGTGAGATCATCCATCACCATAGGATGAGGTATCATCAATATGCTGATGATACTCAGTTAAATATCTCCATCTCAGGTGAAGTAAGTGATGCAGTCGCCACCCTTTCCAAGTGCCTGGGGGCTGTGAGGGTCTGGATGGGGAACAACAGGCTTCAACTGAACCCTGGTAAGACAGAGTGGCTGTGGGTTGATGGCCCCTTGGTTTCCAGGAAGTTGTCTTCTTTGATTCTGGATGGGATGGCACTTCCCCATTAGGAACCAGTGCAGAACCTGGGGGTCCTCCTGGACTCATGACTCCTGCTCAAAGAGCAGGTGGAAGTTGCGGCCAGGAGGGCCTTCGCACATCTTCAGGTGGTGCACCAGCTATGCCCATTCCTGGACCGAGATGCCCTCCGAACAGTCACTCATGCCCTTGTCATCTCACTTATAGACTATTGCAATGCGCTCTACATGGGGCTATCCTTGAAGAGTATTTGGAAGCTTCAGCTGGTCCAGAATGCAGCTGCACGGACAGTCATTGGTGCTGTAAAATCAGCCCATGTGACACCGTTACGCGAGCTGCATTGGGTGCCAGTTTGCTTCTGGGTCCAATTCAAGTTGTTGGTTATTACCTTTAAAGCCCTACATGGCATGGGACCAGGGTACCTTAGGGACCGTCTCATCCCCATAACATCGACCCATCCCACCCAGTCAGGCAGGGAGGGCATGCTACGGACCTCATCAGCAAAGGAATTCCATCTAGTCCAGGAGGTGAGCCTTCTCTGCAGTGGTGCCCGCCCTTTGGAATATCTTGCCCCCGGAGTTGAGACAGGCCTCCTCACTCCTGGACTTCCGGAAGAAATTGAAGACCTGGTTCTGCCGCCTTGCGTGGGTTGGGGGGAGTGATAGTTCCACCTGGGGGTGGCTGGCGCCATAGCACCTCTTATTGATTATGGTTCCATCTCTGCTTGGATTTTATATTTATTTTCCTATTTATATTTTTAACTATAACTTAGGTGGATATGTTTTTATTATTATTTTATTGTAAACCGCCCAGAGTCCCCCATTGGGGGAGATGGGCGGTGACATAAATTTAATTAATTAAATAAATAATAAATGAAAGAACCTAAAACATCACTTATTCTATTATTTATAAAGTACATATCTAATCCCAGTACTTCCTAACATTCTTATATAAACATTCTAAATAACAAAAAATACCTTCATTTCATATATCGAACATAAAAAATATCTTATTACTAATATTTTAAAAATATTACCATTACTCATATCCATATAACTTAAAGTGAGAATAACATCCTGGGCAAAGCAATCATCTTAACCATCAAAAATTCATCCAAACAAGCATAAGTAGAATTCATCCCACCTCAAAATAAGCCAAAACTTCATTTACTCTCTTATTCATTATTATATATCTTAACATTATACAGGGAACTTTCTCCATCTCCACTTCCATCTTCTCTTCTTCCCATCCTAAGAACCCCAAGTTCTCTTCTGGGACCTTCCAAATTTTTAAACTGAATTCTTTTTCTCCAAACTCCAGCAGTACAATCTTATTCATTCATTCATTCATTCATTAAATTTTGCCACCATCCATCTCCCCCCAAAGGGGGACTCTGGGCAGTTTACAACAGAGATAAAAGCATTAAAATACCATAAATAAATATGAATACAAATAGAATGTTGAGCATAAATACAGTATCAAATACAGAGGACAATGATAGTTGGAATATCACGTGTATCTAAAGGGGCCATTTTAGGGCGCTAACCATCTCCAGGGGTGATCCCTTCCCTTCCCGCCCCAAGTGAGGTGGCAAAACCAGGTTTTCAGTTGTTTTTGGAAGGTCACAAGAGATGGAATCTGTCTTATCTCTGGGGGAAGGACGTTCCAGAGGGCGGGAGCCACTGCAGAGAAGGCCCGCTTCCTGGACCTTGCCAGATGGAATTCTCTTACAGATGGGATCTGTAACATGCCCCCTCTGCATGATTGGGTGGGACAGGTTGATGCAATGGGGACGAGACGGTCCCTCAGGTCCCTTATTCATTTCTTTTTCTAACTCCGAATACCTCTTTTCTTCATACTTCAGCACAACAGTGTTATCCAATTCTCTTTCTAACTCCAAATCACTAATATCCATCTTATTCTTTGAAAAGTCCACTTTGTCCTATAAATATTTGGCATCACTGTCACTTTTTTCCAGCTGTTGACCCTATTCCTCCTCCAAATCTTCTAAGGTATTTTTCATATACTGAGTAACGTTGGAAATAACTTCCTCAAAAATCAGTTTAAAATCTTCCATGACTCTTTACAATAACCTATAGCACCCTCTAGTGTCCCAGAGTAACTCCCATAAAAGTAAAATCAAATCCGGAAGGGTGTTATTTCCAAGAAAGTGAAAGGAAGTTCTCTATTTGCATTGCTAAACCAATCAGCGCAGCAGGAAATAACAACAAAGAACTTTCCCACCGGAACACAAAAATGAAAAAGGCAGATTTCAGCTTCACTAAGACAAATTCACAAAAAAGAAAAGAAAAAATCATGAATAAACCCTGTAAGTTCACTTCTTAAAAAGGAAAAAAAATCAGCATTCTCAGCTTCATTTTTTGCACAAACTTTCAAGCTGTTCACTTAAACAAGAAATCCAAGAAATAATGAAAATCATCAAGAGAATCAGCTTCTCTTCCCTGAAAAAAGTCTGTCTTAAGTAGCGAATAAGCATAAGAATGATGTGCCTTAGAAATGGGGTGGTCGGCTCCAGAGCCCTTTTGCCTTCGACACAGCCTCAAACAAGGTGACGGCCCCTCCTCCCAGCTATTCCACTCATGGGTCAATCACTGGAACTCTGTCTCGCAACCCCCCACCCCACCACCACAAGAAATGGCTTTCCGGAGGACAGAGGGAATGATTTCCAGGATTCTCCTTAAATCCAGAGAATTCTTCAGGTTCCAGGAGCCAGCCCAAGCCCATAAAAAGCATGCGTCGTCAGCTCCGCTTTGAAGGAGCCGGTAAAGCTGCCATAAGTTGCCCACTGGAAGTCGGACCGATTACTCTAGTTCTCAGTGACTAAAACTGTTGGAAATGTAATGATTAGATTTGATCATTGATTCATATTTGGTGGCAATATTGTAAAGCCAGGAATTTTGGAGAATGATTTGACTGAGAACGATTCAAGGACTTGAACAGGAGGGATTGAACAGGGAGGGAGGGAGTCACAAGGGGGACTGGATGCAAAGAGAACAGACCATTGACAGGAGATCCTTCACTATCAAGCAGCATATCAAAGGATAGGATAAATAGGGGAAAAGAATCAGCTTGGACGTTTCATCTTTTCCCTTGTTATTAAATACTTATTTTCAAGAAGATGAGACTTCAGAGAGTCACTCAGTGGAGAGACCATGGATCGTACTGAATGCAAGTCATAATAATTCATAAGACGAAGGTGAAATCTTTTGAGATTCTTTGGAATGGCCAGAACCACTGGACCAGTTTGAATATTTTCAAATAACCCCTATAGTTCTAAAGGAATTAGAGAACCAAGATGGACACTTAGAGACTAGACTGAATTTTGAAACCTTATAACACCAAATTGGGAGCATTTACTGGGACTCTTTTGTAAGTTGGTGGGTGATAAAATATGATGCGAAACTGAACAAGTTAAACACTCTGTGAATAAACTGATGCAGAATTTAGATAGAAAAATTGATATGCAACAATGGGAATTTCAATGGAAGAAAAATATTAAATTTAGAGAGAATATTATACTTGAAGAAAACTGGTATAAGATGTTTTATCAATCACATGTTACTCTACTTCTCAATGTCTAAAATTGTAAGTTCATTTTCCAAAAATGTTGGGAATGTAATGATTAGATTTGATCATTTCTTTATATTTGGTGGCGATATTGTAAAGGAAGGAATTTTGGATGATGATTTATAATACGACGAAACCAATTCTACAACCAGAATTTCCTTTTCAGCCAGCCACTTTTAAAAAATTAAATATTATTAAACCTTCTATTCCTACATACTGAATTAGCCCTGCATATGGTTACAGCTGCAAGGAGACTCTCAAGATCATATAGTAATGCACAGGCAGCTCCTTCTGTGGAAGAGTGGTGTTCTTACAGGTAGTCCTCGCTTAATGTACACTCGTCCAGTGACCATTCAAAGTTACAGTGGCACTGAACGAGGAGTACTTAGGGGTACCACTTCACTCCCCACCACACGGATATTGTTAGCTGCTTGGGTATAGGGACACCTGGCACCTTTGCTCCAGTCTATGCAGATGCAGTTCACATCTTCAACTTGAAACATTCTTTGCAAACAGACATTAAAATAAAATCGAGGGAATTTATTTCCTCATAGTTGCTGCTGTTGCAGTGTCCCCGTGGTCACATGATTGTGATTCGGGTATTTGGCTCACAGTTACAGCATCATAAAGTCAATGGGGAAGCCAGCAAGAGGTTGCAAGTGGTGAACATGTGACCACGGTATGATGCAACTGCGTGGGATTTGCCTCATGACAGCAACTGGGACTGCCGGAAGTGCCATTTTAAGTCAGCATGGTCATGTGATGTCACGCCTTACGACTGCACCGCTTAGCGACAGAGTTCCCAGTTGCAATTATCATTAGTAAGCAAGGACTGAGTAAAGTTGTAGTAGTATGTCTTGATATTGAAAATATCCTCATATTTAAATAGTAAATGTGAGCCAGAAATGAATTCATCACAGCAACCATTTATGGACTACAATTTTTTTATGGGTTAATGTTTGTATGACATTCAAAATTTAGGGTTCTCTTAACATAAACATATTAATACTTAAAACGTATAAAACTTCGAAGAAAAGACAGATTTCTGCCTGCTACCCAAGTCCCTCGCATCCTGCCATTCCTCTCAGGGGATCTGCGGCTGGACACATTCTTTTCTGCTTTTCCACTTGAAAGAGCAACAAATATCCTCATCCACCTTGCCTGCTCCTTCCAGGCATGGCCCCCCTTGTCAGTGGCCAGGCGATGAGGTCTGCAAGGCAGAACTGACCAGAGAAACTCTCCCAGTCCCAGAAGAGACTTTGAAAAGGAGCTCCATTTGGAGCTGGATGCTGAGCGACCGTCCCTGCTCTCTCCACCAAAGATAGAAAGAGGGTGCAAGTCCTTCAGGTCTCCCAGGAGGCAGGATTTAGCTGGTTCTCTCTGCCCCCCTGCCCGAAGCTCATCACTCCATTGTTCCCCCTACTTGAAATTTTTTCCAAGAAGGTGAGACAACAGTGTCAGAAACCAAATAAGAATAAGACCCATGCAATGCAACATCTTCAGCGTTTAGTGTTAATATTTTTATTTGGCATGCACTTCTATTAAGGAATCCCTATTGCAGTGCTAATGTACAGTGGTAGTCTGGCCTACTGATATGCTGAGTCCACAGAAAAACATTCAGCTACACAAAACCTCTTGTCACTGAACGTGTAACGCACCCACTGCTGACACAAACAGCAACACTCAGCTGATAGGACCGGAGTCCCGGGACGCCCGGGGAGCTTCCTCCAGCTTCATCCCGGCTGCTCCTCCCAGGATCGAGTGGGAGGGACGAATCGCTCAGTGCTGGCAGCAAGTGGCTGTGGCCAGCTGCACCCAGGAGTAGGCCATGGAGTAGACAAAAGGGCCAGTAGTTGAAAAATGGCACCCCCAAAGGAAAAGCTGTCAAAAACTATGGCCAGAAAACCTGCTGGTTGGAAAACCAATAGTTGCTTATATCCAGCAGACTCCGATGAGATAATTCATGCCCATAAAATCTCACCAAGGTTTCAAGTTAATGTTCACAAAGAGTCTAATGCAATCAACGCCAGTGCCAATGGCAGTTTCCTAAAGCCCAATAGTGAGACTGATAGCAATGGTATCACACACATCAAAACAGTAAGAGCTTCAGAAGGGGATTGACAGGGAACGTGAAAGCCGCACCAAGTCTGATCTAGCAAACACAATACTTCTCCCACAGAGCTGAAGGGGAAAAAGGAGGGGAGCATTTTCTAGGCTTGTGTGAGCAGCTTGGATTCACCTCAGGAGAAGAGCTTTGCTGTCCCTGTAGCCTCCTCCAAGTCCTCGAGCTCCGTCTCTTGCAAAGGGGAGGAAAAGAATCTGCACATGCCCAGAAGCCCTTTCCTGGTATTACAAGCTCCGTGGGAGGCTGAGAAAGCACCAGAAACGGTGTGGAAGGCCTTAAGTGAAGCAGAGGGGGTGTCTCTTCACTGGAACCTTTCTTGAGGAAATTCACTCTCTTCAAGGCTAGCAGAGCCCTGTAATTTTACATGACCGATTAAGCAGAACTGCTGTGAAACGTTTCCTTTTGCCTCAGGACACGGGAGAGGAAATAAGACTCAAGCTGGAAACTACGAGGAGGAAGTGGGGGGGGGACGAGCCTTGAAAACGAAACTGCTTTTTACCGGAGGTCTGCGAAGGACAAAGTGTTATCTGTCTGTTTACAAATTCAGGACCAAGTTAGCTTTCAGCCTCCTTTTTTCGCCACAGAATGGTAAGTCTGACATCCTAAATGCTTAAATATGGGGGGGGGGATGGATTTTGTGGTACGTATTTGTGCGGTAGACCCTTCTGGGGAGGAGCCAATCTCTACAGAAACGTACAGCTTTTGGGAAAGTTTTCGCAGCGTAATTTCTGCAGGGAGAAAACGTCTCCGGGACGTTCACTGAAACCTTTCTTGAGGAAATTCATTCTCTTCAAAGCTTGCACAAGCCCTACTATTTTATATGACTGATTAAGCAGAACTGCTGTGAACTTCCTCTCTTGAAGTTGTTGCCTCAGGACACGGGAGAGGAAACATGATTCACACTGTAAACTACAAGAAGGAAGGGCGGGGGGGAAGGAGTTTTGAAATGAAGGAAGGACAAAGTTTTATATCTATTTACAAATTCAGGACCAAGTTAGCTTTCAGCCTCCTTTTTTTCATCACGGAACGGTAAGCCTAACATCCTAAATGCTTAAATGGGGGGGGGGGATGGATTTTGTGGTACGTATTTGTGCCAATGCTCTACAAAACCGTACAGCCTTTGGGAAAGTTTTCGCAGCGTAATTTCTGCAGGGAGAAAACGTCTCCAGGAAGGAAGGAGGCCCTTCTGCTTAGCCTGAAGTGTGGATGGCAGTGGAGGGTCCCTGATCTCCAAGTCAGCCTATAAGCAAGGGAAGTTTTTTTTCAGAAGTTATGGATGATGCTTGGAGATCATCAAGGCCTGGCTCTTTGTACAGGGGGGTGTACTTGGCACTGGGATCAAACAACATCAGAGGCCCTTTCTCTGTCCTGCTTGTGAACTTCTAAGGCTTTGTTGCTGGGATGGATTTTACTTCATCCGTTTGGCCAGTCCCTATGATTTCACGTTGACAAACTCCCCTGGCTTTGTAGAGTTCAGCCTCTTACGCTGCCTGTGCATTTAACCACTACCAGGCTGTTTCAGCAGAAGAGGTGAGGACTCGGGCATTTGTCCAGCGGGAAGAGCATCCCTGGCAGACAAAAGCTGATCTGGCCCCCAGGTGCCCCCTGTGAAAGAAGAAAAGAGGTCTGACATCCCCGATGCTGCAAGAGCTTATGGGCTGGATGCAGGGGGTCGGACCCCCACCGTTGTTCCATCTGTTGGGCTCGCATTCAGTTTTGAGCACCCTTTAACGTGCCACAAGCCCTCGCTTTAGTGGGCGAATGGAGGGCAAGGGGCGTTTGTAAAAGCCCAAGGTCCATGAAACAGGAAATTGGCGTTTTTTGTGCCCAGAACACAGTCCTACATGAGAAATCCTATTTTGCTGTTAGTTACTTATCGAAGGATTTTATGAGGCTGCCCAATTCGTAATTTGTAACTCTGGGCAGAGCTCATTAATAAAAATCAAAAGCAGTAAAAAAATAAACACCAAATAATACAACACCAATATCACAATATACGATCAGGATAATTACTGATTACTGTACATTTATTTACTGCTATAACTCATACTATCCACCAATTTGTGTCTACTGAATCTGAGTCTGCTAAACAAAGTTCTTTTAAATTGAGGCCTTATTTTATTAGTCACTGTCTTTTCCATTTGGAAGCTGGGGAACCCTAAGAGTCACCTCCCATATCTTTTTTCCCTCTATTGTAATATGGCTGCCAGAGGGGTCTGCTACTACGCCTTGAAGTCCTTTATTGAGGATCTAGGTCAGGATCTCAAGGAGGAATAAACCTTGAGCCTCTTTTTCAGAAGGACCATAGTTCTTCTTTATAAGGTGTCCTATTCACGGGCCTGCAATTTGGCATAATTTGCTGCCTTTAAGCTACTTTGGGATTATTTACTGAAAAGCAAAGAGTGGGTGTGCTGTTGTATCCATCCTCAGTCTTGTCAAGGATGGAACCCCCTGTTCTTCAGCATCTTTTTATAAGACTTTGTTTCTAGCCCACCAAATCCCTTCTTGCCCTTCTCTAATGATATTCCAGGGTCTCTGAACGCCAGGCAAAGTGTGGTGCCCACAAATAGACACGATACTCAAGGTTGGAACTGAACTATGCAGAAAAAAGTGAAACTATGATGCAGGAAATATGCTTTCTGGTTGCAGCCTAAAATTTCCTTTGTCTGTTTTGCACGTATTTATTCAGATTGTAATAAATGCAGGGGCATTTTACCGTGCATGGGGGACTTGTGAAAAAGCGAAAAGATATTGGATACAAATATACAGTATACGATGATGCAGAGAATTTTAAAAAATTAATATTCAGATAAACCAGACTTTTTCTTACTAGTATTACGGGTAGTCAATTAGCAAAATTCATGGATGATTGGCTTTATATATGGTGACTACAGGGAGGCTATTATATGCACAAAGATGGAAGTTTGTACCAAAGGTCATGGGATGGAGCTAGAATCATAAAGGCTGTTTCATCCAATCCCCTTCTCAGTGCAGGATCCATCTCTGACAGATGCCCACCCACCTTCTCTTCGAAGCTGTCCCGCAAGGGGCCACCCTTCCCACAGAGAGCTCTGGATGAAGCAGCGTATCTGCATCTCCTCTGGTCTGAGTTCAGGTCTGGGCAAGGGAACCAAGCTACCTTGCTGCTCTCATGGATGACCTCAACAGAACTGGATAGTGGGGGAACACCCTCTATGTATCTATGGCCTCCTTTTGGACAATCTACAAGGGGCAGTTTTGAGTGTTTCTGCATCTTCCAAATAGTGTGGCTCCAAACAGGGATGTGTTACTCAAGGTGGAATCTGCCCGCCCATTACCTGCAAGCCAAGAGGAAAGCTGTGGGTTCACATCCCTGGATAGGATAGGGGGAGCCCTGAAGGGTGGGAATTCTTATTTACAGCTTGCCACCCCAGGTCAGGATGAGTGCCATATATGTTTTAGGGCTGTAACCTGCCTAGAATGTATGTAATGGCTGACAAACACAAACTTGTATAAATCAAATAATAAATAAACTGCTGTATTATGGGCGGCATAATTCCTTTGCATTTGTGCTAATTTAACTTGAAAATAGAAAGTATTGTTCCCTTCAAATTTAATTTTCCATAAAATATCAATTGAATTCTCCAATTTTAATTTTAGATCAGATATAATTCCTCACAATTGACATGAACCACGTTGTGAGAGAAGATCTTTACAGAGCATTGAATGAACTCCTTGAGAAGCAATTTGAAGAATTTAAATGGAGGCTAAAATGTATTGACTATGATGGAAAGCCACACATTCCTACAGCTTCATTGGAGAACGCTAATCGAGAAAACATTGTAGATCTCATGATTCACTTTTATGGAGAAGATGCTCGAAAGGTGTGCATTCAGGTCCTTCAAAAAAGCAACATAAACGATGTTGCTAAAAAACTTGAAGAAACTCTGCAGAAAGGTAAAGAAACACAACATATTACAGAAATGTTCTCTCCACTGAAGTTAAACTGGAAATAAAGACCCCTTGCAATTTGGGAAACTGCCTTCCACAGAATCCTGTTCAACTATTCGTAATTTTTAAATTATTATATGTAATATGTAATTACATATATAATATGTAATTTTATAATGTATTTTATATATTTATTGTTTTACTGAGTATTTTGTTGTAAACCATCCAGTGTCCCTCCAGTGGGAGGAGATGGGCAGTGACAAATTTGATAGATAGATAAATAAACAAATAAATAAACTATAGGTCGCCAAGGTCTGCCAGAGGCTACAGGGGTCCACCAGGGTCTGCCAAGATTCCATGGGAGGCTCGGCAGTGCACAGTCTGCTGCCGCCCCAAAAGGTCTGCCACACTCGGCTGTTCCACTGTCTCCGACCCCGGCACAAGATGTCAAAGCTGGAGAACCCACAAATTTAACAAAAAATTTGTCCCACAAAACCCCCATTATCAAAGAGGGGGGAAATCAACATTCACAAAGGGTTCAGGGAGACCAGGATCCTCCCCCTCCAGAGCAGCGATTAGCGTCTGCTCCCGATCACCATCTTGGATGCTTCCTGACATGATATAGTATTAAGATATCTTACAGGTGGTGATGTCATTGTTGCTAAGAGGGAAGAGAACGGAGTGTGTAATGCTGGGTAGAGTCTGAGAAAAAAAAGATATACTTGGAAAATAAATTGTGGAAGATTGCAACATTGGAATATACCCACCCAACACCACAGAGGCCTCACTGTTGGGCGGGCAAGGATTTCTACCCCCACCGTCCACATATGAAAAACAAACCGGGATAGAAAATAGAGATGAGGATGATGCAGGGCTTGTGCAGAGGCCAGCAGGATGAACTATGTTGCCCAGCGGGGTGCATTCATTAGGCACTGCTGCAGTAGGAATCAGGGGTCCTGCTGACAGCCAGTGAGCACCCACACCCAGCTCTTGCTTTCCCAGAAGGAGGGATCGGGGGAGCTGAAGGGTGAGGAGACAGGTCAGCTCTACTGTAATAGGAAGCAGCTCAGGCTGACTAATTTTTCTCCTTCCTTACAAGGGAAGCTTTGCTATACAAAAAGAACACAAGTCCTGATATTGACTTCTTGGTCACCCTTCTCACTATGTACTGTGCTTCTAATTCTAAAGATTCTTCTTTGCAGTTGCTATGAATTTTTATGAATTCCTTTCTGTCTTTTCCCTTTTTCCTTTTCCTTGAGTTGCATTACAGCTGTGCCAAGCAACTGGCATTGGCTGCTCTCCCAGCTGTGACTTGTGGGTTGACTCCTCTTAGCCACCCTTTAGCTACCTTAGCTTTGGCTGGTGTTTTAGTATTTTCAGCCAAGTTCTGGTTCCTGCTATCCCAAACTTCTGAAGGGACTTTAGCATCTCATAGACGTTTAGGCCTTTGCTAGATGGGGAAAAGTTCATTCCCAGCGGCCGGATGGCTGTTGGTTATTGCTGTTTCTCTGCTTCATCAGATTTCAGCTGCTGGTGCATCTGAAATCCTCCCCTCGTTCTCCAACACTGTCAGTCACTCACTGCACACTACACAAGCCAGCTTGTCCTGGCGTTTGAGCCAGTTAGCCTTGAGGAAGTGGCTGGGGTCCTTGGGAGGTTGAATCCTTCCCTCTTTTAGATCCATGTCCCTCCTAGTTGGTTAAGGCCTCCCAGGAGACCACATGTAGCTGAATCCAAGAGATGATAAATGCTTCTTGATGGGAGGGGATGATTCCACCTGCTTGAAAGGAAGTGACGGTTCACCCTCTCCTTAAGAGCCATCACTGGATCCAGTGGTACTGGACAGTTTTTGTCTGGTCTGCAAACTTCCCTTTTTACGGAAGGTTATTGAGAATGTGGTAGCCTTGCAGCTTTGAAGCATCCTGGAGGAAACGATTATCTAGATCCTTTCCAGTTGTATTTCAGGTTGGGATATAGCTCTGAGATGGACTTCATGGCATTTATGGATGGCCTCTGACAGGATCAGGACATGGGGAGTATATCCGTCCTAGCCCTCCTTGATCTCTGGATGGCCTTTGATACCATTGATCATGGTATCCTTCTGAAACAGCTTAGAATGGTAGGAGTGGGGGGAATGGTTTAATGGCCATTCTCCTCCTCCTTCCAAGACTGATTCTGCAACCCAGAGCTGGGAGAGAGGGCAGGGGCATGGTTAGCTAAGCCTGGTAATTTTCACGGTTGTGGGCCATTCAAGCCTGCCTATAAAAGAAAAGGGGGAGAGAGGGAGTTTATAGAAAGTCATAGGAACTATTAGATAAGAAAACTAATATACGTAGTAAATATAGACATCCATAGAAGTTATACCGACAAGTATTTGCCTATTTTAAAAACCATGCTTTGTAATTTACCCATTTTTATAATCTGTATTTCACTAATTCCAGTCCATCTTCAGTTGCAGATGTTGATGCTCACCAATTGCCAGATTCATCAGGTAAGGCAGAAACCATTCAAAGGATCACTGAATTATGTTTAAAGCTGATTCAGCAGGATCAGGTCCTCCACTCCCCAACTGTGCAAGAAGCTGTCATAAGTATTACTCATCCCAAAAATCTTGATGGGGAAAGCTCCAGGGTGGCTTTTGCTGACCATAAAAAAGGAAGGAAGGAAGGAAGGACCTAACCCTTAAACATTTCAAAAGATTTTGTAATCTCATATCTGTTGGTTAACTCATGAATTTGAAGGACAAATTTCAGCTCTAAATTTAGGTTTTTTAGCATATTATAATTGCAAATTAAATTCTGACCTTAGAAAAAAATCCTAAAATATTATAATTTGTACCAACAGAACAGTAGAAAAAGAGAAACCAATAATAAACAAAAGAAATATATGTATTTATCTCTTAGTTTTACACAGAAGCTTCAATAAAAGATGGTCATATTATGTTATAATTGTCCATTCATAGTCTCTGTTTGTATACAACTTTTTTGGAACTTGAAGTAACTTGACGTCTTCAGTCCATTGGCTAATTGGGGCCATAAATGTATCTTTCCAGTCTTGAACAACAAATCTCCTAGTGATAAGGATGGCACAGATAATCCATTTCTGTTGTCCAGCTATCAGTTTCCATGTAATAGGTAGTAGTTCAAAAAAATATAGCCATTCCAAAATGTTAAGATCCATCTCAAGTCAAACTGGTACACATAATAACCTGTTCTCAAAATACAACAATTTTAGGACATTGCAAAAATGTAGAACACATTATTACATCTCCAAAAAGACAATGACTTTGGTTCCTTTTCTGTACAAATCTAATGGGGACCTATAAATCCAAAATACTACTTTATGTTGAATAAATTATAATCTAAGATATATATTAAAATTTTTGATACAAATGTTAAGACAATTGTCTGTTGTCAGATTAGGTTAGATCTCCACTTATTTATTCCATTTAGTTTTTAAAATGTATATATCATACTGATTTATTGGAAATGAATATTTATGAGAACTAATTGTGTGATTTTAAGTTCCATAAGATTAAATGATCTCTTCTAATCATCTATGTGTCTCTGAAGCTGAAATGCTGCAGGTCCAAAGGGATGTTGTAGCTGTAAATATTGCCAGTGGAATGCTAAATAAAAATATATATTATCCTTTAACAAAGGAAATAATAAAAACCCATCATTATTATTCCATAATTCGTCTAAAGAAAAAAAACAGCATCTATCCAAATTTTCCATATAATACAGTTTATTAAAAATCAGTTTTAAGGTCTGGATTATTGCACTGCATTAATTTAGCACAAGAAAAGGGATCAAAATGCCATTTTCCGGAAACAGTATACCACAATTTTCAACTTGACGTAATAGTTGAAAGAGTTACGTCTATTATCTCTTACGTTTTGAAGGCAGTGCCATCTAAGTAACTAAGAATGACATATATGAATATTCCAAAAGGGCCTCCTTACTTGCAAGGAGAATTTATACTGCATGAAGTTGCTTCATATTTGGTATGATCAGAAGATATGCATAAGGGTATAATTCAGAATTTGGGAAACTTACATCCTATCCTGTGTCTGTGTCTCTTTCTTTCTTTGAATAAAAAACAATCCACACAAAATGTAAAGTATGCTGGGAATGACCTTCATCCTGAGAGTATTTACCATATCCCAAAAGGGGTAAGGTTTAAAGATTTCCATCTATGAAGGTCCAAAGAAACATCTTTATATAACTTATTAGTATTTAATGCAGTTATTTGAGAAATACTATGTGGAACAAGAAGAAGCAAATAGTTAATACATGACAATTATTAAATGTATTAACAAATATTTGCCTATTGACCTCAATTCTGACTTAGACCAATTGACAAAATATCCTGCACCTTCCTTCAACACATTAATCCAGAGGGTGGATGAGGGTGGCTCTGTGGAGAAGATCCACCTAATTGAGTGGCTTATGCAGGACTTACCTATCACACTTCTAATTTGATTCATCCTTCCTTTAGATTACAGAAGCCATGTTAAAAAAAAATTTCAAAGAATGGAAGATCCTAATTCTATTCCTGGTGAATACGTGCCCCTAAACCAGAGATACTCAAAACTAATCATCCTAGATTATCACCGGTCTGAAGAGGAGAGAGAAGATGAAATTATGGCGACAGGAAGGAAACATGCTGAAATCATCAGCAAGAGAGCCAAGTCTTCCACCAGCATGGAAACATTATTTAACCTGGATAAACATGGACTAGCTCCACAAGTTGTTGTGTTGCAAGGAGCTGCAGGCATTGGAAAAACCACAATGGCAAAAAAAATCATGTTTGATTGGGCTTCTCAACAACTTTACCAGGACAAATTTAATCACATTTTCTATATTTACTGTAGAGAGATGAACCTCCGTGCAGACTCAGAGAAGAGTAGCATTGCAGAGATAGTTTCAAAACAATGTCCCAACACTCATGCAGTGGAAAATGTCAATCGAAACTTAGTGAAGAATGTGGAAAAGCTTCTGTTCATAATTGATGGGTTTGATGAGTTAAGGTATTCCTTTGATCAGTCTCAAGACTATTTTTGCACTGATCCCTGGAAGAAGGAGCCAGTGAGAATTCTTTTGAGCAGTTTATTTCAAAAAAAGCTTCTTCCCAAATCCTATCTTATAATCACAACAAGACCAACTGCTTTGGAGAAGCTCCATCGATGTTTAGAGCACCCACGTTATTTTGAGATCTTGGGGTTTTCTCCAAAGGAAAGGGAAGAATATTTCTACAATTTTTTTGAAAATAAAGACCAAGCAGCTCAAGCTTTCAGATTGGTTAAGCAAAATGATACACTTTTTACCATGTGTGTCATTCCCCTTGTGAGCTGGATTGTCTGCACAGTGATGAAACAAGAGATAGGGAGAGACAAGAAATTCCAGAAGACCCCGTACACCCTCACTGCAATCTATATGCTGTATCTCTCCAGCCTGTTAAAGTTTCACCAAAAAAAATCCAAGCAGGATGTCCAGACAAATGTGAAAGGCTTGTGCTCTTTGGCTGCAGAAGGAATCTGGAAACGGGAAATCCTGTTTATGGAAGAAGAAGTCAAGAAGCACAGCTTAGATCAGGAAGACTCCCTCCCCCTCTTTCTGAATCAGAACATCTTCCAAAGAGACATTGATTGTATTCAAACCTACAGCTTCATTCACTTAAGCTTCCAGGAGTTTTTTGCTGCTTTGTTTTATGTTCTAGAGGAAGGAGAGGAGCAGCGTTCTGAAAATCTGAATAGAAATTTGCAGACCTTATTAGAAAGACATACATCTTCTAGACTGGATTTTGCAGTAGGATTTCGCTTCCTCTTTGGTTTTTTAAATGAAGGAAAAAGAATGACCAAGTTGAAAAAAGAATTTGGATGGAAAATTTCTCCTAAGAATAAAGAGTTCTTATTAGACTGGATGAAAAATAACATTAAAAAGGGAAGTATTGCTTCCCATTTCCAAAAAGAAATGTTTACTTACTTATATGAGACACAAGATGACAATTTTGTAAAAAATGCATTATATGATATCACTGAAATACATTATCGGTGTAACTCAGGTATAGAATTGATAATCCTGGCCTATTGTGTACAACACTGCCAGAATTTGGAGGATATCTCTGTTCATGGAGAATTATTTTCACCAGAAAATGAGTAAGTGTTTTTGAAAGTTTATAACGTATTGGGCATTTAATTCAGTTTATGATCCTGCCACCACTATTCCCTAACCTACTCTCTCAACTGTAGTAATAGGCCAGAAAAATGCCACCTTTTGCATATGCATAAATGTCTTTGGGCAGCTAAGTTAGGGAGGGGTCTCAGTCCTTAGCAGTTAAGAGGTGGCTTGGGCTGGGTGAGTGTGGAAGGACCATTAACTAAAAATGGGCACTTGTCCATGGGGGAGGGGGGGCAACACCAATCAGTCCCCCTTGGAGTTAAAGAGCCTGAGAGTCATATGAACAGGAAGTGCTCAGCTCAGCTCTGGAACAGAGAGCCAATTCCTGTTGAGATCTGAAGGCTGGAACAAATGTAAATAAACAAAGAAATAAAACGACATTTTAAAAACTTGATTATTTTATACATAGCCCAGCACTGACAGTCTTCAGAGATGGATTGGAAACTTACTTGGCCATAGCAAAGCCCAGGGTCTTCCTCCCTGTTGACTAAAAAATGCTGCATTCAATACCCTCAAATGTTCCCTGGCACCGCATCTGAAAGTTTCATTGCCTATAAATCTTTCCAGCTTAAATGGCAGATAACATAAGAAGGTGCTTCTGTAATAACTGGAAACTTCTTAAGCTCCTCTCTTTAAATTTGGTCATTTTAAAATTAGTCATTTCTAGAAGCAATTGACTATATAGTTTTATCGGAGAATTTTAATTCAAAACCTACCTCCCTTATTTCCTTCTATTAGAGAAAAATATCTACATTGAAGCCAGTGTTCACAAGAATAAAGCCATTTTAAAAAACTGAAAAAACAAGAAGCTTTATAGGAGATTTATAATCTCAAATAAGAGGAGTAGATTGAGAAAGGAAAGGAATTCCTCCCAGTGGTGTGACTTGGACACAATTCTGGAGAGAATATTTTATCTGCTTCAGGACTGAATTGAGAGAGGGTCATTAGCCCTTTTCCAATCTTGTTGGGATAATTGTTATATTGAATGAACTACAGGATTAATGTTTAAGGCTTCTCCTATGAAGCTTTATGTTTTTTCAGTTTTTAAAAATGGTTTTATTCTTACGAACATCGGCTTCAGTGTAGATTTTTTTTCTCTAATCGAAGGAAACAAGGGACATTTCCTCTTTGTAGTCTTCAGCTGCTTGACATCTGTTGGAGATGAAGCTGGCTGAAGAGTTCTTTCCAGATTTCAACCCCTTCCTCTGCTTTAGCCACAGTGGTGGGCTCGTGTTCTGCTCAGACCCTGCTTACTACAGCTGCCAATTGGTGGATTTCCCTGCTTATTTATCCCTCCCATCTGTGACTGTCCTGACCAGGTGATGCAGAACAGAAACCCAGACAAGTACAAGACTCAAGGGCTTTATTGCCAGGTTGTAAACTTTCTACTAATAGCCGGGAATCAAGTGACTAAGAGAGCCTTTAAACTTTAGAATGTTGAAAGGATCCATAACTTGTCTTGTACCTTGAATCACCAGAGTTTTCTGTAACAGTCCAGTGTTCAAGCAGCAGAGAATCCATGAGCCAGTCTGAATGTCAAGCCTAGGATCTGCGGGCTGGAGGATCACATAGCACCAAGGGCTGACGTGACTTGATTAGGTGCATTGCTGCCCTCTCCTTCGAAGGAGATGTGCTGACTGCTTTGCTGAACCCTTCATAGCTCCCAGTGTGTTCTTGACTAGGCTCCCTGCCAGAATCTGCTCCCTCATTATCTGAATTGGGCCTCATCTGCTCTGACTCACTGGCCCTGAAGCTGTCACAGGTGCCTGATTGCCTGATTGCTTTTCAAGCCGACAATCTGTCTGGGCCCCACTTCAACCCCAGTCTCAGAAGAGGGATAAAATCATAACAGTGTTAGGGAGGCAAGCATGAATCCATTACCTGTGGGTGGGCCTTAGACAACACTTACCTAGACCTTTTCTACTAGCCCTCATCCATTGATTACCCCTCATAATTGAAAATGATGGATTAATAAAAGGAAAAATAACACACCACAGCTTTTCCACTTTTCCTGTCACCTCCAGTAGAAAAAATTGACAAGGGACAGCACTCTGTCAACTTCATATTCCTAATAAAAGATCAGTCTATCATGTAAACTTGTTTTTTAGAAATATCCTGTCTTTCCAGTGATTTTGTACAATATAATTTTTTTTTTTTAAGTGGCCATGGGAGGCAGTAATCAGTGACCAGCGGGAAGAAGGCATTCCTGCCACAGTTCCCAATAGCCACTTGGAGCAGAGATGTTTTCCTAAAATAAAAGGAAGCTCAGCCAGTGATCTAGAGAGTCCCACTTGTTTGTAATTCCTTCAAGCGATGCTCTGTAACCATTTATGTACAAAATGGTCTTTTTCTACTACTAATTTCCCATACTACAACATGAGTACATTTATTTCTGGTTACTTTACAAATGGACTGGAATGAATGCCAATTATATATTGAAAAAGTAGATGAACTGGAAACACTGAAGTCAAAGTCTGAGAGCAGAAATGTCTTTCCCCTTTAGGGAATGGAATTTGGATGAAAGATGTATGGAAGACCTCTTTAAAGCACTGATAGAGCTGAGAAACCTAAGAAGCCTGGGGTAAGAAACTGCTTCCATTTTATCCTAGATGTTATTGATACAGAAACCAATACATAGTATTAGTGGTTTGCATATTGCCCTAAACATTATTGTTATAGAAGTCTCTCATCAGTTTCTCCTGGTCAACAAGAGAGGAGGCTTTGCTGGGAGTTCCTGCAGCCTGGGATGGAGCTGGATGATAACTGAGTGTCAGGCTCTGCCTGCTAACCAGTAAAGACACAGACGCTAACGTGGGCTTAGGTTCTGGCTTTATTGATAGAACAGAGTGCATGCCTTTTAGAAAAGCTGAGAGTGAGTGGAGCGCGCCGGAACGGGATTTAAATAGCCCGCGCCGGTCAGCGCTCCACCCCTTCTTACTTCGGGTGCGCCCCGAGCCCCGTCGGTTCCGTTGCTGGTAGGTGAGGGGTCGTGGAGCCCCTCCTGTGCTCCTTGATTGTTTCCCCGGCAGGTGATGGTTCATTGCCGGGCGATCAGGTTCGTAATCTCTTTGACAGCTTGGGCGCACCTCATGGTCTGGTCTTGTCAATTACCTTCTTTGCAACATTGTATCTCTCTCTTCCACACCTCTGGCTAGAGTCGATACTTTGTTGCCAGCACCTGTTGCTCTCTTTTGTTAGCTAGTTGCCTTTTCCCTTAATCCGCCCGGTACCCATTTCCCTGCATTGTCATGCGAGCCGTTGCGATGTCACAAGCATCGCAACGGTGATCATGACACTGAGACATTGAGAGAAAAGGAAACAGAGTTTGGAAAATGTAAGAAAGGGTGCACTATTGTCATTGGAATTCCTGAATGTGAGATGGGGAAGAGTGTTGGAGTGTCATGCGCTGCCTACCTCTGAATAACGTTCAGACACTGGTTTGCAAAGCAGGTTCTGGTTTATTTCAGGGTAGGTACAACGTTGGTAGAAAAAAGCTGAGAGTGACAGGAGCGCGCCGGTGCGGGGTTTAAATACCCCGCGCCGGTCAGCGCCCCCTCACTCACGGTCACGTCACCCCCCTTTGTCCCATGCGTTGCCCTGCCATTGGTTGAGGGTTTCCGGGATCGCCCATCCTCAGGTTTCCATTCTTCTGCTGATTGCTTTCAGCTGGGCGATCCCCGTTGTATTGCCGCTGATGGCTTGGGTGGCTCCGTGATTCGTTTAGCTATTGTTTGTTAGCCGTTAGTCGTTGTGGGTTGATGGCTACTTAACTTGTGCCCCTTCACTTATTTCCTTGTCATTGTCATGAGTGCCATTGCGCTGATGACTTTAGCTCAACGGCACTCATGACATACTGCCCCCTTTTCGAATAGTGTTCTCCCCCGGTTTTCTTGGTTTTCCCCGTGGAGCTGTCAAAACGCCACATTTTTTTTTTTTTTTTTTTCAAAGTTCCCGCCGGAGTAGTTGTCGCCCCTCCCTTTGCTCCTCCCTCTACCACGTGCCTTCCCAGGGTGTGTCCATGGTGCGCATGCTCGGGTTCTGACCTGGCGTGCGCATGCTCCAACCACACCCTGTTTGTTTGGCTCAGTTCGGCGAGGCGAGAGGCGTGGCTGGTCGGGTGCTGCTCAGCTCCAGGTAGGGCCCTTCTTTTCTTATTTAGAGTGCGTCGCCTTTGTTGTGTCTCCTGGGCGTTGCCCCCAGGTTGCCCTGTTGACTTGCTTGCCACTCCCCCGCGGCCGGGGGGCGGGGGGAGGGTGCTGGCGGTCGTTTGTCACCACCCCGTGGGCCCGGGGCGGGGGGAGTGAGTCCCGGGGGGGGGAAGGTCCACCCAAGTCGCGGGCTTGGGGGGGGCCCTTTCCCTTGGGGCACGGGAGGCGGGGGGGGCTGCGGGGGGGGGTTGGTTTTGCTGACCTTGATTGCGGTTTGTCGGGGTATGCCCGGTGAAATGCTCTGGTCAGGTCAGGCGCGTTAACGTTGTGCGCCGCCACCCATTCCGGGTGGGGGAAGTGTTTCCACCTGACCAGATAGTGTAGAGTTCCTCGTTGCTTGCGAGAGTCGAGGATGTCCCTGATCTCGAAGTGGTGTTGCCCGTCGATCATTAGCGGTGCGGGCTGTGGCGTGCTTGGGTGCCATCGGGAGGTGGTTGCCGGTTTTAGGAGGCTGGTATGGAACACCGGGTGGAGTCTCCGGAGGTTGTGTGGCAGGTCCAGGCGTATTGCTACCGGGTTCACTATTTGCGTGACTCGGAACGGCCCGATGTACTTAGGCCCCAGTTTTTTCGAGGGTTGGGTTGACTTTAGGAACTTGGTGGAGAGATAGGCCATATCCCCCGCCTGGAACGGCGGTTGTTCGCGCCGGTGCTTGTCGGCCTGCTCTTTGTAAGCAGCCTGTGCCTCCTTCAGCGCCGCCGTGATTACTGGCCATGCTTCCGCGATCTTCCGTCCCCAGTCGCTGGCGTCCACCTGGGGTTCCGGGGGTTGAGGTAGCTCCGGTATGGGGACGAAGTCGCGCCCCGAGACTACTTCGAACGGGGTTTTCCCCGTGCTCGTGTGGACGGCGTTGTTGTATGCGACTTCGGCGAACGGGAGCAGTTCAGCCCAGTCGTCTTGGTGGTAGTTCGTATATGATCGTATAAATTGCTCTAAGGTGGCATTAAGAACCTCAGTGGCTCCGTCCGTCTGCGGATGCCAAGCCGTAGATAGGGCCTGTTGGGTCCCCGTCAGCTTCAGGAAGGCCCGCCAGAATTTGGAGGTGAACTGTGTGCCCCTGTCGGTCACCACACGTGCGGGACATCCGTGTAGCCTGTACACGTGGATGAGGAAGAGTTTGGCTAGTTGTTGTGAGGATGGGACCGACGTGCAGGGGATGAAGTGGGCCTGCTTTGAGAAGTAGTCCTTCACCACCCAAATGGCCGTTTTCTTCTGGCTGGGTGGGAGGTCCACTATAAAATCCATAGAGATTTCCTCCCATGGGCGGGAGGGTTCTGCCACCCGTTGCAATAGCCCCGCGGGTTTGCCTGGTGCCCGTTTGGCCCTAGCGCACGTTGGGCAGGACGCCACGTAGGTTTTTACGTCTCGCCTGAGCGCGGGCCACCAGAATTGGCGCCGTGTTAGGTGTAGGGTCTTGAGGAACCCAAAGTGTCCCGCTTGCTTGGCGTCGTGTGACCTATGCAAGATCGCCTGGCGTTGCGAGTCCGGGACGTAGATTCTGCCTTCCCCCCATGCCAGGTCTTGCGCCATCGTTACCTTGTCGGGGTTTGCCAGGAACCAGGGGTCGGTTTTGAGGGCGGCGGCGAGGTCCGTGCGCATTCCCCCTGGTAGTTGCGGTTGGCTTCTTTCCGTCGCCGGTTGTCCCGCCGTCGGCTGCGCCGTAGCGTCGAGCTGCCTCCGTGCGCCGCTTCGGGTGGTCACGGCCATTCCCAGTTGCGAGGCGGATAGGACCGTCCCAATGGTGTCTGGGGCGGGCTCTTCGTCTTGGGGCAGCCGGGAGAGGGCGTCGGCCAGGAAGTTCTTCTTGCCCGGCATGAACTTCAGCTGGAAATCAAAGCGGCTGAAGAATTGGGCCCATCGGACCTGTTTTGGGCTAAGGCGTCTAGGCGTTCGTAGGGCCTCGAGGTTCCGGTGGTCCGTCCAGACCTCGAATGGTTGGGTGGCTCCCTCGAGTAGGTGACGCCATGTCTCTAGTGCCGATTTCACCGCGAAGGCTTCTTTCTCCCAGACGTGCCATCGCCTCTCTGTCTCGGAGAACTTCCTTGACAGGTAGGCGCATGGTTTCAGGAGCCCCGTGGAGTCTTTTTGTAGCAGGATGGCTCCCAGGGAGAAGTCTGAGGCGTCGGCTTGGACCACGAACGGCCGTTCTGGGTCCGGGTGTGCGAGGATTGGCTCCGTCGTGAACAGCGCTTTCAGCTTGTCGAATGCGGTCTGGCACGCGGGAGTCCAATTCAGCACTGTGCCTGGGTTCTTGGCGCGTCGGGTGTCCCCCACCCCTTTGGTTTTGAGGAGGTCCGTTAAGGGGAGGGCTATCTCAGCGAACCCCCGGGCGAAGGACCTGTAGAAATTCGCGAATCCCAGGAAGCTCTGTAGTTGCCGTCTGTTGCGGGGCCGCTCCCAGTTTAGCACCGCTTCGACTTTTGCGGGGTCCATTTCGATGCCGTCCCCGGAGATTCGATACCCCAAATAGTCTAGGCGCTCTTTGTGAAACTCGCACTTTGTAGGCTTTGCATAGAGCTGCGCCCTTCTGAGCTTGTCGAGGACTTGCCTGACTAAGGTTACGTGTTCCTCGTGTGTTTTTGTGTAAATGAGGACGTCGTCGATGTAGACCAGGACCCCTTTAAACAGATGTTCATGCAGTACCTCATTGATGAGCTGCATGAACACCCCAGGGGCCCCCGCGAGTCCGAAGGGCAGTACCTTGTACTGGAAGGCGCCTAGGGGGCAGTTAAACGCCGTCTTCCATTCGTCCCCCTCCCTGATTCGGATGCGATAGTACGCCTCGCGAAGGTCCAATTTGGAAAAGACTTTGCCCGTGGAGAGGTGGGCGAGCATGTCCTTTACCAGGGGTAAGGGGTATTTGTTGGACAGGGAAGCCGCGTTTAGGCCCCGGTAGTCGGTGCAGAGCCGTAGGGTCCCGTCTTTCTTCTCCCGGAATAAGACGGGGGCTCCGACCGGTGAGCATGCTGGCTCTATGAATCCCCTGTCTAGGTTTTTATCGATGAACTCCCGGAGGGTTGCCATCTCCTTCGGGGTCATCGAATAGATCTTTGGTCTAGGTAGGGGGACGTCGGGCAGTAGGTCGATCCGGCAATCCGTTTTGCGGTGGGGGGGTAGTTGGTCTGCCTCTGCCTCTCCGAAGACCTCGGAGAAGTCGGCGTATTGTTCTGGTAGGTCTGCTGTGGTA